>NC_133461.1:89102529-89410470 GCF_048565385.1 Saimiri boliviensis
TCACCACCTGTTAAAATCTTACCCTATTGAGAGTTCAGTTAAAAATGTCACCTTCACTTATTTTCTTCCTCATTTTTATCTTTACCTCTAAACCTTTAGAGAATTTATCATGAGTTACTTTTGAGTAATCTAGCAATATGTAAATGCTATTTTTTCACCAATTTGTAAATACATTACAGAAAGGGACCAAGTTATATTCAGTTTTATATCCTTAGTGTCTATGACAGATTTGGCATTGAATCAACATTGGTGGCACCACATAAATGTATATGAAAGATATACATTTTGTATAAATATATACAAAAGAGCATTTCAAAGCATCCCAGGAAGTTCTCAGGGTAAATTTGCTGAGACTACTTTCCTTTGAACAGAACATCTTAAAATGAGGACAGATTTCCTTACTTGGGTAATTTAGTTGTGATGCAGGCAAGTTTATGTTCATTTCCAATACTTACTGGAAGGAAAATGACAGATGTGAGTTGAAAACAAAAGAGGCAATGGAGCCACCGCCCATTCTTGATTCCCCTAAGAATCATATCCTTAGTCGCTTAATCTTTGTGAAAAAAAAGCTGCTTCTCTCCACCTACAGACAGCAATTAGGATCTCTGTTTCCCCGGTACAAGATCAGTAGTTTTCTATTTTAAACTTTGCTCTTGAAAAATGTCTCACCAGGTCTTCATCTCATACATTGTATTTCTTATAATTTGCCCAAATGAATGACACACATTTTCTCTCTTTTGACTTTTTTAAATCTTGAGTCATCAAAGACAATTGAGCTCTCACAGAGATAAATGGAAATGAACTGTCTATATGAAAAGAAGCAAGTTGACAGAAAGGAATTAAACGAAGCAAATATTTCTTACGTAAGTCGTACCTATGCAGCACACAGGGCTTTGAATAATTTGCATTCATGCAGGCTTACTTTGGAATGCAGAAAGCTTCTAAAATAGTTTAAATATGTTCAGTTGACAGTTTCTTGAACACTTTGAGTGAAAGCATATCAAAACTAAGAATAGTAATAGAACTGAAGTATTTTAAAAGAGGGAAATGGTCTAGTCTTATAAAACAACACAGATTCACATAAAGATCAATTTAATTTTTAAAAAATGTGCAGGAGAGTGGCTAAAAGGCATCTGAAATATTTTAATAGCATCTGGTGTCAATTGCAGAATGAATGCTCTAAACCAGCAGTGCCCTCCATGATTCATGAATCCCTAAGGTTGTGGGACGTTTTCAGGAGCAATTGAAAGGTTTCAACTATTTTCTTCATAAAACAAGATGCTATTTTCCTTTTTCACTCTGCTGATACTTGCACCAATGAAACAAAGTCATGATGGGTGAAAGTGCTGGTGCCTTAGCAGAAATCAAGGTATTGACAGTAAAGGGTCCTAGTAGTCAGTATATTCTTTACTGCCAGCTCTGCTCTTTTTTCTTTCTTTCTTTCTTTCTTTTTTTTTTTTTTTCTTGAGACAGTCTCACTCATTTGCCCAGAATGGAGTGCAGTGGTAAGACCTTGGCTTACTGCAACATCTGCCTCCCGGGATCAAGCAATTTTCTTGCCTCACCCCCTCAACAGGAAGCTGGGACTACAGGTGTGCAGCACTACTCCCACTTAATTTTTGTATTTTTAGTAGAGACGGGCTTCATCATGTTGGGCAGGCTGGTCTTGAACTCCTGACCTCATGATCCACTGCCTGGGCCTCCCAAAGTGCTGAGATTACAGGTGTGAGCCTCTGCACCTGGTGATCTCTGCTCTTGGAGGAAAAAAAATTAAAAATGTCCTTACTTAAAATGTCCTTACTTAAACATGTCCTTATGAAG
Organism: Saimiri boliviensis; assembly: GCF_048565385.1. Lineage (NCBI taxonomy): Eukaryota > Metazoa > Chordata > Mammalia > Primates > Cebidae > Saimiri > Saimiri boliviensis. Next base: position 89,104,351 of record NC_133461.1, read on the forward strand.
AAATACAAGTAACAAATTTTATTAAACCTAGGTTCTTGTAAGTATTCTGTGTAACAAAATGAGATGTATATATAAAGCACTTTGGTCCCATACTGAGTAAAGTAATGATCTCTAAGAACAGTGCTTGTGCCATTCTTTGAGAACTAAAGTAGCCTTTTTTTTTCTTTCTTTCTTTCTTTTTTTTTTTTAAACAGAACATAATTTAACTTTAAAGAATGTCTGACAGAGTTTAATTCAGGTTTGAGTATTTAGGGGATGTTTTCTCAAAATGAACAAATTGAATCTATCACTCTAAAGGAATAAAACTGACAGTATTTATTGCCAGTGATAACATTTAAGCTTTCAGGTTAAAAAAATATATATATATGACTTAGGAAACCTTGTATATAGGACCATGAGCCTGATAGGTTCCCAGTACTTAAAGATTTTTTTTTATAAGATCAGTCGCATTGATAACACATGAGATTTTTTAGATATAACAGTGACCCAGTAATTCTCAAATGATGTTACAAAGTCATGAATCAGTTAAAAGTCCCATACAAATTGTAGTTAGACATACAGTATTTAAGGCATCAGAGAATAAAAGTTTGTGGACATTGCTTTCAAAGTCCACATTGAAATTCGCCTTGATTTGTAAGATTTGGTGTACTATCAAATAAAAATAATAATAATGATCTGATATGAATGCAGAAGCAGATATGAGCAAACAGCTATGTCATGTTAGTCAAGACAGAGTTTTGCAAAAATACACAGTTCTCACTAAATGATTGCTTGGAAATACATTGGTTCTTCATAAAAATATATTAACATATATATTTATTAGAATATAAAAGTATACATTATATTTTAACACTTCTTAGTCTTAGTTATTAATATATAAAAGTTTGAATATAAAAGTATACATTGTATTTTAATGTTTGTTAGTCTTAGTTACTAATATGATAAAAGTTACTACTAATGGTTAAAAGTTGATAGATATAATCTCTAAAAGCAAAAGCTTGTTGGAGTATTCAATACTTGTTTAGTTTAAAGGCATCCTGAAACAGTTTGATAACTGCTAATATAAATAATAAGTCATACAAATAACTTCTAAGGCAAATATGTTATTTTGAGATCAGACAAGAGAAGAAAAGGAATAATTGGAACTCTATCTCAGGGAGATGTTTGATAGCACTCCTACCTGTCAGGGACCTGATACTATTACCTATTACTTTATTTTTTCCTTTTTTTTTTTTTTTTTTTTTTTAACATTTACTTGGTTATTTGAATTGGCACTTACACATTCTGAATCCTTGTACAAGTTAAAAATTAAGAACATTGCAAAACAGATATTCTGTCAACTTGTTTATCCACTTACCACCTTTCTCTAAAAAAGAAAAGGTATTGAATACCCTACTTGTCCATTTCTTCATTTCTATTTCTGTATTAGATGGATCTAATACCAATACTTTGGCTTTTTGTTTAAAAAATTGTTTCCTATTTTATTTAAGAAAAACTAAGAAAACTCTTACTTCATTTTTCTAGACTTACATGTCTTTATTCGATGGATAGTTTCCAAATTAAATTACTTTATGTCTTGGAAAAATTGACAAAATTATTTCTTCCTTTTTGTCATACTGAATTTCACTTACATTTCACCGTATACTTCTGCTTTCTTCCCATTTGCCTTGCTGCTGTGATGAATCTCTGCATATTCTTGCTTATTTCTCTATTCAGTGTGGGAATTTCCATTCCCCTCTTAATCGATATTTCCCTCCCAAGTGATCTCATTTATTAATATGTTTTGAATACTTCTGTACCAATTATTTCCAGATTTTTATTTGCCATGTAGATTTCTTATTTGTTATGTAGACATGCATCTTAAACTGTATTTTAAAAAGAATACATTTCTTCTGGAATGTCACAAATGCACCTCAAATTTAACTTTTCAAAAATATCATTTTATAATTTATCTCCACTAAGCATATTCTTTCAGGTTCTGATGCTCAGTGGATAGAACTCCTGTGCATTTTGTGGTATTGTTATAGATCATAGGATCCTTCTTTTGATATTTTCCCCTAGCTCATTCACAATCATCAATCACTGAGACATGATTTCTCTTCCAAATATTAGAAGATTTTTCATTTTTGTTTCTTCTATCCCTCCTAGTAGGTCTACAGTCAACTAACACCTTTTCCCCAGAACATTCAAAAGTTCCCTAACTCATCTCCTCTACAACTACCACTCCCTAACTCAAGTCTGTTTCCTATGCTTAATAAAATGCAAATCTGATTTTACAGTTTCACTATGTTGAATTCCTTGTTGCCTTAATTCTCATTGCTTTTAGGAAAAGACAAAGGCTATGCATAATCTCACATGACTCTTCCCATTAGTCTATGTTTTTCAGCCATTATAATTCTCTTTCAGTTTCGTTAATACATCATGCTTATTCCTAATTAAGGTGTTTCCTAGAGGTTTCATTCTGCCTTTCTCCCTCTCTTCCTGTTTAACTTCTATTCACTCAGACTTCAGATTTCAATGAGACGTCATAGTACATTCTTTTCCTTTATAACACTTAAGATAATTTAATTACAAATACAGTCAGGCCTTCACATCTGTGGGTTCTGCATTGGCAGTTAAAGCATCCATGAATTGAAAAATCTTCAGGAAAAAAATTCAGCAAAATTAGCAATACAGCATATATAAATATAAATAAAATGGTATTGTCTAACCATTTTCCAGCCAATTACAAGTATTTACATTGTATTAGGTATATAAGTCATCTAGAGATGGTTTTAACTACATGGGAAGAATATGCATAGGACATGTCCAAATACTGTGCCTTAATTTATGTAAGGAATTTGCACATCTGAAGATTTTGGTATCCACTGTGAGGAGCTGTAGAACTAATCCTGAGTGACAACAAATAAGGACTGTACTTAAAATTATGTTCTTTATTTCCTAGGAAACTCTATGGGGCAACTAAGTCTATTTATTTATTATTATTATATTTTTTAGCATCTTGGGCTAGACAAAGATGATTTTCAGTAAATACTTTTAATCTATATATATGCAATATCTGTCTTATGGAAAGAGATTAAAATAAATACATGTTACGGCCGGGCGCGGTGGCTCACGCCTGTAATCCTAGCACTTTGGGACGCCGAGGTGGGTGGATCACGAGGTCAAGAGATCGAGACCATCTTGGTCAAAGTAGTGAAACCCCGTCTCTACTAAAAATACAAAAAAATTAGCTGTGCATGGTGGCGCGTGCCTGTAGTCCCAGCTACTCAGGAGGCTGAGGCAGGAGAATTGCCTGAACCCAGGAGGCGGAGGTTGCGGTGAGCCGAGATCGCACCATTGCACTCCAGCCTGGGTAACAAGAGCGAAACTCCGTCTCAAAATAAATAAATAAATAAATAAATAAATAAATAAATAAATAAATAAATGTCAAAAGAGAGAATGATATGAAGGCGGGAAATGGAAAATTCCCTCCTCAGGTTCTGATTTCTCAGCTTTTAAATGAGAGGATTCTTTCTGCTATAATATTATGTGCTTTCTGATCAACCATATTTGCTTAATCTTGAAAGCATGTATTATTTACGGCAGTATAATTTACCTTAAAAATGCTCATACATCGTATAAATGAACTGAATTTGCTATTTTGCCATAGCAAAACTCAGAATAATATAGGATTCTTATCTTAAGCAGATACATCTTCTGATTAAAAAAACATGTATAAAAATAAATATTTAAAGTACCAAATTTTTAAAATTTTAACTTGAATAACCATGTGTTTAATATTAAAGCTCTTAAAACATGTATCACATTTAAAACAAAATTCTAAAAAATGAATCCACATATATGAATTTATCATTTATTTACTATTTGACATGCAGCCTTGGTTATTGCTTACTATTTTTCTATTTTTAAGTGACTGTGAATATGCATATTCAAATATAATTACAATTGTACTAACAATTCTTTATATAATAAAAATATAACATATATTAAGCTCTTTGCCTCCTAAAAATTTTGAAATACAGACCAAAATACGACTTTGTATAATTCTTGGTTAACAAAATAATTGCCTTTTCACCTCCAAAATATCTTTCACCAATGGCACATCACAGATTATCTGGACGGGTAGTATCTGTTAAATCATTTAGTTTTCAGCAACTACTTAGTAGAGTTATATGTGTTCTAATCTAACCTGTTATACATAGCAGGTTCTAATATCAAGAACCTGAAATTAAAAATTAACTGCGACACAGAACCATTCAGTCTGGCCATAAATTGTTTCCTTTCTTTTTTTCTTTTCTTTTCTTTCTTTTTTCTTTATTCTTTTTTTTTTTTTTTTTTTTTTCAGTCAGAGTCTTGCTGTGTCAGCAGCCACCAGGCTGAAGCACAGTGGTGCAATGTTGGCTCACTGCAACCTCTGCCTCCCGGGTTGAAGCAATTCTCCTGCCTCAGCCTCCCAAGTAGCTGCGGGCCACCATGCCAGCTAATCTTTGTATTTTAGTAGAGACGGGGTTTCGCTATGTTGGTCAGGATGGTTTTCATCTTCTGATCTCTTAATCTGCACACCTTGGCCTCCCAAAGAGCTGGGATTACAGGTGTGAGCCACCATGTCTAGCCCCAAACAGGTTTTTTCATTTTGTGTATTTACATGTTTTATTACACTTCAGGTTCTGGTGTACATATGAAGAACATGCAGGATTGTTGCATCGGTACATACATGGCAATGTAGAGTGCTGCCTCCATCCCCATCACCTATATGTGGCATTACTCCCCATGTTATCCCTCCACAACTCCCTACCCTCAACTGTTCTTCCCCTAGTCACCGGCAACAGACCTCAATGTGTGATGCTCCCCTCCCTGTGTCCATGTGCTCTCATTGTTGAACACCCACCTGTGAGAGAACATGTGATGTTTGATTTTCTGTTCTTGTGTCAGTTTGCCGAGAATGATGGTTTCCAGGTTCATCCATGTCCCTACAAATGACATGAACTCATCGTCTTTTATGGCTGCATAGTATTCCATGGTGTATATGTGCCACATTTTCCCCATCCAGTCTATTGTAGATGGGCATTTGGGTTGATTGAAAATCCTTGCTATTGTAAACAGTGATGCAATGAATATACGTGTGCATATGTCTTTATAGTAGAACTCTGAAATCCTTTGGACATATACCCAGTAATGGGATTGCTGGGTCAAATGGAATTTCTATTTCTAGGTCCTTGAGGAGTCGCCACACTGTCTTCCACAGTGGTTGAACTACTTTACACTTCCACCAACGACGTTGAAGTGTTCCTATTTCTCCACATCCTCTCCAGTATCTGTTGTCTCCAGATTTTTTTTTTTTTAGGGTCTAAATTTTTTTCTCTTTCTTCTCATTTGAGGCAGCGTGTATGATCTTTTTTTTAAAATTGCATTTTAGGTTTGGGGGTACACGTGAAGAACATGCAAGATTGTTGCATAGGTACACACATGGCAGTGTGATTTGCTACCTTCATCACCATCACCTGTATCTGGCATTTCTCCCCATGTTATCTCTCCCAAACTCCCCACCACCTGCTGTCCCTCCCCTATTTCACCCTGACAAACCCATTGTGTGATGCTCCCTTCCCTGTGTCCATGCGTTCTCATTGTTCAGCACCCACCTATGAGTGAGAACATACAGTGTTTGATTTTCTGCTCTTGTGTCAGTTTGCTGAGAATGGTGGTTTCCAGGTTCATCCATGTCCCTACCAAGGACACGAACTCATCTTTTTTGATGGCTGCATGATATTCCATGGTGTATATGTGCCACATTTTCCCTGTCCAGTCTATCATTGATGGGCATTTGGGTTGGTCCCAGGTCTTTGCTATTGTAAACAGTGCTGCAATGAACGTTTTTGTGCATGTGTCCTTAGAGTAGAACAATTTATAATCCTTTGGTTATATCCAGTAATGGGATTGCTGGGTCAAATGGAATTTCTATTTCTAGGTCCTTGCGGAATTGCCACACTGTCTTCCCCAGTGGTTGAACTAATTTACACTCCCACCAACAGTCTAAAAGTGTTCCTATTTCTCCATATACTCTCCAGCATCTGTTGTCTCCAGATTTTTTAATGATCGCCATTCTAACTGGCGTGAGATGGTATCTCAAAGTAGTTTTGATTTGCATTTCTTTAATGACCAGTGATGATGAGCATTTTTTCATGTTTTTTGGCCTCATGTATGTTTTCTTTTGTAAAGTGTCTGTTCATATTATTTGCCCACTTTTGAGTGGGTTGGTTTGTTTGTTTCTTGTAAATCTAGTTATTTATAGATTCTGGATATAAGTCCTTTGTTAGATGGGTAGATTGCAAGCATTCGTTCCCATTCTGTTGGTTGCCCATTGACTCTAATGACTGTTTCTTTGGCTGTGCAGAAGCTCTGGAGTTTAATTAGATCCCATTTGTCTATTTTGGCTTTTGTTGCCGTTGCTTTTGGTGATTTAGTCATGAAGTCCTTGCCTATGACTATGTCCTGTATGGTTTTGCCTAGGTTTTCTTCTAGGGTTTTTATGGTGTTAGGTCTTATGTTTAAGTGTTTAATCCATCTGGAGTTAATTTTGGTGTCAGGTATCAGGAAGGGGTCCAGTTTCTGCTTTCTGCACATGGCTAACCAGTTTTCCCAACATCATTTATTAAACAGGGAATCCTTTCCCCATTTCTTGCTTTTGTCAGGTTTGTCAAACATCAGATGGTTGTAGATGTGTGGTATTGCCTTTGAGGGCTCTGTTCTGTTCCATTGGTCTATATCTCTGTTTTGGTACCAGTACCATGCTGTTTCGATTACTGTAGCCTTGTAGTATAGTTTGAAGTCAGGTAGTGTGATGCCCCCAGCTTTGTTATTTTTGCTCAGAATCGACTTAGCTACATGGGCTCTCTCTTGGTTACATATGAGGTTTAAGGTGTTTTTTTCCAGTTCTCTGAAGAAGGTCATAGGTAGCTTTATGGAGATAGCATTGAATCTATTAATTACTTTAGGCAGTATGGCCATTTTCACAATATTGATTCTTCCTAACCATGAACATGGAATGTTTCTCGATCTGTTTGTGTCCGCTCTTATTTCCTTGAGCAGTGGTTTGTAGTTCTCCTTGAAGAGGTCCTTTACATCCTTTGTTAGTTGTATTACTAGGTATTTTATTCTCTTGGTAGCAATTGTGAATGGCAGTTCATTCTTCATTTGGCTTTCTTTAATTCTGCTATTGGATTATGGAAATGCTTGTGATTTATGCACACTGATTTTGTATCCTGAAACTTTGCTGAAGTTGCTTATCAGTTTCAGGAGATTTGGGGCTGTGACAGTGTGGTATTCTAAATATACAGTCAGGTTGTCTGCAAATAGAGACAATTTGATTTTCTCCTTTCCTAATGGAATACCCTTTATTTCTTTTTCTTGCCTGATTGCTCTTGCTAGAACTTCTAATATTATATTGAATAGGAGTGGTGAGAGAGGGCATCCTTGTTTAGTGTCAGATTTCAAAGGAATGGTTCCAATTTTTGCCTATTCATTATGACATTGGCTGTGAGTTTGTGGTAAATAGCTTTTATTAATTTGAGATATGTTCCATCGATACCTAGTTTATTGAGAGTTTTTAGCATAAAGTGCTGTTGAATTTTGTTGAAAGCCTTCTCTGCATCACGTGGTTTTTGTCTTTGCTTCTGTTTATGTGGTGAATTAAGTTTATAGACTTGTGTATGTTGAACCAGTCTTGCATCCCCAGGATGAAGCCTACTTGATTATGATGGATAAGATTTTTGATGCGCTATTGCAATTGATTTGCCAATATTTTATTAAAGATTTTTGCATCTGTGTTCATATGGGTATTGGCCTGAAGTTTTCTTTTCTTTTTGAGTCTCTGCCAGGTTTTGGTATCGAGAAAATGTTGGTCTCATAAAATGATCTGGGAAGGATTTCCTTTTTTTGGGGGATTGTTTGGAATAGTTTCAGAAGGAGTGGTACCAGCTCCTCTTCCTATGTCTGGTAGATTTCATCTGTGAAACCATCTGGACCTGGGGTTTTTTTTGGTTGGTGGGCTATTTATTGCTGCCTCAACTTCAGCCCTTGTTATTGGTCTATTCAGGGTTTTGACTTCTTCCTGATTTAGGCTTGGGAGGATGCAAGTATCTGGGAATTTATCCATTTCTTCCAAGCTTACTGGTTTATGTGCATAGAGTTGTTTGTAGTAATCTCTGTTGGTGGTTTGTATTTCTGTAGAATAATGGTAATATCCCCTTTATCATTTTTTATTGCATCTATTTGATTATTCTCTTTTATTTTTTATTAGTCTGGCTAGCTGTCTGTTTTGTTGGTCTTTTCCAAAAAGCAGCTCCTGGATTTATTGATTTTTGTGAAGGGTTTTTTGTGTTTCTATCTTCTTCAGTTCTGCTCTGATCTTAGTTATTTTTGTTTTCTGCTAGCTTTTCAGTTTTTCAGTTCTTGCTCCTCTAGCTCTTTCAATTTTGATGATAGGGTGTCAATTTCAGATCTTTCCTTTCTTCTCATGTGGACATTTATTGCTATAAATTTTCCTCTAGACACTGCTTTAAATGTGTCCCAGAGATTCTGGTACCTTGTGCCTTCACTATCATTGGTTTCAAAGAACATATTTATTTCTGCCTTCATTTCATTGTTTATCCAGTCAACATTCAAGAGCCAGTTGTTCAGTTTCCATGAAGTTGTGTGGTTTTGAGTTAGTTTCTGAATTCTGAGTTCTAATTTGATTGCCCTCTGGTCTCAGAGACTGTTTATTATGATTTCCATTCTTTTGCATTTGCTGAGGAGTGATTTACTTCCAATTATGTGGTCAAGTTGAGAATACTTGTGATGTGGTGCTGAGAAGAATGTATATTCTGTGCATTTGGGGTGGAGAGTTCTGTAAATGTCTAATTTGTTTGTTCCAAGTCTGAGCTCAAGTCCTTCCTGGATATCCTTGTCAATTTTCTGTCTCGTTGACTTGTCTAATATTGACAGTGGAGTGTTAAAGTCCCCCACTATTATTGTGTGAGATTCTAAGTCTCTTCGTAAGTCATTAAGAACTTGCTTTATGTATCTGGGTGCTCCTGTATTGGGAGTGTATATATTTAGGATCATTAACTCTTCTCGTTGCATTGATCGTCTTACCATTATGTAATACCCTGCTTTGTCTCTTTTGATCTTTGTTGGATTAAAGCCTATTTTTATCAGAGACTAGGATTGCAACTCCTGGTTGTTTTTTTTTTTTTTTTTTTTTTTTTTTTTTTTTTTTTTTTTGTTTGTTTGTTTGTTCTCTTTTTTTCTCTCCATTTCCTTGGCAAATCTTCCTCCATCCTTTTATTTTGAGCCTATGTGTGTCCTTGCTTGTGAGATGAGTTTCCTGGATACAGTACACTGTGCTTAGACTTTTTATCCAATTTGCTAGCCTTTGTCTTTTGATTGGGGCATTTAGCCCATTTACATTTAAGGTTAATATTGTCATATGTGGATTTGATCCTTCCATTTTGATGCTAGCTGGTTGTTTTGCCCCTTAGTTGACACAGTTCCTTCATTGTGTTGATGCTTTTTACCATTTGGTATGTTTTTGGAGTGGGTGGTACTGGTTGTTCCTTTCTATGTTTAATGCTTCTTTCAGAAGCTCTTTTAAGGCAGGCCTGGTAGTGATGAAATCTCTTAGCAATTGCTTGTTTGTAAAGGATTTTATTTCTCCTTTGCTTCTGAAGGTTAGTTTGACTGGATATGCAATTCTAGGTTGAAAGTTCTTTTCTTTAAGGATGTTGAATATTGGTCCCTACTCTCTTCTGGCTTGTAGGGTTTCTGCTGAGAGATCTGCTGTGAGTGTGATGGCCTTCCCTTTTTGGGTAACCTATCCTTTCTCTCTGATTGCCCTTAGCATTTTCTCCTTCATTTTAACCCTGGTAATTCTGACGATTATGTGTCTTGGGGTTGCTCTTCTTGAGGAATATCTTTGTGGTGGTTCTCTGTATGTCCTGGATTTGAATATTGGCCTGCCTTGCTAGTTTGGGGAAGTTCTCCTGAATAATATCCTGAAAAGTGTTTTCCAGCTTGGATTCATTCTCTCCATCACATTCAGGTACACTTATGAAACATAGATGAGGTCTTTTTACATAATTCCTTATTTCTTGGAGGCTTTGTTCATGTCTTTTCACTCTTTTTTCTCTAATCTGGCTTTCTCCTTTTATTTCATTGGTTGATCTTCAGTCTCTGATATCCTTTCTTCTGCTTGGTCTGTTTGGCTATTGAGACTTGTGTATGCTTCACGAAGTTCTTGTTTTGTATTTTTCAGCTCCATCAGTTCATTTATATTCCTCTCTAAGCTGTTTTTTTTTTTTAAATTTTTTAGCATTCCATCAAACCTTTATTCAAAGTTTTTAGTTTCTTTGCATTAGGTTAGAACATGTTCTTTTAGCTCAGAGAAGTTTGTTATTACTGACCTTCTGAAGCTTGTTTCTGTTAATTCATCAGACTCATTGTCCATCCAGCCTTGTTCCCTGCTGGTGAGGAGTTGTGATCTCTTGGCGCAGGAGAGGCATTTTGGTTTGGGGAGCTTTCATCCTTTTTGCACTGGTTTCTTCCCATCTTTGTGGATTTATCTACTTGTGGTCTTTGTAGTTGGTGGCTTTCATATGGGGTCTCTGGATGTCCTTTTTGTTGGTGATGAAGTTCTTTCTGTTTCTTAGTTTTCCTTCTAACATGCACCTCTGCAGTAGGACTGCTGGAGGTACCCTCTAGACCCTGCTTGCCTGGAGATCACCTGTGGCAGCTGCAGAATAGTAAGTGTTGCTGCCCATTTCTTCTTCTGTTATCTTTGTCCCAGAAGAATAGCTGCCACATGTCAGCCTGAGCTCTCCTTTATGAGATATCTCTGCATATACAGGAGTCAGGGAGCTGCTTGAGGAGATATTCTGTCCCTTATAGGAGTTCTGATGCTGAGCTTTGAGCTCCGTTGCTCCCTTCAGTGCTACTAGGCAGATATGTTTAAGTCTGCTGCAGTGGAACTCGTAACTGCCTTTTTCCCCAGGTTCTCTGTCCTGGGATGATGAGGCTTTATTTATAAGTTCCTGTCTTGATTCTGCCTTTTTTCAGAGATGCCCAGTAAGGAGGTAGCCTAGTCACAGTCTGCCAGCAGAGGTGTAACAACTGTTGTGGGCTCTGCCCAGCTGCTGTGTGAACTTCCTTGCATTTTGTTTATAAGGGCATAGTTGGAACTGCCTTGGCAATGGCGGACTGCCTCAGCAATGGCGGACTGCCTAGGTAGTGGTGGACTGCCCCGTTAATGGCGAACACCCTTCTCCCACAGAGCTGGACCATCCCAGGTCCAGCTGTCGTTGCTGTGAAACTCTCAGTCCAGATCGTTTCAGGTTGCTGGTCTTTGTGGGGGCAGGACTGGTTCAGCCAGGTAGCCTGGCTCCCTGTTTCAGCCCTCTTTTGTTTTCAGTTGAATTTGTGACTCCATCTCCCAGGTGTTCCAGTTGCCAGTTGTAATGGTGCCCAGATTTGTGTGAGTTTTTAGCCCGCTGCACTGGCTGAAACAGCTGCGCTGGAGACTCGTGGTGCTTTTTCCCCCTGGAATCTCCTGGTCTGTGGGCAGTAAAAATTCATCTGGAAGTGCAGTAATCACTCACCCTCTAAGTTTTTGCTAGGAACTGCAATCCAGAGCTGTTCCTATTCAGCCATCTTGGATTGTCCTCCCCCAAAATTGTTTAACTATTGTGTTAGTCATTGTTGCTGTTGCTATAACAGAATACCTATGATTGTGTAATATATACAGAAAGTAATTTATTTGGTTGATGATTCTGGACTCTGGGATGTCCACTGGCATGGTGGTGGTGTCTGGCAAGGGTCTTGTGTTGTTGTTTCACAGGGTGACAGAAAAGCAGAAGGGGAAGAAAGCACATGTGAAAAGAAAGGGAAAGGACAAATGAGGCTGACTGACTTTTAAACAACCCCCTCTTGTGGGAACAAATCGATTTTCACCAAAATGAACCCAGTCTCACAACAAAGACATTAGTCCATCTTAGTGATCTAGTTGCTTTGTAAAGTCCTCATCCTCCAACACCTTTACACTGGCAATTAAATCTCAACAAGAGTTGTGGAGGGGACAAACCCTAGCATTCTACCCCTGGTCACCCAAAACTCATGTCTTTCTCACATGCAAAATACAATCATTTTGTCCCAATAGTCCCAAAGGGCTTAATGCACTCTAGCACCAACTGAAAAGTGCAAAGTTCAGAGTTCCATCTGAGAAATCAGGCAAACACCTTCCAGCTGTGAGCCTGTAAAATTAAAAACAAGTTATCTACTTCTAAAATACAATGACAGGACAGGCATCGGGCAAATACTTCCATTTCAAAAGAGAGAGGCAGAAAGAAGGGAGTAACTGGCCCAAAGCACATCCAAAACTCAGCAGGGCAAATATTAAATCTTAAAATCTCAGAACAATCTTTGATTCTTTGTACCACCTCATGGACACACTAGGGTGGAGGTTGGGCCACCAAGGTCTTGGGAAGCCCTGCTCTCATGGCTTTGTTGGGCTCAGTCTAAATGGCTGTTCTCAGAAGCTGCAATTGCACACTTGTGCCTGCTGTTTTCCCAGGCTGGCATTGCACACTGTAAGTGACAGTAGAGTTCTGGATACTGAGGGTGGCAGTCCCACTCCCATAATTCCACTGGGGAGTCTAGTGGAGACTCTCTGTCGAAGCTCCCTCCCATCCCCACCACTGCAGTGTGTTTCTGCCTGGGCCCACAGCTTTTCTGCAACATCCTTTGAAATCTAAGTGGAGAAAACCATGTCTCCATAGCTCTTGCAGTCTGCTTGTCTGCACCCTATGAATACCAGCACAAGCTCTGTCGGGGTCCACTAAAAGCTGTATGTGGGTGATAGTGCCAAGGTTTACAGTTTGTATCCTTTGGAGAGGAACCTAGAAGAACTTGAACCACAGTTGAAACAGCTGAAGAGTGTTGTGCTGGAATGCAATGAGCAGAGTATTGAGGAAGCCCTGGGCAGTGAGCTGTGGAGGGCACCCTGGGCCTATCACACACACTTATTTTTTCCTCCTAGGCCTCTAGGCCTGTGATAGGACCAACAATTTAAAAGATCTCTGAAATACCTTTGGGTTTTTTTTTTTTTTTTTTTTTTTTTTTTTTTTTTTTCCCACTGTCACGATGAATAGCCTCTGGCTCCCTTATATCAGTATGATTCTCTTTAATAACTGGTGTGTTTAATACACCCTTGCTTTATTCTCCTCAACATGCTTTTTTGTTCTTTATGTGGACAGCCTGTTAATTTTTCATATCTTGATACTTTGCTTCCACTTGCTTTCACATTTCACTGTACACAGTTGAAAGTAACCATGTAGCTCTTCCTATATTTTGCTTAGAAATTTCTTTCACACAAAAAATCCTTGCTCATCACTCTGAAGTTCCACCTTCAACAAAGACCTAGGGCAGGGACACAATGCAGCCGAGTTTCTTGCAACTGTATAACAAGGATGGCCTTTACTCTAGTTCTCAGTAAGATGTTTCTCATTTCACTCTGAGACCTCAGTAGAATACCCTTTACTGTCCGCATTTCTTTCAGCATTCTGGTCATGATCACTTAAGTAATCTAAGAATTGTCACTTTCCCTAATCTTGTGTCCTAAGCCCTCACAAAAATGATCACTACCACTCCACTTACGGCATTCTAGGCTTTTTCTAGCCTTTATTTCCAGACTCTTTTAAACTGTACCCATTCCTCACTTCTAAGGCCACTTTCACATTTTTAAGGTATTTCTAGAGAAACAACCCACTTCTAAGTGCCAGTTTTCTGTTTTAGTTTATTTTCTATTGCTACTGTAAACCAAAAAGTGACTGAGGCAGATCTCAATTAATTTAGAGCTTTATTTTGCCAAGGTTGAGGATATGCCTGGGGAAAAAAAAGCTATGCAAGTCACAGTAAGATCTGTGTCTCGTGCTATTTTTCCAAAGAGATAAATTATTTAAAAAGGGCAGAGCAAGTGAGAGGGTAAGAAAAAAAGGAAAAACACAAAAGAGGAAGGGTAAGTGATGGGACAACTGGTTACATTCTTGTGAGGCTCTGATTATACTCAATAAATCTACAGTTTACATCTCAAAAGAAAGGGATGTGGAAACAGTGGATCATGCATTAGTGTGGAGCTCACTATATATACATATGATAAAGTAACCCTATGAAATTACAGCTTTTTAGGAATAAAAGGAAGGCAATTTTTTCATGACTCAGCTGCCAAGTTGAACTTTTCTCTTGGGTATAGTGAATTTGAGGTCCCAAGATTTTATTTTGCTCTTATACTATAATGAAATACCTGTGACTGGATAATTTAAAAAGAAAAAAAAAAAAGGTTTATTTAGCTTATGGTTCTGGAAACTGAGATATTCCAGGTCAGGTAACTTCCTCTGGTTGGCTTCTGGTGAAGTTCTCATGCCTCGTTATAACATGGAATAAATATGAAAAGGGAAAACAGGTGTGTACAAAGAAAGGAAGGAAGGAAACATAGGAGGCTGACCTGTTTTATAACAACTCACTTTGTGAAGAAAAATCTATTCCTGTAATAACCCAGTATTGTGAGACCTAATCCAGTCTCTTGAGGAAGGCATTCATTCATCTTAAGAACTCAATCACCTACTATAGGCCCTACCTCCCAACGTTGTTACACTAACCAATAAATTAATATGAGTTTTGGTCGGCACAAACCATACCCAAACCATAGCACATAGAGCCTGTTATGCATGAAAAAATTCTTAAAATGACTTTGTGGTGTATTTCTATAAACTAGGGCAGATGAAATTGCTATAAATAGTTTTGGTTTAGAGAAAGCAAGATAATGTGTAAAACTTCAAGACAAGGATTCTCAAACTCTAAGTAGAGTGCCATCACAACATTCCCAAACAAAGAAAACCTCCTTGACAAGAGTCTGATGTTAAAAGTCATAGCCATAAAAAAGGATGAAGTCATGTCCTTTGCAGGGACATGGATGAAGCTGGAAACCAGCATTCTCAGCAAACTAACAAAAGAACAGAAAACTGAATACCACATGTTTTCAGTCATAAGTGGGAGTTGAACAATGAGAACACGTGAAAACAGGGATTGGAACATCACACACTGGGGCCTGTCAAGGGTAGAGGCTAGGGGAGGGATAGCATTAGGAGAAATACCTAATGTAGAAGATGGGTTGATGGGTGCAGCCAACTACTATGGCACATGTATACCTGTGTCACAAACCTGCATGTTCTACACGTGTATCTCAAAAGAGACTAAAGGGCATGTTTTAGCTTCCTTGTAGATTTGCTGTTTGATTGCAGCCACCTTTCTATTGTATTTACAGTCGTCTTCTATTGAAGCTGGGAATTAATACCAGTCCTCTTTTTGTAAGAGATAAATGAAACAAATGTGTTGGAATGACTTTTGTAAGAAGGTGGTTTTGAAATGCACAATACAAATTTCTACTGTGCTAGAAAAAAGCTTTTCGGGGTTTGTTTTCAGGAATTAAGAAGTTATTAAAGTTTCTTAAGCCTTATAGTAGTATTTCTTTTATTTGGAATTATTGAATTTCATTGTGAGATTTTATCTGAGCTAGAAAGGTGTAATCTCTGTTTGGAAGATCAGACAGTGTACTATTAACTCAAGGTAGTTATTAGCTATCAAAGGAAGGCTAAGATATGAAATGCTTTATAATACAATGAAAGCTGAAAATATAGTTCTAAAGATACACTGGGATAAAGGGCTATTAACATTTGTAACAAAAAGATTCTGACAACTCAATACTCTATTTCACTTACTGCTATAGCAACAGATGTTACTATCACTCAGTTTATAAGTACCATTTGCTTTCATATGAGAATATGCATTGCATTTGGGAGATTTTTTTTTTAACTTAGAAATAGCTATATTGTTCAACAGTTTGAAAATGTCTCTATCAAAAGCTTTGGGACACATTTTTACTTTAAAAATAATAATTTTCCTACTATATAATTTCTACAAAGCTGGTCTACACAGTGGACCACCAGCTTTTCATTTACTTCTGAAGTTTTCAGCAAATAGCAAAGTAATTCAAAATATTACAGCAATAGTTTTAAAACACTGTATGTATACTGTAAGTCCACAAGATTTGAATTAGGTGTATTAGTATTGGTACTTGCCACTCAAATTTTCAAAATAATAAGTTTCTTTTGGCCCATTTTTTCTTTAGACTTTTTTCTACTTTCTTGTGTTACTGGAATTATTAATGTGTTCTGGCTATTGATCCTGTGTTGCAAATATCTTCTCCTACTGTGACTCTTTTTCTTTTGATTTTCAAAATTTGGGACATGTCTATGAAATATTTTTCCCCCACTCTTCTTGAAAATGCAATAAAGATATTGTCTTATAGTTGTTCTCTAAAATGTTCACGGTTTTCTACTAAGTTAAATTATTGGTCTATTTGGAATTGAATTTTTCAGAAATAGGTATCTTTCTTTTTGTTTTTTTTTTTTTCAGATGATGCTCAATTGTCCTAGATAGATACTGAAAATTCAGTGCTTGCTTCATTTTTCTACAATGCCAATTGCACTATATATTGGAATCGATTAATAAATAGTATAACAGATTGTATTCCCCAAGAGCAGACTTTGGCCTGAGTATTTGGGTGCAAGTTGCTCATTTGGAAAGTGATTCTGAGAGGTCAGAGAGGAGGTAAGGAAACAGGGATGTAAGCCAGGGAAAGGAAGTAAGCAACTAAAAGATATGTAATCAAGTTTGTCATGACTGTGAGTAATTGGGCCCAGATTCACTAATAATTCAGGGAGAGAATAAAGAACCCACCTCAGACGTATCCCAGACTAGGTGGGAGAAAGTTGGGGCATTTAACCACTCACTCCTCTAACATTGGTTGAGGTCTGTTTTCAGGAAACCTGACTCCTGCCACTTTCAACTTGTCTTGAACATGGGCAATGCATCTTTTAATAGCCAAGGAATAATTTTCTAGGCAGAGAGTTACAGGAGTTCATAGTAATTGCCTTCAGTGTGTAGAGGTGAATGGGATCACATTGAGAGTAGCTTTCGGTGCATTCCTTGTTTTTCTCAGAGCCACCTATGGCCCACAGTTACTCCACTGTTTCTTAACACTGATTCTTCAAAGCTACAACCAGTCACAATTTGTAAAAATGATTTACAACAGGAAGGCTAGTAGGACAAGATAGAGTCCCACTGATGGAACTGTTCTCACAACCGTAATTATTATTTCCATATTGTAATATGTATCCTAGAGTCTCTTCCCTATAAACTAGCACAACTTTCCATGGTAGTTGCTCACCCAGTGGGGAAAGAAGACCTTTATCTCTGAGGGATCTGAGACCTTGAATATAATACTTTGCCCTTGCTGGACGTAGTTTCTTCAATTATACATTTCTGGTTATCAGCAAGCATGGCAGCAAGTAAAAACACCCCTGGGGCTTCTCCTTAGTTTCAGATAGTTAACATTGTACCCACTGTGGGATAAGAAACCTTGTGATACTCATGTTGATGGTAGAAGTCCTTGCTGTGTCTCTGTATTGGAATAAAGTGTTGGAAATGACCAGGAAACAGCCATGTTTTGAGTTTAGTGTAGCTCTTATTGTGTTGTTATAAGAGCGTAGTACACCACTGGAAACCAGCCATCTGCTCCTGCAGAACCTTATATTTCAGGGAAAGAGAGACCAAATTCTCCATAAGGATAACTAGTAGAGAAATGGGAACACCCATTCAGCTTCTACTTTTTATTTCCAGCACTCAACTCATGCATTGTACATATTTAAGAATGCAGAACCATTTAATAGCTGTTTTTGGCGTATAATTTATCTGGAAGGACAATTACCCTAACCTCAGGATGTGTCTCATACCCATCATGCAACTTAAAAAGTTTATTACAGAAATTTTATTCTAGACATAGAGTAAATGAGACCAGATCTGCTCCTCCCCAGCATAAATAATTAGAAAAATACGGGAAATGCATAAAGGAAACATTTTTAGAAAGTGAACAATAGGCAGTAAGGAACTGTGGTCCTTGAAATAAGGGAAATAATATGAGTTTTATGTTCACTGCAGATTTCTGCTTGGAAGAATTTCTGTAATTCAGTGCAGGAAGAGTAACCTATGCAAGGCAAGACAGTCTTACCAAGTTGGAGAAACAAAGATTCGAGAGCCTGGGGGCTATATTGGAGTAGAGGCTCCTACATCAATAAAGGTGTTCATAGATATGATTGAGGCATTCAAGTGTCTTGTTGAATCCGAAGGTGTGCACATATTAGTGTAAAATTTCACAAGACTTGGAAAAGTATCTTATGAGGCTATAGGCTGACCAGTTTCCAGAGCTCACATAGGGCTGAGAAATAGTTGAGTTTCAACCCCCCAGCAAGGAGAGGCTTCACTGAATTCACAAAGGCATGTGGTATAGACTACAGAAATGTCAAGCCTTACCAGTGTAACTTAATCCTAATGACTACTGTATCTACAGTCTAAATAGACCTTTTTTTTTTTTTTTTTTAACTTGACATAAATAAATGTATCTGTAAATAATTTAGTTCCTTTCTGGAATGAAGTTCAATGCTTATTAAAGCAGGACAACACTCACCCCTTAACAATGCAGAATTCAAATTCCAACATCCAATGAAAACGTATGAGACACCAGAAGAAGCAGGAAGATGTAAACCATAAGTAAAAGAAAAAAGTCAATAGAAATAGACCTGAAAATGACAAAGATGTTATCATTGGAGTAGACAAATACTTAAAAAGTTAATTATGAGTTCGATCGGGAATTTTTGAAAAAGCATGAACATGAAGAAGGGAGAAAAGAAACATGTAAACTAGAAATCAATAAAACTTTCAGAGCTTAAAAATTCCAAGTGTTACATTGCTAAATTGGATTAAAAACAGATTGAGCACTGCAGAAGAATTCAGTGAACTTAAACACATAGCAATAAAGAAGATCCAAACTGGATTACAAAATAAAAAATAAAAAGTAAAATCTAAGGTAATAGTGGAAGTTTAAGAATGTTCATAATTGAAACAAAATATATCTGAGAAATAAAGGTAGATATTTTTTCTAACTTTGGAACAAATATAAAAAAAGATCCAAGAATATCTTACACAAGATAAGCATGAAGTCATACAATACCCACTGTAAGTAAGTTACTGAATACTAGCAACAAGGCAAAGCATTTTTAAGCAAGAAAAAAAAAATGTATCTTACGGCAACAAAGGAAAAAAATTTTTTCTCAGACCTTTCAACACAAAGGATGCAAGCCACACACACACACACACACACACACACACACACACACACACACACACGCAAAATAGGATTACACCTTTAAAGTATTGAAACAAACCTATATCCAATGGGAAAAGTGCTCAAAAATGGGGAAAAATTCCTGAGAAAAATTAATACTGAGAGATTTGTAGTTCTTCGGAAGGAAATTATATCAGATAAAAATGTGCCAGGAGTAGTAAGTATGTAAGTAAATATAAAAGATTTTCCTATTTTTTTTTGTTTCTGCAAGTTAATATATACTGTTGAAAGTAAAAGAACAGTAACGTAAGTTATGTTTTATAATATATGTGCAAGTAAAATGAATGACAGCACAATAGAGGAAAGGGAAGATAATGGAGGTGTATTATTATTATTATACATATATGATATGCATACATTATTCATGATGTTGGATAATATTGGTTAGATTGTGATAACAATGCAAATGGTAAACTTCATAGCAAATAAGAATACATATTTTTCAGAAGGAAATATAGTTAGTGAAAATGAAATTTAATAGTTAAAATACTAAATCTGAAGAAAAGGAAACTTTTAAAAATCACAAAGAGGAGGAGGGAATAAACAGCAAGGTGGTATGTTTAACCCCAACCACATCAGTAATTTCATTAAATGACAAAGGCCATATATGGCAAATAAATGGGAGACTTTGTCAGACTAAATAAAAAAGCAACATTCAACTTTATGATGACTACAAGAAATACACTTTAAATACAAAGACATGGATGGGCTAAAAGTAAAAAGATAAAAAATATACCCCATTTAACAAGTTTTCTTATGATTAATGTTAGCATGATATATACACTTTTCTCTCCTTTCAGTCTCATCTCTCCCTAATTATTTGAGTAGACTGGAAAAAATTAGTAAGACTATAGAAGTCTTGAAAAAATCTAAAAATCCAATTAATTTAATCAACAATTGTAGTTCAGGCTACACAAAAATCCAGTATACTACTATCAAAGTGTCCAGGGAACATTAACAAAACAGAACTAATATCTGGTCCATAACCTCATAAATTTTAAACAAAAGAGAAATATGGGATATCATCTCTGATTAAATCAGAATTAAATTATAAATTAATGCAGAAAGATATCTTGGATAATACTTGATATTTGGCAATTAACAATACTTTTTAAAACAATCCAAGAGATCAAGAAAAAATTAACAAGAAAAATTGGAAAATATTTTAAATGGCCAGGCACAGTAGCTCACACCTGTAATCTCAACACTTTGGGAGGCATAGGCTGGTGGATCATGAGGTCAAGAGATTGAGACCATCCTGGCTAACATGGTGAAACCCAGTCTTTACTAAAAATAAAAAAAAATTAGCTGGGCGTGGTGGCATGCGCCTGTAGGTCCCAGGTACTTGGGAGGCTGAGGCAGGAGAATTGCTTGAACCAGGAGGTGGAGGTTGTAGTGAGCCGAGATCGCGCCACTGCACTCCGGTCTGGGTGACAGAGCAAGACTCTCTCTCTCTCTCTCTGTCTCTCTCTCATATATATATATATATATATATATATATATATATATATATATATATATTATACACACACACACACACACACACACATATATTTATTTTAGAGTGAAACTTTATAAAAAAAAATAAACTAAATGAAAATGAAAAAGCCTGTGGCATCCAGTCTTGACTTTTCCATTTAGGACCACGATTTGTGTTTTGAATGCTTGCCTGTAGTGTGAAGTAAGTGCCGTCTGTCCCCTATTCCCCAACATTGATATTCATTTGTTGCAGCAGCTTTTGTTAAAAGAAAACTATTACCTGTGAATCGCTTTGGAATCTCTGTTAAAATCAATTTATGATTGATTCATAGTGGAACTTAAAATTAAGTAATGAGTATCCTCTTTGGTCCTCTACTTAAAATTTGTTTTGACTATTACATGTCTCTCTTGCTTCCATGTAACTTTGGGAGTAAGCATGGTACTTCCTACAAAAATTGAACTGGGATTTTGGGAAGGATAAAATATCCTGTTTGTCTCTAGTAGTATAGCCTAGCTTAAAGTTTATTATGTCTGACATTAATGTAGTCACTCCAGGCTTCCTGTGAGTACTTTTTCATTATATATCAATTCTATGCTTTTAAGGCTCACTTTATCTGTATCTGTATATTTAAATTGCTAATAGTCTTTTTGAAAGTTTATTTTTTAGCAACATATAGATGGGTCTTGATTCTTAATCCAGTAGGAGAACTGGGTGTTGCTGAACTCAATACTCAGCTAACATATCTTTTTTTTTTTTTTTTTTGGAGACGGAGTTTCGCTCTTGTTACCCAGGCTGGAGTGCAATGGCGCGTTCTCAGCTCACCGCAACCTCCGCCTCCTGGTTCAGGCAATTCTCCTGCCTCAGCCTCCTGAGTAGCTGGGATTACAGGCACGTGCCACCATGTCCAGCTAATTTTTTGTATTTTTAGTAGAGACGGGGTTTCACCTTGTTGACTAGGATGGTCTCGATCTCTCAACCTTGTGATCCACCCGCCTCGGCCTCCCAAAGTGCTGGGATTACAGGCTTAAGCCACCGCGCCCGGCCTCAGCTAACATATCTTAAACTATGCCTTTCATCTTACTTTGTTTTCTGTTTATCTTACAGTGTTTTTTTGTTTTGTTTTGTTTTTTTTGTTTGTTTTTTTTTTTTTGTTTTTTTTTTTTGTTTTTTTTTTTTGTTTTTTTTCATTTTCTCTTTTATACTTTGGCTGTTTTATCTGTTGCTCTTAATTTATTGTTTCTACTTTGTGTGAAGACTTTTTACACATAAGTAAAATCAAGATATCAGCTTTGTCTTTTTACCAGCGGGCATTAGTTCCCAGTTACTTACACTATTGTGACAAAATGAGTTCTTTAGAATGCGTTAAACTCCCTTTCTCCTGATTAAGAATTGTGACGGCATAGACATTTTAATTCATCTGTAGTAAATCTACTTTATTTCAGAATCATTATTTGGCCCTTACACTAAAATTTCCAGTCACACCATTGTTATCAATTTAGATTAATCTGTTATAAGGTTTATTACTTAAAAACATTTTGTGTCTTCTTTGTGTCTTAATTTAGAATGTATATTCTTGTCCATTTGAGCCATTATTTTACCTTCATTTGCATACCTTAATTCAGGTCATAGTAATAATTATCAACATAATTCATTGTCTGTATTCAAAATTTACACTTTTGACCAGCCTGGGCAACAGAGTAAGACCTCGTCTCTACAAGAAGAAAAACAAAACAAAACAAAACAAAAAAAAAAAACTGGGAATGGTGGTGCATACCTATAGTCCCAGCTACTTGAGAACTTGACGAGGGAGAATCACTTAACACTTGAGCCCAGGAGGTCAAGGCTGCAATAAGCCATGATCAAGCTACTGAAATCCAGTCTGGGCAATATATTAAGACTTCATCTCAAAAAATAAAATAAAATAAAATAAAACTTACATCCTCACATTTTATCTTTAAAAAGTGTGTATGAGTGTGAATTTCATATATGTGAAAACTCTGTTGTCCAGCAATGGCTTTCTAGGAACACTTCGTCTGACTGTTTTATTTCTTTTTTTTGTTTTGATAGCTCAGTTATCTTAGGTGCACTGCTTTCTCCTTTGCTGAACGTATTAATCAGAGTATAGACTAAGCTGCATTAGTAAAGGGACCTAACACAAATGGCTTAAATGAGACAGAAATTATTTTTTTTTTCTAGCAGCTGGCACAGTTTTGGTATTCCAAAGACTGTCTTTGTGTTTTCCCTAACAATTTCCTCAATTAGTACGTTTTTTTTTTTTTTTTTAAAGGAAAATTTGTATTACTTTAATTATTTTTATGTACAGAGAAGTTGACAGTGTACATTTAACCCAGTTTAGTGGCAAGTTCATTAGCCTTTGCCTTTTCAAGCTTGGCAATGCGAGCCGCAGACTTGGAACCCAGGACATTGCCTCCCAAGTTACAGCAGATCTCATCTATCTGTTGTTTTGTAATTGGTCCTGAAAGCTTCCACCACCTTAGCCAAAGTGCCTCTGTCTTCTGAGTTAACCTGTGTGAAGGTGACAGTGGTGCAGAGAACCTGCTTTTAAAGGAGGTTTTAAGGAAGTTACCTGAAAGCTGCACATCACTTCTGCTCATATTCATTCCATTATACTGTTAGTCACATGGCTACACTAAACTCAAAAGGGGCCAGGTAATACAAGTGATAGCCATTAGATAGGTGTATTTGGGAAATCTTTCACTAAAATAAGAAGCTGAGGAATGGACTTTGAGACACAATTCGAATTGTTTCTTTGGTCTTTTTTGTTCTTGTCCACCATGGTTCTCGTTCATTTTCTGAGAATATTGGGGTGATGTTCAGCAAATTCATAAGTAGTAGGTAAGCAGGCTCTACTCCTGTTGGCTGTTAATGTGTCATTTAACAAATTGTAAGTTCATAGTTGGGGTGCCAGGAAAAAGATTCTTTATTTTTCTGTCTCATAAGTTTTGATATATAGCCCTTTCTTAACCCTAGTGTTGGAAAGTCATCCCATCTCCATAACTCTTGAAATTCACCTAAAGGCGAGAAAACCTGCAGGTTTCCCAGTATGTCTCATAAAGGCAGGCATAGGAGTTCTGTAAGCAAAGTTCTATTTCTGGTCTACTCATGCCTTTGTTCTCTCTGTATCTGGTCCTGAGGCCTCTGCCAACTGTCTTGTTCTACACAACACCTATCCTTAGCCACAGCTCATCACTAAAGTAGCAAATAACAAAAAGAAGGGACTTGAATGCAGTGGCAGGTTTGCCCATCCAGGTGACTGTCTTCAGAGCCACTAAAACAAGTAAGCAAAAAAAAAAAAAAAAAAAAAAAAATCATTCGGATCTTATTAGTTTTGTGGGAAAAGCTATAGCAACTAGAAACTTGACATGTCTAAAGCCATAAAGGGAAGGATGATGATTAGCAGAGTAAAGCACCCTACTAGTTGATAGGCTCAGGTCTCTGATAGGAACGTTTTTAAAGTCCTGATTGAAGAGCTAGAGGAACAGAAAACACTTTGAATTTAGATTCAGTATAATTCCAAATGTATATTAAATAGTTAGTTTAATGCCCTCCCTCCCTCCTCCTTCTCCCCTCCCTCCTCCCTCTTCCCTCGCTCCCACTCCTTCCCTCCCTCCCTCCCCTTTCTTCCCTCCCTCCTTCCTCTCCCCTCCTTCTCTCCCTCTCCCCTCCTTCCCTCTCTCCCTCCCCACTCCTTTCCTCCCTCCCCCTCTCCCCTCCTTCCCTCCCTCCTCCCTCTCCTTTCCTTCCTCCCTCCTCCCTCTCCTTTCCTTCCTCCCTCCTCCCTCCTCTCTCCTTCCTCCCTCCTCCCTCTCCTCTCCTTCCTCCCTCCTCTCTCCTTCCTCCCTCCTTCCTCTCCTTCCTCCCTCCTCCCGCTCCTTCCTCCCTCCTCCCTCTCCTCTCCTTCCTCCCTCCTCCCTCTCCTCTTCTTTCTCCCTCCTCCCTCCCCTCTTCTTTCTCCCTCCTCCCTCCTTCCTCTCCTTCCTCCCTCCCTCTTTCCTTCCATCCCTCCCTCCCTCCTCCTATGCCTCCCTCCTTCCGCCTTCTCTTTTCCCTCCCTCCTTCCCTCCCTCCCTCCCTCCCTTCCTTCCTCCCTTCCTTCCTTCCTTCCTTCCTTCCTTCCTTCCTTCCTTCCTTCCTTCCTTCCTTCCCTTCCTTCCTTCCTTCCTTCCTTCCTTCCTTCCTTCCTTCCTTCCTTCCACAGACCACTTCTCACTCTGTTACCCAGGGTGGATAACAGAGTGATGAGATCTGTGTGCACTCATTGTGCACAATAAGAAGATCATGGCTTACTGCAGCCTCTAAGGCCAGGGCTCTCATGATCCTCCCACTTCAGCCTTATGAGTAGCTGAGACAACAGGTGTGAGCCATTGCACCCGGCCACTATTTTATTTTATTTATTTTTCTTTTTATTTATTATTTTTTAACATATATTTTATTGCACTTTAGGTTCTGGAGTACATGTGCAGATCATGCAGGATTGTTGCATAGATATGTAATAACTGAGCGAGTTAGAAGGAAACGCCACACTCTGAGTTCAAATTATGGGTCCTTTATTGAGCCAGCGACTGAGTCTCAGCTAATGCTCAAAAACCTCTCTGCCCTGAGGAAGGGGATTGACTTCCCTTTATACCTTGATTTAGGAAGGGGAGGGGGTCAGCCTAGCTGAAGTGGAATTTTACAGAAGCTGAACAAGTTAGTAGGAGGAGGCTGGTAACCAGGGGACAGGAGGTTCTCAGGATTGTTGGTTGCTAAGAGTATTTCCATACAGTCACTAAAGGGGATAGCAGGGGGAACTTTACATACAATCAGTCACCAAGGAAGGTATTCACGATGGCAGGTAGACTTGGCAAGCAGGATGTAGTTACGGTGGTTACAGCTACTCTGAACAGTGTGAACTACTCTTAACGGTTTAAAGCTTTGAGTCAGGCATGACCCAGTAATGCACCTGAGGGGCTGCAGCAGGGAGGGAGAGGATCCAGAGAGCTTGTCAGGTTTGCAGTAAGATGGAGTCAGTTACGCTAACCCAGGTTAGGTTATTACAGGTAAATACATGGCAATATGGTTTGCTGCCTCCATCTCCCTGTCACCTATATCTGGCATTTCTCCCCATGTTATCCCTTCTCAACCTCCCACTGCCCACTGTCCCTCCCCTCTTCTCCCCCAGAAGACCCCAGTGTATGATGCTCCTCTCTCTGTGTCCATGTGTTTTCATTGTTAAGCACTCACCTGTGAGTGAGAACATGCAGTGTTTGATTTTCTGTTCTTGTGTTAGTTTTCTAAGAATGATGGTTTCCAGATTCATCTATGTCCCCGCAAAGGACACAAACTCATTGTTTTTTATGGCTGCATAATATTCCATGGTGTATGTGTACCACATTTTCCCTGTCCAGTCTGTCATTGATGGGCATTTGGGTTGGTTCCAGGTCTTTGCTATTGTAAACAGTGCTACAATGAACATATGTGTGCATGTCTTTATAATAGAACAGTTTATAGTCGTTTGGATATATACCCAGTAATGGGATTGCTGGGTCAAATGGAATTTCTATTTTTAGGTCCTTGAGGAATTGCTACACTGTCTTCCACAATCGTTGAACTAATTTACACTCCCACGAACAGTGTAAAAGTGTTCCTATTTCTCCACATCCTCTCTCCAGCATCTGTTGTCTCCAGATATTTTAATGATGCCATTCTAACTGGTGTGAGGTTGTATCTCAATATAGTTTTGATTTGCATTTCTCTAATAACCAGTGATGATGAGCATTTTTTCATATGTTTGTTGGCCTCATATATGTCTTCTTTTGAAAAGTATCTGTTCATATTCTTTGCCCACTTTTAAATGGGTTTGTTTTTTTCTTGTAAATATGTTTTAGTTCTTTGTAGATTCTATTAGCCCTTTGTGAGATGGGTAGACTGCAAATCTTTTTCCCATTCTATTGGTTGCCCATTCACACTAATGATAGTTTCTTTAGCTGTACAAAAGCTCTAGCGTTTAATTAGATTCCATTTGTCTATTTTGGCTTTTGTTGCCAATGCTTTTGGTGTTTTAGTCGTGAAGTCCTTGCCTATGCCTATATTCTGTATGGTTTTGCCTAGGTTTTCTTCTAAGGTTTTTATGGTGTTAGGTCTTATGTTTAAGTCTTTAATCCATCTGAAATTAATTGTAGTGTAAGGTGTCAGGAAGGGGTCCAGTTTCTGCTTTCTGCACATAGCTAGCCAGTTTTCCCAACACCATTTATTAAACAGGGAATCCCTTCCCCATTGCTTGTTTTTGTCAGGTTTGTCAAAGAGAGATGGTTGTAGGTGGGCAGTATTTCCTCCGAGGCCTCTCTTCTGTTCCACTGGTCTATATCTCTGTTTTGGTACCAGTACCGTGCTGTTTTGGTTACTGTAGCCTGTGATATAGTGAAGTTAGGTAGCATGATGCCTCCAGTTTTGTTCTTTTTGCTTAGGATTGTCTTGGCTAGGTGGGCTCTCTTTTGGTTTCATATGAAGCTTAAGATGTTTTTTTCCATTTCTGTGAAGAGGGTCATAGGTAGCTTGATAGGGATAGCATTGAATCTATAAATTACTTTGGGCTGTATGGCCATTTTCACAATATTGATTCTTCCTAACCATGAGCATTGATTTTTTTCCATCTGTTTGTGTCCTTTCCTATTTCTTTGAGTAGTTGTTTGTAGTTCTCCTTGAAGAGGTCCTTTACATCCTTTGTCAGTTGTATTCCTAGGTATTTTATTCACTTTGTAGCAATTGTGGTTGGGAGTTTGCTTTTGATTTGGCTTTGTCTGTTATTGGTGTATAGGAGTGCTTGTGATGTCTGCACATTGATTTTGTATCCTGAGACTTTGCTGAAGTTGCTTATCAGTTTCAGGAGTTTTTGGGCTGAGACGATAAGATCTTCTTAATATACAATAATGTCATCTGCAAATAGAGACAGTTTGACTTCCTCCTTTCTTAATTGAATATGTTTTATTTCTTTTTCTTGACTAATTGCTCTGGCTAGAACTTTCAATACTATATTCAAAAGCAGTTGTTAGAGAAGGCATCCTCTTCTATTGCCTGATTTCAAAGGGAATATTTCCATTTTTGCCCATTCAGTATGATATTGGCTGTGGGTTTGTCTTAAACAGCTTTTTATTTTGAGATATGTTCCATGGATACCTAGTTTATTGAAAGTTTTTAGCATAAAGTGCCTTTGAATTTTTTTGTTTGTTTATTTTGAGATGGAATCTCACTCTTGTTGCCCAGGCTGGAGTGCAGTGGCACAATCTCGTGTCACTGCAGCCTCTGCTTCCCAGGTTCAAGCAACTCTCCTGCCTCAGCCTCCAGAGTAGCTGGGATTACAGGCACCCACCACTACATATGGCTAATTTTTATATATTTTAGTAGAGGCAGAGTTTTGCTATGTTGGTCAGGCTGGTCTCAAACTCTTGACCTAAGGTGATCCATCTGCCTTGGCCTTCCAAAGTGCTGGGATTACAAGCATGAGCCACTGAGCTTGGCCACCTGGCCCCTATTTTAATTTAAATAAGAATTAAAGGAAAATGGCAACTTCTCTTACATATTTTCTTCCAAATCTTATTTTTAGATTATTTCTTTATAATTTGTATACAAATATTCTACCAATCTATGGTGTTCTTTTTAATAAATTGCTATATTCCTGTAGAATTGATACCTAATATATTTACTATGCTATTAATATTTGCAATTTAGAACTTTAAGAGTACATTGTGTAGATTTTAGTCAATTTCCCTAATCTTATCAATGAATGGGTAAATTTTACAATAGTTAAATGATTTTGATGGGTTAGAATGTTAGAAAGCTGTGATTGGATTTCAGGTTTACTGGATCCCACTTCTGGACCTTAGATATAACAACAAATCATTATTAATTACTTAATGGAATGATTATAATTGTATAGTCTACAAAACAAAACCCCAGACTGTGACTTTAAATGTGATGAGAACTGTCTAGAATTCACATAAAACTAAGAGAGAATGGCCAGTTTCTAATTTTTATTTTAGTACTCACAGTTATTAAATATATAAAGTTTAGTGCTACAGTATAATAATAGAATACACAGTAAACATTAATGACAAACATGACAATTTGTCATATAGTTACTTATTATTTTAGTAAACTAATAAGCTCTAGGCCCATTCATAAAAATCATTGATCTTCTTAAAATAGCCTAAATTATGAAACAAATTATGTATTAGTATAACTGAACTATTTTAAAAATCAGGGTTGAAGCTTATATTGTTCCAATAAAATAATTTTCAAAATTTATGTATTATTTTCTTACATTCATTTCCCTAATAGGAGCTTTTTTGGCATGTACTTTATAAACTATATAATTCACTAAGAAAATAATTCAGTGGTTTTTAGCATATTCAGGGTTTTTCAGTCATCCTCACTGTCAATTTTAGAACATTTCAACATTCCCAAAAGAAACACTGTATCTGTAACCAGTTGTACCTTACTGTTCCCCAACCTCTTATTGAGCCCTAAGCAATTCTTCATCTACAGTCTATCTCCATAGATTCTCATGCTTTAGACCTTTTATATAAACAGTATCATACAATAAATGATCTTTTTGTGTCTGGCTTCTTTCACTTAGCATAATGTTTTCAAGGTTCAAACACAGTGTAGCATGAATTACTTTTTGAGTGAGTGATATTTCTTCATGTTTATATACCATATTTTATTTTATACACTTGCCAATTGAGAGATATTTGGCTTGTTTACACTTTTTGGCTATCCTGAATATACTGGTATAAAAATTTGTGTATAAAGTTTTGTTTAGTCATATATTTTCAGTTCTCTGGGTAAATTATTATGAATGAATTGCTGAAAACTTTAACACTTTTAGGAATTGGCAGGCTATTTTCTGTAGGAGATGAACCATTTTGCAGTCTCATTTATGTGTTAGGGTTCCAATATTTCTGTATTTTACCCAACACTTGTTATTATGTCTTTTTTACAACAGCTATCCTTGTGGGTGTGAAGTTGTATCCCATTTGTAGTTGGTCTTGATTTGCATTTCTCTGATGACAACTAATATTGAGTATTTCTTCATTTGTTTATTGGCTAGTTTTAGATATTCTTTGAGAAAATGTTGGTAGTTTTTGTTCATTTTCAAATTGACTTGTCTTTTTACTGTTGAGTTGTAATGGTTCTTTATATAGTTATTATGCAGGTCCCTTAACAGATACATGGTTTGCAAATATTTTGTTCCTTTCTGTCACTTGTCTTATCAATTTCTCAGTAGTATCCTTTGAAACACATTTTTTTTCCCTTTTGTTGAAGTGAAATTTATTTTTTCTTATGTTGCTTGTCCTTTTGGTGTCGTAAGTATAAAGTCTTTGCCCAATAACAGGTCACAAATATTTACTCCTAAGTTTACTTTTAAAATAGTTTATGGCTTTGCTTCTTAAATTTTGAGTTAAATTTTCTGTGTATGATATAAAAAAATGAGTCATATAAAACTTCATTCTTTTGTGTATAGATATCTAATTTTTCCAGAACCATTTGTTCAATTATTCTTTGCCCATTTAATTGTCAAAACAAAATCAGAAACATAAAGACAAATTTCTAGACTTTCAATTTTGTTTTATTGATGCATATGTCTAAACGTATGCCAATTCCATGTATTTATTTTGTAGTATATTTTGAAATTAAGAAGTGTGAGCCTTCCAATTTTGTTCTTCTTTCCAAACTGTTTTGACTGTATCAGTTCCCTTAAGTTTCTGCATTAATTTTAGATCAGCTTGTCGATTTCTACAAGAAGCCAGCTGGGATTCTCAGGGATTTGATTGAAACTGTAGATTAGCTGAGGAATATTGCCATCTTTACAAGATTAAGTATTCCGATCTTTAAACACAAGCTACCACTCCATTTATTTGGCTCTTCTTTAATATGTTTAATAATGTTTTGTATTTTGAGAGGATAAATTTTGTATTCCTTTGGTTAAATTTATTCCTAAGTATTTTCATTTCATTTGATGCTATTTTAAATGAACGTGTTTTCTTAATTTAATTTTTGTTTTATTGCTAAAACGTAAAAATACAATTGATTGTTGTACATTGATTTTTCATGCTGCAACACTGCTGAACTAGTGTATTAGTTCTTATGTATGTGTAGAAGCTGGTCTTGCTCGTTCTTGGGCAGAGCTTGAGATACCTATGAAAAGAATTTAAGACAAAGATGATAACAACACTTTCCCAAAACTAATTGCCTTCTAGTTTGGGGACTAAAACCACCTTTGTAAAACTAACACGTTGTCCACAAGGTTAAAATTATGTCTCAGGAATCAGGTAGCCAGAGGTCACAAGATTTGTAGTCTTCATATTTGCTCCTATAGATAATATAATAAAACCTAAGGCTGGTTTTGAGATACTTTTCAGACACTGCCTTCTGATATACCAGCTGGTAACACCTGAACCAGTAACTCATACCAAGAAACTGCTAACGGGTCTTGTAACCCCTATCCAGTAACTTGCTCGGTACAAGAAGACTGCTTTTACTACATATGTTTTTATGTCTGACCCAAACAGTTAGCATTCCCCATTCCCTAACCCAGTGACAGCCAAAGTATCCTTGAATATCCCTAGTATCTGAATTATTGGGAAGTGAACTTGCGAATTATTTTCTGTCTTTCTGCTTGGTCCACCCTGTAATTACTAAACTCTTTCTCTGCTACAAAACTTATTGCTCTCAGTGCATTGGTTTTGCTGGGCAGCAGGCAGGAAGAAACCATCAGACTGTAATGTAAATAGACCTTCAAACATAGCTTCTGTGTTTTCCTATATACAAAGAAATCTTCCTTTTGACATTTAAGCTTTATATGCTTTAAAACTGACAGACTAATTCATAGGATGTATCAACTGTTATTTGCCAAACTTTTTATCCGGGGATTTTAAAGGTAGTTCTCTGCAGATTTTTTGCACTCTTAATGAGTCAACAGTAGATTCTGTTAAAGGAAATTAAAATGTGCACATTATATTTGTTGTGTCAGTAAAAGGCAGTTTTACAGGATTAGGAAAT
This sequence comes from Saimiri boliviensis, assembly GCF_048565385.1. Classification (NCBI taxonomy): domain Eukaryota; kingdom Metazoa; phylum Chordata; class Mammalia; order Primates; family Cebidae; genus Saimiri; species Saimiri boliviensis. Next base: position 89,136,222 of record NC_133461.1, read on the forward strand.
CAGACATTCAAGTTTTGAATAACTGGAGGTAGTTGTACATTTAATCATTAACAGCAAGAAGTTTTGCATTTCTAAGAGCCTATTTATGAGAACAATTTCATTTTTTAATAAAATAAACTTTCAGTTGATTCTTTCTCAAACATCATATGTAAATTAACCTTTCTAAATATTGTGAAAATGATATAGTTTGATTAATCATAAAAATTGGATATACCATAAAACTATTTTTTGTGTTGGCAAAGGATATGTGTAAACAGGTCCTGATGTCTGGTGTTTAAAAAGAGTTTTGTTTTGCAGGGATGAAGGAACATCTTCTCCTTTCTTTGTTAAAGACTTTGTAATTTGAGCCTAAAAAACAAATGGACAACAGACAGATTAGTAGGAGAAAAGGCATACAAGTTAATTTGTATGCAAATACACAGCAGCTGCATAAAAACTGAAACTCCAAGATGAGCCAGAAGACTGAAGATTTTATACTGTAAGGAAAGGAGTTGGGGTTTGGAGCTCTGAGAGGGAAGTGGCGAAAGGTTACTGGAGGGTGAGGAGAAAAAAATATGTAATGAGCAAAGCCTGTCTTGTTATACAGATGAAGTCTCCTGAGAAGCAGCCCTCAGAAAGAGAAATGGTAGCCTGTAGTAAAAGTTTCTTTGTGAAACCTTAATAAGTGTCAGACCTTTAGTCTCTTTCTCCTGTGAGTTAATCTTTCCTAGATCCTGATAAGACAACCTCAGAAAAAGCCTCTGTCTGCATCCCTGTTTTCTTTATTAAAGCAGATAGATGTAAATTTCTTTTACAAAAGGATAGCTTCTCAGAGCTAATTCTGGCTGCTTTTTCTCATCACAGCTAACCCAAAATATGCCAAAGAAGTATATTTTGGGGTGGCATATTTTGATTTCCCAGTTTCGAATAATATAAATTAAAATGTTCATTTCTGTGACTGTTTATGGAAAAGCACACGTAATGTTCTTGCAAGAAAAGCATGATTATGCCATATTTCTTATGACAGTAATTTTGTTTAATAGTGCTACATATTTTTCATAGTCTCTTTGTGAGGTTAGAAGCATGATGGAGTCAATGGAGTCAGCTATGCCAGATTTTTCTCACTGCCATAATTTTTGCAAAGGCCTTATTTGTGCCTTAGAATATTTGTGTGTGTTTTTTTTTTTTTTTTTTTTTTTTGAGGCGGAGTTTCGCTCTTGTTACCCAGGCTGGAGTGCAATGGCGCGATCTCGGCTCACCGCAACCTCTGCCTCCTGGGTTCAGGCAATTCTCCTTCCTCAGCCTCCTGAGTAGCTGGGATTACAGGCACGCGCCACGATGCCCAGCTAATTTTTTGTAATTTTAGTAGAGACGGGGTTTCACTATGTTGACCAGGATGGTCTCGATCTCTTGACCTCATGATCCGCCCGCCTTGGCCTCCCAAAGTGCTGGGATTACAGGCTTGAGCCACCGCGCCCGGCTAGAATATTTGTTTTAATAATTTTGGAGGGCAAAAAAAAGTCATTTGATTGAGTTGCATTATACATTAGTAGTATCAGTGGTTATTCTTTATTTTGAACATTTCTAGTTAATAATACTTAAAGAAGCCTAGTTGTTAAATTACACCCAGCGTTTGCTTCTATTTCTCCCTGCTTTTGGCATTCATTGCTATTGAAATCATTACATTAAAATGTAACTATAATTGATTATATTTTCAAATCCAAATAGTTAAGGCGAGAAAACAGGGTTATCATTCTCTAGATTCACACCAACACTTTCACACAAGTGTTCTACTTCATATCAAAACTTCTACTGCTTTGAGAATCATACTACCCTATCCTTTCTGAATTTTCTACATCTTCCTTTGTAGGTTCCACATCTGTTGCTGTCTTTGGTACCTGGATCATACTTTCCATATTTACACATCATCTTTTAATTACTTGAATGGTCTTGAACCCTCACCTGTAGAACTCCAAACAATAGCTTTGTATCTAATTGACCCAGCTCTTGTAGCTTCAGTGGTCATCTACATTTACAGCAAAAATTCTCCCTACAGGGTCAAATTCAAAAAGTTTTTCTAATCTGATCTGGTTGAGATCAGAGCTTTAAAATATAATTGCCTGTTTTCTGACCATGACTTCCTGTTTTTCTAGCTCTTTTATTCCCTTATTTCCTTCATTTTATTTCATCAAAGATTCTAAGACATTATTATCTTCTGTTTTAGAAACTCAGATACTCCCTGATCTCCCTTCCTTCACTGGCATCCCTGAGTTTCATTTGCAATGTCTGAACGACTTTCTCAGTAGCCTAGATTTCTTAGGACCTGTCATTTTCTCATATTCGTCCACTCAAAATGAACCCCAAATCACTGCTATCATCTGCATTATTTTTTTATCTACTTGATTGAATAAGTGCTGTGGAGACAAAAATACACAGGTGAAATATCCCGATAAGTAACTTTGATTGTGACTTCAAAACATCCCATTAATACCTTTACTGGTCTTGGTTAGCTCTATCTTTGATTCCTCAAAATGATTATTATAAACTTTTATGACTTTCCTATGTCTCCTTACTCTGTGTCCGTTAATCCTCATTCTCACTGGGCAACCTTATTTGTAGAATCTATGCTACTGAGAAGAAACAAACCAAACCAAACAAAAAAATAGAAAAAATCCTGTGACCATTAGTTGCAGTCTCACTTCTGTACTCTCCTACAAACTTTTCTATTTCATATTCACCATTCTTTTCTCTGTAAGATGTAAATATGAGTTTTTCTTTCTATTCTGCGTAAATATTTCTATATAGTTATTTTTTATTTTGCTCCCTTGAGAAAACTTGCTGAGTGAATATGCTCTTCCCTCCCCGCCATTTTACATTTAGTCTCCCTTATCTTCCTAGGTAGCATTCCCTCAGTGCATAGATAGGCTTAAATAGCCTTTTGCTAAGCAAACAATATCAACAAAGCCCTTTCCTTATTTCTTTTTTTTAAATTATTTTTATACCCTACTCTAAAGAATGAATGATCTTCCTGTTTCTTAGAGTAGCATCTCAATAAATTTTCTCTTCTTCCTATGGAGATTAATCAGTAACAACCTTCATTATTCTTTCTATTTCTTTGTCTTTCATCTGCCTTCCTAAATCCCTCCAATATGGTTTTTACTTTCCCCATGACACTGAAGCTATTTTTATTATGAGCTCCAATAACTTCTGAATAATACATCCAATTGATATTTTCCAATATCTGTTTTGTTGAGAGATTGTATTACATTTGATGATTTGTGGAAGAATTTTTTTCAAACTGTCTTTCTTAAATTCCACTTCATATTATTATTTGGAAAGATAGGAATGATAAAATCACTTCACCAGATCTCTTGTAGCTATAATCTTGGACATGAAATGTGTTTCTCCATTAGATGCACTCCAGAGAGTTCAGAAAAACATGAAGTAGAGACTAGATCTGTGGCTTGAAGCCAGTGCTGCCAGTAAACAATATTTGGAAATGGGTTGGTTACTTTCACTTGTGTTCCATCACCCAGTGTTCAATTCCCTGCTGTCAAGAAATGACATCAGCCCCAAACTCTTCATCCACTTTTTTATTTCTTGGCATGATTTTAGCTCTGTGTGCTTATTCTCCAGCATTCCAGTTGTGAGAGTTCATTGGGGAAGCAGCGTATTGCCTGGTTTTTCTTCTAGCTGTAGTGATGGCTTTGAGGTTTTAACTCTTTTTGAACTGAGTGTTATTCCAGAAGACCTAAACTGGAAACTGCACCTGTAAGATGCCTAACAATTATATAAAAACTCAATGGAAACCTCCTTTGCAAAAACTGTGACAGTGGGAGGAATCTACCATAAACAAACTCCATCTTGTTTCTAACCTCACAAGCTTACTGCCCTGGATCATTTCTGAATGTAGGCAAAGCTAACTATGAGACATTTAGCTTATAATTTGATGTTAAAGCAAGGAGAATAATAGTCACTTCCTAATACTGACCTCCTCCTTGTTCAGGGACCTAAACCATCTTTATACAACTAATAAAGGCCACAGCATTATGGGTGGAGCCTTAATTCTGCCAAGACATAGGCATGGTTAAATGATAACCAGCCATTGTTCCCTAGCTTGCTTTTTAATAATTCCTTACCACTCACAAGTCATGTAGCCAGAGGTCACAAGATTTGAAACACCACCCTCAACCTTGCTCCTATAGATAACATCACTATTATAAAACCTAAGATTGATCTTTGAGATATTTTTCAGATTTTTTCATTCTCCTGACCTACTGATGCTACCTGGACTCATGCCTCATACCAAGCAACTGACTCAACCAGTCATGTGGCCTCCCCCAACTGGAAACTGACTCTCAAGTATACAAAGACAGATCCTCTTATTGTTTCATCCCCAACCCAACCAATCAGCGGCACACATTCCCTAGCCCCATGCCTGCTAAATTGTCCTTAAAAATCCTATCCTCTGAGCTTTCAGAGAAGCAGGTTTGAGAAATATGTCCAGTCTTCCCACTTGGCTGCCTTGTGATAATTAAACTCCTTCTCACTTGCAACATTTCTGCTGTTCTCAGTGTCTTGACTTTTTCAGGTAGCCAGCAAGAAGGAGCCATGGGGCTATGACACAATTATTAATTTAAATACCTTCATACTTCCAAATCCTATGTTTTATTCTGCTCTTCTATTGAATGAATCCTAGAACACTTACTCTCCCTTTCTTAATTCCCTTCATTGCCAGGGCACAGCACTCCTCTGGTCATTGTCATACCTCTGGTTTTCTTCTTCAAGAGCTTCTCTCTTTCTCCTTTATGTTTATATGTTTGTACTTAGGAGCAACTCTCACAGTCTACACACAGTTCTTGGTGATCTTACACATTCTCATTTTTTTTTTCCTTTTTTCTTAAGCAGTTCTGTTGCCCAGGCTGGAATGCAGTGGCACAACCTTGGCTCACTGCAGCCTCAACCTCCTAGGCTCAAGTGACCCTCCTGGCTCAGCCTCTCTAGTAGCTGGTACTACCAGTACATGCCACCATGCCTGGCTAATTTTGTTTATTTGTTGTAGAGAGGGGATCTCACTATGTTGCCTGGCTGTCCTCAAACTCCTGGATGCAAGCAGTCCTCCATTCTTGGCCTTACAAAGTGCTGGGATGATAGGCATAAGCCACCACATCCAGCCTCATGATCTTAATAGCAAATAAATGCCAACTCCTTAATTTATAGGAATAGTCGTACTTCTTTTTTTTTAATTTAGACTACTGAGTACTCCATAGGGTTATTCTTCTTGTTCCACAAATATTAACTTGGGGAAAGTAAGCTCACTCTATTTCTCTATCCTCAAATATACTTCATTCCTGTACATTTTCATTTGATTTTTTTTTTTTTTTTTTTACCAATGATGCATCCTTACTTGTCATTTTTATTATCTTCTCATATCACATTTGACATTGAGTCAAAAAATTCCTTCCTATTACTTATTTTATTCCCCCTTTTTACCCAACTACCATTTTTAAAACATTGCATCTTTGTAGACCAGATATAGTGGCTTACACCTATAATCTCAGCCCTTTGGGAGGCCTAGGTGGGCAGGTCACTTGAGGCGAGGAGTTCGAGACCAGCCTGGCCAAGACAGTAGTGAAAACTTGCCTCTACTAAAAATACAAAAAATAGGAATGGTGGTGCATGCTTGTAATCCCAGCTACTCAGGTGGCTAAGGCATGAGAATTGCTTAAACCTGGGAGGTGGAGTTTGCAGTGAGCTGAGATTGCACTAACGTACTCTAGCCTGGGTGACAGAGCAAGACTCTGTCTCAAAATAAAATAAAATATTAAAATAAAATTGAATGTTTGTTATCTCCCACATAGAGCACAGCAAAAATTTCTTAACTGGGCTTTCTGTCTGTCATTCTTAAATTTATTCTCACACACTGCAGCCAGAATATGTAAAACACAACCAAGACATGTTATTTCTCAGCTTTGTTTCCTTTAGTGGCACTTCATTGTATAAGACAGTGCCTAAATTCCTTAATATGATATTTAACTCCATCATCAGTCTGGCTTCTCTCTATCTATCTTGCCTCTTTTCCTGGCTCTTCTCTGGTTGGTCCTGGTATACCTTCTCTCTGTACCTTCTATGTGTTGTTTCATGGCTGACACATCTATACATATGCAAAATGATAAACTTGCAAATGGATAAGAAAAGGCCACATTTTACTTGAGTTTACATTATAGCAAATAGTACATATTAATTTTAAACCTAAGCTGTTGCGTCTCTCTTCACCTCAGTTACAGAGATACAACCAGCATCATCCTTTAGGAACAATTTTTGTCAGTATTTATTGAGTATTTTCTAGACAGCTGGAAAAACTGTAAGCAATATCTTTAGAACATTTTCTGCTTAATTCTGATACAGGTCCAATAAGATTTGTACAATATTTGGCAATATTTTATAATTTTTGTGGTTAGTAAGTGGTTAACTCAGGACTGAACCTAGATAGACAATCTCCAAAACTGTTTCTTTTACCATATTCTATATTGCTTCTAGTAGATTAAAGCGAAAGTCATAAATTATGGAAGTCTTGGCAATAGATTTGTTTCCTAGGGATATCATAACAATTTTCCACAAACTTGATAGCTTTGAGGCAAAAGTAATTATTCTCTCACAGTTCTGGAGACCAGAAATCCAAAATCAACTTGGTAGAGTTGCTTTCTCTTGGAGTCTCTGAGGTCAAATCTGCTCCATGCCTCTTTTCCAGCTTCCAGAGAAAGCTGGCAATTCTTAGCTGTCTTCCCTTTATATCTCTGTATCTTCCTCTTTTCTTATAAGGACAAGTGTCCTTATAAGTTTAGAGTCCAGCCTAAATTCAGGTTACTTTTGAGATTCTTACCTTAATTACATCTTCAAAGATTCCTTTTCCAAATAATGTCAGATTCTCAGATACTGGCGGCTTAGGACTTGGATATACCTTTATTGATGGACACAATTCAGTCAATTAAAATGATTGTCAAGGTATCACAGAAATGCTATTGACTATATAATCTGTGTAGAGTTATAACATGACAAGTGCACCAAACAAAATGCCTCATTTGCCATTACTTTTAATCCCATTGCTCAGTTATAACCAGAAATATTTTACAAAGGTATTATAAGAATTCCATGCCTACCAAACTGGTAGAAAAAAATTACTTCAAACTTCAGCTTGAAGGGAAAAGAGAAAAAATTAATAGCATGGATGTGCATCAGGTGTCACAATTGCTAGCAATGTTTTTATAAAATGATTTTTTTTTTTGGCGCTGAAACTGATATAGGAGATAGAAATTAATTAGATAGTGAGGGCAAAAGGGTCTTCAGCAGAACTCCCTTTCTTACAAAAATCAGCCCAAGAAATCATTTCTAACAAAGAGCAGAGCAAAAGATCAAGCTGCAAACATAAATAAGGAAGCTGGAAGCTTGCATCGGGGGATGCTGGCAGCTATCTTAATAGGAAAAGCCTATCTGGGAGCCACGCATATCTACCATGGGGCTCAGCCTTCCATTTCTTGTTAGCATGTGTACAGCAAAAATGGGCAACATGGAGAAGCTCAGGCAGAAAAACCACATGAATAATAAAAGATTGGGGTGGGGGCTGCCAAAGATACACACCCTATGCAGATGGCACACCTAGTCCTAAGAGATTTTTCATGTTCTTTATAAATCAGACACTGCCTCCCCATTAGTTCATCTATAAAAATCCCTGCATTTCACCACAGATTAGCAACCCGTTTTTCTCAGACCTCTTTTGGTAGCAGAGAGCAATTCTCTGTCTTTTGCCTGTTGAATTTCTGCTCTATACCTCACTCTTTTTGTGTGTCTATGTTCTTGACATCCGTGGCTGTGAGACAAAGAATCTCGGGTGTCACCCCAGACAACAAGGCCACTTCAAAATGATTTTACTGATTAGGAGACAAATGATGAGATGTATAGGTTTTCATTTGAGTTTTTTTGAGTTTTTCCTACAGCAACCATACTGGCATGATATGTAATATTTTTTAATTTTTCTGTATATGTTCATAGGCTGTCACTCACTGTCAGTTTTATCACCCCTTCAAAGGGTTTACTTTGGGTAAGCACTTCTCTGACTTACCAAATACTGATGAAATATTTATGTTTTAATGATTTGCAACTCATAAAGCAGTTTTTTTTTTAAATATCTGAAGTGAGGCTGAAAGAGTGATAACTTTAGGCCTAGCCACATTTTGAGAAAATATATAACACATGAGTATATAGAACATGAATAAAAAGAAATAAGTTTTTATTTTTCACTCCACTGACAACATATCACAAGTCAAAACTGATTCCTCCTGAACTTAAATATACAAATGTCTCACTTTGAAAGCTGGAATTAATTTTTGGTTCATAAAAAAAATAACTTTTATTTTGTAATTTTATTCCTTTGTGCTATATAAAATCCTGTAAGCAACCTTTAATCCCAGCACTTTGGGAGGCCGAGATCACAAGGTCAAGAGATCGAGACCATTCTGGCCCACATGGTGAAACCCTGTCTCTAATAAAAATGCAAAAATTAGCTGGGCATGGTGGCGTGTGCCTGTTTTCCCAGCTACTCGGGAGGCTGAGGCAGGAGAATTGCTTGAACCTGGGAGGCAGAGGTTGCAGTGAGCCAAGATTGTGTCACTGCACTCCAGCCTGGCGCCTGGTGACAAAGTGAGACTCTGTCTCAAAAAAAAAAAAAAAAAAAAAAAAAAAAAAAAAAAAAAAAAAAAAAAATCTGTAAATTGATATGCTTGCTGTGAAAATTTTTTAAAAGAAAAATGAACAAAACCTACATAGTGATGAATTATCATAAATTATAGTTACTCAAGGATACTTTTTCATCAAAAAAGTTAAAATTATAGTGGACTTAGGAAACTGTTAATACTTAGATGCTTGCTGGGTGCAGTGGCTCACACTTGTAATCCTAGCATTTTGGGAGGCTGAGGTGGGTGGATCACCTGAGGTCAGGAGTTCAAGACCAGCCTGGCCATCATGGTGAAACCCCATTTTTTTTTTTTTTAACTTAGATGCTTACAATTTTTGAGGAAATACCATGTTAAGGATACTGTAATGCTAGGGTCACAAAATTTAAATTATTATATACCCTAGAAGACTGTGTATAGGTTCATGAACAACCCCAAGTAGGAAAGAATAACAAGAACAAACAGTCACACTGTCAGATTTCAAAATACCTTACAAAACCATAGTGGTCAAAAAAGCATGGAACTAGCATAAAAACAGACATGTTGACCAATAGAATAACATAGAAAGCCAAGAAATAAACCCCAAAAAACTGTCAATTAATTTTCAACAAAACTGTCAAGACTCAGTGGGGTTAGGGCAGTCTTTTCAGTAAATAGTGTTGGGAGAACTGTATATTGACATGCAAAATAGTGAAATTGAACCCCTATGACATATCATTTACAAAATCAACTCAAAATGAAGTAAAGATTTAAAACCTGAAACTGTAAAACTATTAGAAAACACAAGGAGAAAGCTCTGTAACATTGGTCTGGACAGTGATTTCTTAGATATCATCAGAAGCACAGACAACAAAAGCAGAGATAGACAAACGGGACTGCATCTGACTAAAAAGTTTCTGTGGCCAGGTGAGTAGTCCCAGCACTTTGGGAGGCCTAGGTGGGCAGATCACCAGGGGTCAGGAGTTTGAGACCAGCTTGGCCACATGGAAAAACCCTCATCTGTACTAAAATTGCAAAAAATTAGCCAGGCGTGGTGGCACATATCTCTAATCCTAGCTACTCAGGAGGCCGAGGCAGGAGAATCCCTTGATCCTGGAAGGTGGAGGTTACAGTGAGCAGAGATTATGCCCTTGTACTTCAGCTTGGGCGACAGAGTGAGACTCTGTCTCAAAATAAAAACAAAAACAAAAACCAGAAAACAAATAAAGCTTTGTAGCAAAGGAAACAATTAACAGAGTAAAGCGATAATCCAAAGATTGGGATAAAATATTTACAAATCATGTGTGTGATAAGAGATTAATATATAAAACATACATGGAATTCAACAACATAACATTAAAACAACCCATTAGAAAATGGGCTAATGATCTGAACAGACGTTTCTCAATAGAATCCATACAAATGACTAACACATACGTGAACAAAAAAAATAACATCACTGTTTATCAGGGAAATGCAAATTAAAACCACAATGAGATGTCACTTCAACATGGTTGCACTGGCTGTTAAAAAAAAAAAAAGATAAGTATAGGTGAGGTTATGGAGAAAAGACAGTCCCTGTAAACTACTGGTGGGAATGTAAATTAGCTAAGTTCCTGTTATTTTTAGGCAGTATATTTGCAATTTTGGTAACCTAAGATAGATGTAAATATGTACTCTTCTTCCTGCAGACTAAAATGTTTATGTCTCAAGAAAATTTGTATATTTACATCCAAACCTCCAATATGAACCAGGGAATGTGTCCTTGTCAGACACTGAATCTGTTGGTATTTTGATCTTGTACTTCTCAGCCTCATAAATAAAATTTACTTATAAAATTGTGTTGTTTATAAGGCACCCAGAGAATGGTAGTTTTATATATAACAGCCTGAAAAGACTAAGGCACTCTTCCTTGCTTACACCATTCTGTTCTGCCAATCATTTGAAAAGCATTTATTAAACATCTACTTTCTGGGTTATTGGAAATATAACAATAAGGCAGATAATATAGCTGCTCTCCTAGAATTACAATTAAACAGGAAAGTAAATAAATGGCTTGAATAAATAAATTAATAAATGCTAAATAATAAAAACTGCATTTCAGTGCTGTACAGAGCATAAACACAATACTCTGATGGTATTAAGATAATGATTCTCCTATGCAGTAAATTGTATGGTCTCAAAACATTTGCTGATTTGCACGTTTGTCAGGCATAGGCAGATCCCTGGATTGTTTCTTCCTTACTCAAGAGGCAGGCAACCTGTAGGCCCTCAGTTTCCCTGAGGAATTTCTTTTGTTCTTGAACTAATAGCATTGACTGTAGTAGATGCCGAGTGATGTAGTCAAATAAACGGATCCTTAATAAACCTAATTTCCCATATATTAGTAAAGAATTATTAGTGTCATAAATTACTTACCATATGATATGGCTTGGCAGTGTCCCCACCCAAATCTTACCTTGAATTGTAGCTCTTAAAATTCCCATGTGTTGTAGGAGGGACCCAGTGAGAGGTAATTGAATCATGGGTACGGGTCTTTTCCATGGTGTTTTCATGGGAGTGTATAAGTCTCACGAGATCCGATCATTTTATGAGAGAAAGTTTCCCTGCACAAGCTCTATTCTCTTGTCTGCCCCCATGTGGTTCTTGCCCTTTACCTTCCACCATGATTGTGAGGCCTCACCAGCCATGTGGAACTGTGAGTCCATTAAGCCTCTTTCTTTTGTATATGTCCCAATCTCAGGTTTCTCTTTACTAGCAGGATGAAAACTGGCAAATACACCACATTAGATACAGCTGATTATCTACCTAAAATAAGGAAACTAAGTGAACATACAAGGAACATACAATCCCAGGCCCATCTTAGTCTACTTGTCCCACAGAATGCTAGAATCTGGGTTTATAGTTCCCATGAGAGACTAAAGGATAGGCTGATTCTTATCTTTAAATCAAGTGACTGATAAAATGCCTACAGAAAATTATAGTTGATTGTTTTTCATCTGCATCTATCTCAATCTCCCTTTAAACTCCTTTAAACTCATTGAGAGTTTAAAACCTACTTTGTAAAAAGTTCTGCCCATTCAACAAAGCAATCACAACAAAAACATATAAAAATAAATAAATGAAGCAGAAGGTATCAGAGAAACATAAATAATAAAAACAGATTATTTAAAAATTACTTTCATCAGGTATAAGAACATATTTTATTACATGGAAAGAAATTTACAAAAAATATTTATAAAATAAAAGGTACTCTTGCATGTTAAAATAATTGATGAAAACATGAGTTCAAGTAGCTACTTTGGAAAAGAGTTTGGTGATTCCTGTTAAAGATAAACATGCAATTACAGTGAATCCATTCTTAGATGCATACTCAGAAGAAATGAGGGAAAATATAAATTTGTCCATACCAGGCTTTAGCATAGGTGTGAACAATGGGAGCATTTTTTTTTTTTTTTGGTTGGATTTTTTTGTTTACTTCTTCTTTAAGTTTTGGGGTACATGTGCACATTGTGCATGTTCGTTGCATATGCATGCATGTGCCATGGTGGTGGTTTGCTGCATCCATCACCCCATCATCTACGTTAGATATTTCTCAATGGGAGATTTTTGTACTGCTGATTCATGTGTAAATTTGTGCAAACATTCTGGAAAAATAATTTGGCAGTATCTCTTAAATTTGGGCACTCACATATCCTGAATATCAGTACTCATTTTACTCCCAGGCAAGTAGTTTATGTAAATTCTTAGATTTTCCCTGGAGACATGTAGAATAATTCTCCTAGCAGCTTTGTTCATAATAGAAAAATGAAACTCTAGGCCCACCAACATAAACATTTATAAATATTAGGTGGGTGCAAAAGTAATTGTGGGTTTTGCCATTGCGTTCAATATATTGTCGTGTATATTCACATGACGGAATGTCATACTTTAATGAATATGAAAGTATTATGACTAAACATCAATGTAATATAGAGATAAAGAGGAAATCTCAAAGACTGCTTTATAATCCATTTTTATGAAACTTAACAAAAGAAAATTGAAGATATTTCTGAGATAAAATATACAAGATAAAATATTTTAAAACCAAGATGATTATAACTCAAATGTCAAGAGAGTAATTATTTTCTCTGGGCAGAATTGGAAAAGGACAGGAAGGAACCCATTGGAATGATATATGTAACATTGTAATACGTAAAACAGACTTCATGGGAATTTAATTATGTTATAAACAAATATATATATTTATATATTATATAAAATATGTAGAATATCACATAACAATTCAAATTATTATACTACAGGTGGAAAAGAAAAAGATTAAAACTTGAAAATATATAATGTAAACTGACATAGGCAAACCTCCAAGAATAGTGAATGAAACAAAGGTCTAAAATACTATGGTGTATTTGTAATTTGAGAAAAAGATGGGAATATAAAATTTTAGAGATATGGAATCCCTTTGGAAGGGTACACAAAGAACTAGTATAACTGAAGGGTTGCTTTATGAAAACTGATTATTTGGGGAAGAGTATGTGGGTGCGAAGATTTTAATTCTATTATCTACTTAAAGAAGAAAAATTAGAGGAATAACTAAGAGGTAGTCATCTGCAGAGATCCAGGGTCAAGAGAGGAAGGAGGAGAGAGAGGGGGATTAAGTACTATAAAGTCCAAGAAAGGACAAATTAAATGTAGAAAGACATTATATGCCAAGAAAATGAAGAGAAACATGGGGGAATTTTTTTCTTTGTGTTAGTGGCTAAAACAACAATAACAATAAAACACTGAGAAAAAAAAAAAGAAAAACAATCTTCTGTTATCTGAAGCAAAATGTTACCATTTTTCTATTGATTTGTGGGTCTAATAACATTCTTCCACTGCTTGTAGTAGTGAACTCGGTGTTATATTGATAACTTTAGTTTTATCTTCAATAATCAAATACTTCTCTTAGCAATGGCCATTTTCATTTCAATAGAAAAATAGCCAGAATTCAATTATGTTTAGTTCCTTAGAAATCCTGATATCCATAAACATGCTTTTTGACTTCACTTTTATTGATTTAAGCACCTTTATTTATCTCTTTCTGGAATACCTTGTAAACATATTGAGAGCTTTTTCTGCCAAGTGTAATTTGTCTATATTACTGAAAAGTGTCAAACTCTTAACACATAAACAATTATGTTATAAGAAAACATATTCAGACTTAAGAATTTCATTTGGCACAACAATTACTCTTCCTCATTTCTGTGGATTCTTACATTTACTTGGGTGCATGTGTGAATTTAAGGCTATCTTCATTAAGATTTTGTTGTAAAACCCTCAACAAGCATGTTACTAACTGAAAAGACTTAGTCACGTTGACGTAGTCAGATGTATGCTTCAAGGAATAGCCCTTGCTCACTTCTGCACTGACATTGAACACAGCAGATCCACATTTCTACAACTGGGAGGCTTTTTGTAATAGGAGAGGCAGTGTGATACAGCAGAATGGGGCATGGGCTCTAGAACCTGTATATCTGGGTTTACATCCGGTCGTTATGGTTGGCTTGTGGCCTTGGGCGACTTATTCAACCTTGTTATGACTAATTTTCCTCATCTGTACAGTGGTCATGAGATGGCTGAAAGAACTGTGTCCATATATATATATATATATATATATATATATATATATATATATAGACACAGTCTTTATATATATGGCATTTAGAACAGGACCTGGAATACAGCAAGAAACTTTATCATCATCATCATCAGTAGCAGTACTTAAAATTTACCATTATCATCGTTCTTTTTTTTTTTCTTTTCCTAGGAGGTAGAGTAGGGGCTCCAGGCCAGCACCCCTCCTCCTCATTCCTAAGCAACTGTAGGTAAAACAGCAGAAGTCCTCAGTCTGAAGTTTAAACAAATGGTTTGTCTTGGTCGTCTTGGTTATGACACCATGAGAAAAAAATTACAACTGAGAATTGTTTAAAAACAATTTCCATTTCACCTTCTTTTTGCCTGTTTTATAAGAAAGTATTGCTCATCAATTAATATGCTTTCACTTTATTGATTTTTTTTTTTCCTATCCACATGTTATAGTCAGGCAGTCACAGACCACCTTACACAGTGGTTGGCAGGTACTGGACAAAATTAAATCTCATTACTCCTCAAGGTTTCAGGGACAAATTCTGTTGGTAACTTTGCTCAGGATGCATTTTTAAGTATGTGGAGTTGACCTGCACAGTGATACATACACATTCACTGAGTTGTTATTTGATCTCCTAGAAACATTATGATACAGAAATGCAGCAAGAGATGTTGTAAACCGTTCTTGTGTGCAAGAATGAAGAGGGATGAAAAATATGTTTCATCCCTGGTATTTATATTAAAAAATAGGAGGTGGTATTTGATTACATTGTAATGATTGGAAAGAGACAAATATGGGTAAAAGTGATCAGGGAAAGTTTATGCAGGAATTGGGGATATGGACTGATCTCTGAGAAAGAAGAAACGGTGGAATTGAGCTGTGGGGTGAACAGTGGTTTTGAGGGAATGAGGCAAGGCATTTCATGGGACTAATGAGCAAATTAGCCTTGGTAGGATTTGCAGTGAAAATCCCAGAAGAATGTTATTGGACTCAAAATAATAAGGGGATTAAGATGGTTCTGTGACAGAAGTAAATCTGCTGAAATTTCAGTCTTGGTCTCTTCAGTAAAATATCCCTCCATGATCTTCGCACTTCTCACCCAAACCAGAATGAATTTTCTGAAATTTGAATGGAATTATAGTAGAACTACCCTTTTCACCATTCTAGACCCTATTCCCACACTTCACCACTAATTCTAGAGGATGAAGATCAGGGACGTTATTGACTTTGTTGATTTGGTATCCTCAGGGCACATAAGTGTGCCCGGTGCATAGCTGATCCCCAAAGATACTGTAAATGAAATTGTTGAATGGAGACCACTCATTAAGAAAAGAATTGGACATGGGTGTAGCATTCAGCTAATGAAAGAGATTTCATAGTATAATCTGGATTGTGATGAGGTCAGATGTTCTTTCAACCTAGTAAGTTTATGGTTATGCAGACAAACAAAACCAAACAAAACTCCACATGTGTATAACAGTATGTGTTTGACCTGAAGGGGCGCCTAGGGTTTGTAGAGAATGTTGGGAAAAATTACACTGATAGCTGTAACAATGAATTCTTCAGAGTTTTACATGTCATCCCAATTTCTTCATTTGAGAGACAAAATGCACTCTTCCCTCCCCTCTAAACTGCTACAAATGATTTTGACAGATGATAATGCTTGAGGTTGAGATCAAGATCTCAAAAGACAGATTAAAAAAGAGCTTTCTGATATCTGAGGATAAGTTAGCTAGAGAGGAATAATGGTGATTCGTGCTCTGCAACAAGCTATTTCCACTCATCAGGGGTTACTAGGGATAGATTCTCTTGGACTGATGAAAAGGTAGACTATGTATTTAGTGGACAAAGTCCATTTTCTTAAACTTACATATCTCTTTTAAAAAACTAAACACAATTAGATCACATACAACAACAACATAAAAACTCTTAATCTTATTTGATGTTCCTCATTTCCCCTGCTGTAAAATATCAGCCAGTATTGTATACATGACCGTTTTTTCCAGATACATTAATCATTACTCAATTTTTATTAAAAGAATGCTTTCAAATAATTAGGTATACAGCTTTTGCTTGGGCACATATATATTGAGATTAACAATTTTGATTTAGAGCTTGTCTGTAAAATTACAATCAGAAAACATTAGAGATACTCAGAGCTCTACTTCTTAATAGTGCATTATTCAAATTTGTTTCAGAAAACTGTTCCCGAAACAGATTTTGAAGAAATTTGTCACATGTGTGGTATACGAACACATCCTATTTTGCAGAAAGAGAACCTCTAGCCTTCCTGAGAAATTCTGACCAGATTTATCAAGGTTAGAGTAGGGAAGTTAAACTCTTGCTTTGAAGACATAAGCAGAAAACAGAGCTGGGGTATCAGGAATGGGCATAAACACAAGAGATGAAGGATTTAGTTGAAAACAGAGCAGTAAATAGTAAGACAACTTAAAATTCTGGGAGATTTGCCAGAGTAGGTTAAGAAAAAAGAACAAGTTAACTTTTGTTCATTTTAATGTCTCTGTCCAAATTCCCTGCCTCTTCCAACAGATTAGCATGCCAAGTAAAAATTATATTAATATATTGGGGTAGTTTGATTTACAGCTCATCTATTTATTTTCTTTCCTATGGGATCCTCCTTCCCCTGAGGGAATTTTACTTTACCACCACACTGATGTCTTGTTTTTGCTAGCAGTTTCTTACTGAATCTCTTCTGTTTTTTAAATGAGCTCTACATTGTCCCAGATGGGGGCTGCTCCTTCAGCCTGAACCCCAGAATGACAGTGATAGTGCTAGTGGCTCCAAGACAACTTGCAATAATCAGGTAGCGTAAGTGGCAATCACATGTATATGACTGTAAGTCACTGAAATATTGGTGACCATTATGGACTGCTACTTTATCATTAATGGCTGAGCTAACTGTTTATGAGTAATGATCATAAGGAAGACGTAAAATTATACTTAACTTTGGAAATAGACCTTTAAACTAAAACACAGTTCAGGAATCACATATTTGTCTTTTTTAAAAATTATCTGATATTTAGCTACATAGGTAAGAAGTGGAATATAGACATTTGCATATAAACCGGAGGATATTACACACTTTAGACTGAGTTCTCTGAGTATATCCACAGTTGTTACTGAATGTTTGATTTCTAACTGAGTCAAATACATGTAATTTGAGCTTTTAATGTTTAATGCTAAAGTCTTTACTTTTTTAGCCAGGCATGGTGGTTCATTACAAATATTGCAGCATTTTGGGAGGTTGAGGTGGGGGGGATTGCTTGAGATGAGAAATTCCAGAGCAACCTTGGCTGCAAAACTAGACCCCCTCTACCATATAAATAAATAAATATAATTTTTAAAATGAGAAAAAAGTTGTTTTTACATTTTAAATTTTTATAAAATCTTATAAAATTTCGGATAAACCTTCATTATTATAAGAGGCATTTTAATATATGTGCTTTAAATCTAATATACTTTGGATTTTAAATGTTGCCTTATTTAGATTATTTTATGTATAAATTCCTAGAGAAAATGTGTGTGAATAATATTCTGTTGAGGTACATAGCTCTTAGCATACTGTCCATCTTGAATAGACACTAAATAATTATTAGCAATGCCATGTAAAATTGATTTACATAAATCATATCTCATTCTATCCTATGACAATAATGTTGTTTTGAAGGTGTTTTTTCTTTACATGTTACTTTCACATTTTATTTCTTAGAAAATTACATCTATGTATCTTGATAATGCTATGTATTTGGGTAGTATGCAGAGGAGAGAACTGGCTGCTAATAATGATAGACCCACCTCTCTTACCTTTTGGGAATTTAAAATATAACTACTATTATGGCAAAATATAACTACTATTATGGCCAAATATACTTCTTCTATGATTGAATAAGCATGAGTCTTTCTTAAGAATCCACAAAACATGGGGATGGAAAAAGTGCTCACTGACAGGGCTCCCAAGGGCTCAGAAGCCATCATTTGTATGATATAAAAATATGTGAATCTGATCCAGCTATAGAAAAAGCTTTGAAAACAGCTGATATTACCAAAGTAAAGCCTGTACTATCAGGAGTAACTTCATGATATGGGATCTTTATGTCTAGAAAGATAGTGCTATGCATATCACAAGTTATTTTCACCAGAGATGTTGGTATTACTGTTCTCTAGGTAGTAATGGGATATTAATATCTCATTTGGTATGAAACTAGTTGCATATCCATGAATTAAAATGCAGAAATATTTTAAGATTTTTTTTTTTTTTTTTTTTTTTTGACATAAGATACTGTCAGGGCATCCATTTCAGATTCAGTTAGAAGTATGTTATGTGTTTTAGGAAGACATGTCATATTAACAGCTGTAATCTCATTGTTGGAAGGACCATCCATAGTATCATTTCCCTAATCCTAGAGAGCAAAATTAATGCAATATTTGAAAGCAACATTTATTTACTCAACTGGCTTTGTCTGCTCAGTTTTAAAATTGTAAGTGGCTCTTGAGCTTTTCTGTCCACTGATTTTCAGTTCAACTGTCATTTTAACTGATCATAAAATCCTACATCTTTGCTTTGATAGTATACGTGAAATGGAAATCAACATAAAACAACTTGAAAACAGCTTAAGAAAAGTAAAGGGACTCAGCGATAGCTTATGTGACAAATCCAACTCTCACTTAGAGGGTAAGGATATCTGAAGGAGATGTATTCTTGCAATTAAACAGAACACTGTCCTCTATTTTCAATTTTGAAGAGAATATGGAGGAAAATAATCTTATCCAGGCTCTCCATCATGAAGCCACATTGAACTGGGGCAGGGAAGTGCTCTCATTCTTCACAATAAGACATACTCTCATAAAAGACTCCTGGTTATAAGTTCCCCAAAGGGTCTGTCTTACATAAACTAAACCATCTCCTTGAAAAGCTTTACCTCTGCTACTTACCCAAGTCTAGATAGATACCCAAGTCTATCTCTTAGGACGCATCCCCAATTTGGTCAGTTCCGCATCAGTTCTTTGATATAGGGTCCTCTTATTTTATCAGCACTATTGCACAGGTTTTTGAAAAGAGAGCCAATATTCTTTATGCTCCCACTATACTTTCTTTTACATAACATTGCCTGATTGTCAGCTCTCCTCTACTTGTAGCCTAGATTTTCACACCCTTTTATTATCCTTTGTTGCAGTCTTTCAGTAGCTAAGATATTTCTTTTCACAACAATGACAAATACCCAGAATAGGTGCCACCACTTTCTCTTCCCTTTAGTCTCATAGATCACTCTTTCTTGTTGAACCTGGCCCAAGCCTTAACATCATTCACTATACTGTGAGTCTTCCCAGCAATGACTATTAATCTGTATGAGTTAACTCCTAAGAATTTTTGGAGCTGTTTAATACCGTCATGATTAATGTCAGATCAAAATCCACAGCCTCTCACTCTCATCTCCTGTCATCATCTTTGGGAAATTAAATATTTATATGATGACCTTCTGTCATTCCTCCATACAGTCTTTTGAGTTTTAAAAAATTTATTTAGCTGCATGGATTTTCATTTAATAATTTTTTATCCTAACTGGAATAACTACAATTTCTATCTAATCATCAATAGGAATTGCTGTCTTTAAGATCCAAATCTCTAAAATAGTTATCTGCCCATAGCCTCTACCCATTTGCCTTCCTAAATAGTTTTCTTATGGAAATTGTACCCTTTGCTTTCAGTATTCCTCCCCATGCCTCCTTTTTCACATTTCTCACAACATGTAAGTGTCAGAGGTGTTTGAACCAGAGCAACTCCTTCTTGAATAGGGGCTGGGTAAAATAATGAGATTTACTGGGCTGCATTCCCAGGAGGTTAAGGCATTCTTAGTTACAGAATAAGGTAGGAAGTCCTTACAAGATACAAGTCACAAAGACCTTGCTGATAAAACAGCACGCTGTAAAGAAGCCAGCCAAATCACACAAAAAACAAGATGATTAAGATGATGATGAAAGTGACTACTGGTCATTCTCACTGCTCTTTAGATGCTAATTATAATGCTTTATCATGCTAACAGACACTTCCACCAGCGCCATGACCATTTATAGATGCCATGGGCAAGGTCCAGAAGTTACCCTATGTGGTCTAAAGAGGGAGGAACCCTCAGTTCTGGGAATGACTTACCCTCTTCCTGGAAAATTCATGAGCAATCCATCCCTTGTTTAGCATATGATTAAGAAATAACTTTATTCTTAGTTGAGTAGCCCATGCTGCTGCTCTGCCTATGGAGCAGCTATTCTTTATTCATTTACTTTCTTAGTAAACTTGATTTCACTTTATGGATTCTCCTCTAATTTTTTCATGCTTGAGACCCAAGAACCGTGTCTTGGGGTCTGGATCTGGACGTGGACCCTTTTCTGGTGGGTAACATAAGCATCTTCTTCACCTCCCTTGCAGTTCTTCTGTTTCTGTTTGAATCTTAATGGAAACCTCAATCCTCTCTTACTTATATTTTGTCATGTTTACCCATCCCTTCCCAGCTAATGGGTTGACATTTATGTACGTATAGTACTTTCAATTCCAGGCTGCTCAAGTAATTGCGTATCATACAACCGCAGTATAAATTTCAGCTATTCAGCATCTGCTATTTAGAATGGTAGTCTATAATTCTTTCATATCTTCTATGGGCAGTTTTTCATCATGTTTCCCTCAAAATCACCTTTTCTAAAATGCTGTCTTTGCATATACTAGTGTCTTTCTTGTGGGTTTCAGGGCTTGATGCACTGAGGAGGTAATGTTTGAGAGTGACCTGAGCATTGAAAAGCAGGCAAGCAGGAAAACATGGGGGGAAAGAGCATTCCAGGCAAAGGAAAGAGCAAGATTATTTAATTAGTTATGTACTGAGACAGACTTTTGCTCTGTTACCCAGGCTGGAGTGCAGTGGCACAGTCTTGGCTCACTGCATCCTTTGCCTCCTGGGTTTAAGTAATTCTTGTGCTTCAGCTTCTCAAGAAGCTGGGATTACAGGTGTACACCACCATGCCCTGCCAATATTCGTATTTTTAGTAGAGGCAGGGTTTTGCTGTGTTGCCCAGGCTCATCTCAAACTCCTGGCCTCAAGCAATCTGCCCACCCTGACCTCCTGAAATGCTGAGATTATCAGTATGAGCCACTGTGCCTGACCTGGAAAGAGCAAGTTTTAAAGGCTTAGATTCAAAAAATCATTTTATATAATAAACCAACAAGCAGATGTATGGCTGGACTAGAGCAAGAGGGTTTATACATGGGAGATGAGATTTGAGAGGAAGACAAGGGTCTTGTAGAGCTTTCTGGTCCATGGTAAGGATTTTGGATTTTATTTTAGTGAAGTTCAGGGTTTATCAGACTTACCATTATTGAAATTTGGGGCCAGATAATCATTGTGGGGCTGTCCTTTGTGTTGTGGGATGTTTAGTGGCATGCTTAGCTTTTTAACACGAGATGTCAACAGTAACTGTTCCTTGCCCCATTGTGACAATAAAAAATATCTTCAAACATTGCCAGGTTTCCCCTCAGAGGCAAAAATCACTCCCCAGGGAATTCAATGGAGTGTTTCAAGCAGGGGAGGGACTTGATTTGTTGTGTGTTTACAAATTGTCAGTCTGGCTTCTTTCTGGAGAATGAAGTATTAGAAGGTAAAATTAAAAACAGAGATGGTTCAGAGGCTATGGATTCTTTAGCTGTGAGAAGATAGTGGGTTGGGCTTCAGGGCTTTCTATGAAGGTTGTTTAACTTACATGATGTTTGAAAGTATTGTAGAGTTTGGTCATACAATTTATGGCAGAGTATATAAGGCATCCAATTATTATTTTATTATTTAAATTTTTTATTATACTTTAAGTTCTGGGATACATGTGCAGAATGTGCAGATTTGTTACATAGGTATATACATGCCGTGATGGTTTGCTGCACCCATCAACCCATCATCTACATTAGATAGTTCTCCTAATGCTATCCCTCCTCTAGCTCCCCACCCCTCTAATAGGCCCCTGTATGTAATATTCCCCTCCCTGTATTGATGTGTTCTCATTGTTCAACTCTCACTTATGAGTTGAGAACATGCACTGTGTGGTTTTTTGTTCTTGTGTTAATTTGTTGAGAATGATAGTTTCCAGCTTCATCCATGTCCCTGCAAAGGGCATGAACTCACCCTTTTTTATGACTGCATAATCCCAAGCAAAGAAAAAAAATAAAAAATAAAAATAAATAAAAGCTGGAGGCATCATGCTACGTGACTTCAAACTATACTATAAAACTACAGTAACCAAAACAGCATGGTACTGGTACCAAAATAGGTATATAGACAAATGGAATGGAACAGAAGCCTCAGAAATAATGCTACACATTGATAAAGTATGCCAGTAAAAAGCTGGATAGAAACAACTGGAGCTCAGAGTTCAAGACTAAATTTATTAAGGCATAAAATTAGTGTCATCAGCATTTGTAATTGTTGAATTTACAGAATACCTATAAAATCCACTTCTTTCTTTCTCAAGTCACTAATGAGTAAAATATAAACATATGACATCTTCTGCATACCATAGACAAAACTTAACTCAAAATTGATGAAAGACCTACATGTAAGAGATTAAACTGTAAAACTCAGATAAAACATGTGCACACCCTTTTAACCATGGATTAAGGAATGGTTTCTGAAATATGGCATTACAAGTACAAGCAATCAAACAGCAACAGAAAAATATCAATTACTCTTTATAAAAATACATAATTTTATGTTTCAAATGACAAAATCGAGAAAGTGAAAAGACAGCATACAGAAGGGAAGAAAATAATGGTAAGCTGTGTATCTGCTGAATGTGCAGTATCCAAAGTATATAAAACTATTACAGTTCAACAATAAGAAGATGACCCAATTAAGAAAATAGAAAAAGGATTTTAATAGCTATGTTTCTGAAAAGGGTATACAAATGGCCAGTAAGCACATGAAAAAAAGTTCAGCATCACTAGTCATTGGAGACTTCCAAATTCAAATAGAGATGAAGATACTATTTCATATTTACTAGGTTGGCTATAATAAAAAAAGGCAATTAAAAATAGTGATGAGGATGTGGAAAAATTAGAACCTTTAAGCATTTTGTCAAAAATGTGTGCTGGCACACAGCCAACATGAAAAATAGTTTTGTGGTTTCTGAAAATGTTGAATATACAGTTTTAGTGACTTATTAATTTTACTCCTAGATTTGTACTGACCCAAGATGATTAAAAATACATTTCTGTGAAAAAAGTTATACACAAGTATAGCAGCATTATTTATAATAGAAAAAAGTGGAAACCAAATATCCATCAGCTTATGAATAGAAAAACAAAATGAGTATAAATAAGCAATGAAATATTATTCAGCCATAAAAAGGAATGATATACTGATGCTGCTATGATATTGATGAACCTTGAAAACATTATGCTAGGTGAAAGAAGCCAGACCCAAAAGGCTGCCTATTATATGATTCCATTTATGTAAAATATTCAGAGTGGGCACATTTATAGTCAGACAGTAGATCAGTAGTTGCCAAGGGAAAGGAACAAAAACAGAATGGGAATAACTTCCAATGACTATATGAGTATATGCATTTTGGGTCGGGGAAGATAATAAAAATGTTATGGAATTTGATAGTGGTAATAACAGCACAGTTTTGTGAATATACAAAAACCCAGTTAACTGTACATTTTAAAATGATAAATACCATGCTTTATAAATTATTTATTGATGAGAGAGTATGCGTGCGTTTGTGCATGTGTGTAGAAACACGTGAGTTTAGTGAGAATCTGTGTGCTTAATCTTCCTTTCCTCTCTCCAGACAAGAAAAATAGATATAGGAGTGAGTGGAGTTCAAAATGCTAGTTATATTATAGATAAAGCTGATTTGAAGTGTGGTGATTATGGAACAATGAAGTTGTAATCTGACCCCTAAATGAAACAGATATACCCACCCAGTCTGACAGTTTTATTGAAACACCACCTTTCTCAGTGATTAATGCCTGTAGGAAAACAGGTTCCAGGGCATGTGCTCTGCAGGTAGCAGAAGTAGAAAAGAAACCCTGGAGAGGCTGAGCCAAGGGTGCTAGATTTCAGCTCTATAGGCAAAGTTGTTACCCTCCCTCAGTGCTCTCACATGAAAACATGAGCCCAGGGAAATTGAATCTTTTGTGGACACGGTAGGAAGAACAGATTTGGTAGCATGTTAAATTCAGTTTTGTGCACATTGGGTTTTGTGACCATGAAACTTTTTAAGTAGAGGTATTGGTAGAAAGACAAGCATGTAGTTCTGAAGTTTATTATCCCAGACAGCTCGGGAATTGTTTAAAATCTGCCTTAAAAACGACAGGGAAGGTTCAGAATGAGTATCACAGGAGTTGTCTTTTCTAGCCCATCAAGCACCACAAAGTGGTTTAGTAGTGTGAAAGGAAAATAAATCCTGGGACCCCAAAACCACTGAGCCAAAGGGAAAAGTCAAGCTGAAAACTGCTTAGTGCAAACCTGCCTCCCATTCTGTTCCTTAAAAAAAAAAAAAAAGGCTGCATACCTCCTCACAAGAATTAACTAGCTAAAATTCATATAAGTTAACTCTTGATAAAACGGTGGTTGACTGCATGAGAAAACTGTAATGTTGGGCAAGAACAAAGTCTCCAAAAATATTTAAATATATATGCATATGGCTAAAAAAAAAACAAACAAAAAAAACAATCTCCTATGGACAAATGACAGACAAAACTCAGAGTCATCCCTCTGTTCACCGATATAAATTTATATCTGCTTGCCTCCTTTGAAAAGGCTAATCAGAAACTCAGAAGATTGCAGCTGTTTGTCACTTATCTACCTATAAGGTGGAAGCCCTCTTCACTGTTTCAGTTGTCCTTCCTTTCTGGACTGAACCAACGTACATCTTACATATACTTTTGATGTCTCATGTCTCCCTAAAATGTATAAAAGCAAGCTGTGCCCCAACCACCTTGGGCACACATCCTTAGGACTTCCTGAGACTATGTCATGGGCATTCATCCTTAACTGGTAAAATCAACTTCCTAAATTGATGGAGATTGTCTCAGACATGTGAGGTTCACAATAGAAACTGCAACCCTCAGCTTTAAAGAGATGGGTAGGTTGTTTTCAAAAGTGAAAATTCACATGAATGGATGGCTGCTATAAATTTTAAGTTCTTATTCCATGAAGTTTATTGTTTTTTAAGCATTTACAGTTTTCAATATAAGAATTTTATTTTTTTCTTTGTTTTCTTGTTTTTTTTTTTTTTTTTTTTTTTTTTTTTTTTTTTGTTGTTGTTGTTGTTGTTGTTGCAATGAGAAGAATCATACTCTATAAACCTATTGCTTTGGGAATGGGAACAAAAAATAAAAGCCATTATGCCTTAGAATTTTTTGCTGCATTGTCTATTCATGAATTTGTAGACCCTATAGACAGCATTTTATTACTCTAGAAAGGAGAAATACATAGAATTTTTTTCTGCCTTTTCTAGAGATTATAGTGCATAGACTGTTTTTATTATGATAAGCTAAATAATCCAAAAGCTTCCAAACACTGGGAAACTTAATGGTTTGTGAAAGAAAGGTATCCTGGGAGCTGAAATAAAAATGTGGATATTAATGCAGATAAGACACTAGGATCTCACGTTTGTAAGAAAATTTTCCAATTCATTGAATACTGATTGTCATTTTATTATCTGAATCAATACCAATGCACTTAATGTGGCATTTCAAAATCATAAAAATGAAGGAAGGATAATTGTTCCCCTAAACAGAAGCTTTACATAAATATTTTAAACCTCATATAATGAAATCACATTGGAATTTAGAGGAACGTGGGCCCACATAACACTACCACCGTTAAGCAACTCTTGAGATTTCCTTAGCTTTTCAATAGACTTCCTTTACAATTTAATCAAAACGTTAGCTATTGCCAAGACTAAAGGGATGAAGAGTTAACAAACTGCTTTTCCTCCTAGAAAATGTTATTTAATGTTTAAATAAAAACATTGACTATATATAACCTTTCTGTATTTTTATTTTAGAAAATCAAGAATTTTAAAACGATTAGTTTTACATAACAGACTCAAAGAATATTAGAGGTGAACATAACTAAATAGATTATCTAATGTATTTATCTCCTTTTATGGATGAAAAATACCAAGTCCCATACATGTTAAATATTTAGATAAAAGTTATAGTTCAATTTGGGTTGGAGCCAGGACAGCGATCTACATCTCCTAATCCTAATTTCAGAATTTGTTTTATAAAACTGTGTTGCCTACAACATTTTCTGGCAGATGTTTGAGCGAGTCAGCAAGTTAAGTCATCAGTGAGTTGTTTGCCTCTTTTTAGTTAGGATGGTGAATATCTCTTTGCATTATTCATTATTGAACTTCCCAAATTATTCCTTTTAACATTGGAATGTGTCATATTTTGTATGACACATTTCCATACAGCTGACTGCACTTGAGTGAGTGATCTATAACTTGATTAAAGTTTTTCTGTTTCAGAATTTCAGAATCATTCTTAAACTACCTCTACCCCAGGTTAATACCCCTTTAGAGTGTAGATTGGCTTGAAATATGTTTGGGAAATTCACTCATGTAGTTGTATGTAGCTGTAAATCATTTACTTTTACTGTTCTATAAAGCTTTATTGTGTCAATATATCATAGTTTATCTATGCTGCTGATGATAGCATTGGGTTATTTTCTATTTTTTTGTTTGCTTTTTACTAACGGTGGTGTTATAAACTTTCTAGTAAAGTAAATGAGTTTTGGTGAACATAATACACATTTTTTGTTGAGAATATCCCCTGGATATACAATTGATTGGCTATAGGAGATGCATATGTTCAATTTCTGGATGGGTTTTCAAAGTGGTTGTGTCAATTTATATTACCATCAGTAGTGTATGAGAATCCTGGTGGTTCTACCTCCTCATCAAAAATGGCTATTGTGTTCTTTTTAAGTTTAACCTTTTTCTTGGGAACAGTGTTATCACATGTTGCATAAACCCCAAATGTGAGTGTTTGCATTCTCCTTTTCCCATTGCATCCTACTTTTTAAATGAATTGATAACTTACACATAATAAAATGCATGTGTTTTTAAGTATGTAGTTTAGTTTTAACAAACATAATCACTCATGAAACTGTTATCCCAATAGCATGTGAAAGGTTTCCATCATCCAAGAAAGTTTTTGTTATCTTTTCCAGTACGATCTTCTCTACCACAGAAGGAACCTCGACCCTCATGTCCATTCCCACAAGTTCATTTTGTTTTCAACCATGCCTTAATAGAATCTCTTTTGAATTTGACTTCTTTTGATATGTTTTGTCAATTTATGCATGTTGTTTCTTTTTAATTCTGAGTAGTATCTTATTGTGTGTCTACTGAACAATTTGTATTTATATACCAATTCAGCATTTCAGGGACAGATGAAGTGAAGCACAGGAAAGAACAAACTCAGTTTATTTTACTATACTCTCACAACACTGAACATAGAATATTTCTGTGTCCCAGATGTGTAGGAGGTTTTCCTCATACACCAAACAACTTTTTTTTTTTCTTTTTTTCTTTTTTTTTCGTGGACACCAGGTTGGTGTCCTTTAATTTATTTTCAACACTATCTACCTTGAAATAGCATCAGATGCCACAGGTTGAAGACTCAATCTCACAAGACTGTCTCTCACTTCACATATTAGTCACATGTCTGGGTCTCCAGAACTGATCAACTGGATATAAATTGGGATTCCCATGACCACTTTCTGGGTTCAATTTATTTGCAAAAACAGATCACAGAACACACACACACATGCACACTTTATTTGCATTTACCCGATTATAACAAAGGATATTTTAAAGAACATGAATAAATAGCCAGATAAAGAGATGCACAGTGCAAGGTTTAGAAGGGTCTCAAGTGCTAGAGCTTTTGTCCACTGGGATTTGGCCTATATCAACCTCTAACCACATGGATATATTCTTATTCACCAACCTGGAAGCTCCCTCTTCTCATTCCTTTTGGGCTTTTATGGAGGTCTCATTACTTAGACATGACTGATTAAATCACAGACCATTGGTGATCTTCTCAATCTATAGCTCCTCTCCCCTCCTTTTAGGTGGGGGTAGGGCTATGGTTTCCAGTCCCCTAATCACATGATTGTATTCCTTGGCAACCAGCATCCTAGTCTTGCAGTTATTTAGAAACTTTCCAAAATTCACCTCATTAATACTCTATTTTCTCTTTAGATAGTATAAATACTTTGCTTTTTACAGAAATCACCTCGACCATAAACACTAGCATGATTGAAAGGGGTTTGCTTTAAATAACAAAAATACTGTTTTGCACCTTTATGGATCTGGAGCCATTCTGCAGCTCTTTCAGAAAAAAAAAAAGACAAATATTTTCACAGAAGATGCTTTTAGTCACTATGGACATTACAATGGTTATTGGAGCTGTGAGTTAGGAACCCTGAACAAAAACCAAAATATATATTTCATCACGATTGGGTTGTTTCTAGTCTGGGGTTATGAGAAATAGAGCTATAATGAACATTATAGGCAAGAACATTATATTCCTTACTACTCTGTGGCTTACCTTTTCATTTCTGTGTTTTGACTTTTGAAATTTATTTTATTTTTACTTTTTTGAGATACAAGTCTCACTCTGTTGCCAGGCTGGAGTGTAGTGGTGTGATCTTGGCTCACTGCAACCTCTGCCTCCCAGATTCAAGCAATTTTCCTGCCACAGCCTCCTGAATAGCTGGGACTACAGGTGTATGCCACCACACCCAGCCAATTTTTGTATTTTTAGTAGAGATGGTGTTTCACCATGTTGGCCAGGATGGTCTCAGTTGATATCTTAACCTCCTGATCTGCCCACCTTGGCCTCTCAAAGTGCTAGGATTATAGATGTGAGCCACTATACCCAGCTGCCTTTTGATTTCTTTCAGGTGCACTCAGATAACCAGAAAATTTAAATTTTGGTGAAATATAATTTGTCAACTTGTTTTTTTAATTGCTAGTGCCTTTTGTGTTTTATCTAAAATATATTTGCCTAGCACTAAAGTGGCAATGATCTTCTTTTACCTTTTTCTCAAATATTTAAAGTTCAGCCTTTATGTTAATAATATGTCATTCACCTTGAATTAATTTGTGTATAGGGTGTGAGGAACGGGTCATGGTTCATTTCTTTTTTATATGAACAAACAGTATTCCTATAGGTTTATTTTTTGTACACAGTTAGCTTTTTTCATTGAATTTACTTGACATCTTTGTCAAAAATAACTTGAGCATTATGTGTATGTTTGTTTTGACAACCATTGGAGAGTAATGTTAATCTTCCAAATTTACCCTTTTTCAAGATCGTTTTGTCACTGAATCAGATCCCTTGATTTACATATATAGTTTAAAATAAGTTTGTAGTTTTTTTTTTTTTTTTTTTTTTTTTTTTTTTTATACATAGTTTCACTTTTACTGCCCTGTCTGGAGTGCAGTGGTGTGATCTCAGTTCCCTGCAACCTCTGCCTCCTGGATTCAAGCAGTTCTCCTGCCTCAGTCTCTCAGGTAGCTGGGATTACAGGCATGCACCACCACACCTGGCTGATTTTGTATTTTTAGTAGAAAATGGAGTTTTTCCATGTTGGTCAGGCAGGTCTTGAACTCCTGACCTCAGGTGATCAGCCCACCTCAGCCTCCCAAAGTGTTGGCATTACAGGCAGGAGTCACCATGCCTGACCTTAAATTTCTATTTATGAAAAAGCCTGTTGAAATTTTGATTGGAATTGCATTGCATTTGTAGATCAATTTAACAATAATTTATATGTCAAAAAAATTTTGTCTTCTGGTCAAGGAACTTGGCACTTATCTCCACTTAATTTTACTCTTGAAAGTTTTAATAGTTTTAATTTTTTTTAATTTAAAGACTTGTATAGTTTCTATTAGCTTTATTCCAGTGTGCTTTATGAATTAAAAATCTATTGTAAATGTAATTTAAAATTTTTATTTTCCAGTTGTTTATTGGCAATATTTAGGAATACAATTATTTTTTCTACATTTATTTTGCATCCTACAGCCTTGTAAAATTTTCTTGCTACTTCTAGATCTTTTTTGAAGATTTCATAGAATTTTCAAAGTACTTGACAATTTTATCTGGGCATAAAGATAGTTTTACTACTTTTCCATCTCTGTGGCTTTTACTTATTCATCTTACCTTATTTGACTGGCTAGGATTTCCAGAAAAATGTTGTCTGGAAGTGATGAAAGCAGATGTTCTTGCTGTTGTTTGATTTAGCATGAAGACACTCAATGTTCCACCATTAAAAATGATATGAGCTGTACATTTTATGTAAAGCTCCTTTATCAGGTTGAGGTTTTCCTTTCTATTACTAATTTGGTGAAAGGTTTGTTTGTTTTTTGCATAAATGAATCTAGATTTTTATCAAGTGTTTCAGTATCAACTGGGTGGATTTTGTAATTTTTCCTTTTAAGACTTTTAATATAGTTAATAACTTTTTTTTTAAAATTTTGAATTAGCCTTGCCTTCCCAAGATAAACCTTATTTGGCCATGATATGTGATTTCATTTATATAGTTGCTGAATTTGATTTGCTAATATTTCATTAGAATTTTTGAATCTATTTCTCATTTTTATAAAATTGGCATTTTCCTGATAATGTAGTTGAGCATGTTTTGCTATCTTCCTGTGGACATTTATTTTCTGTTGAGAAATATTTACATTTTTTATTTTAAAATTTTTTATTTTTTTTAGTTCTTTATGTATGTGTGATTATCCCATTTTGAGGGTTGCCTTTTCTATATCCTTATAGCATTTTTTAAAGAACAAAAGTTCTTGGTTTTAGTATAGTCTAATTTATTATTTATTTCCTTCATCAGTAGTAGTTTTCTCTTACATAAAAAAGCCTTAAAAAAAAAAGCCTTGCTTACGTTATTTTTATAAGGATATTTTTCTATGATTCCCACTAAAATTTTTATCATATTAACTTTTTATGTGGAAAATTAGATTACTTTTGAAAAGTGTATTGGTTTCCTGGTAGGCGGTAGTGTCTCCTTTATCATAATATCATAAAACCAGTGTCTATAGATGTTCTATAGCACTTGTTTTCTTCCTGTTTATGACATTTAATTGACTTATTTGTAATTGTATATTATATTTCTCATTAGACTAGGAGCTGTTTCCTGCACAACTTGGATCTCTTTAGTTCATTCACAGACTTTGCATACAGTATACACTCAATGAATATCTGTTAGAAGAATATATTGATTTATTTCTAGATATATATTTATGCCCACCTAATAGTTTTGTATAATCTGTATATTTTACTTTATATTATGACTTGTTATTTTTCTGGTAAACTAAATATTGACTTTATGATTTCTAAGCAAATACAAGTTTATCAGGAATGTTTAAGGAAATGTGTGTTATTTTGCATGTAGAAAAATTGGTATCAGCCAGCTGGGCTATTTTGATAAACATATTTTCTTTGATCCTAAAAATAATCTACAACCAGCTTCATACATTATTACTATTATTTGAGAGGGAGTTTGTCAAACAGCTCTGGAGTGCAGTGGTGCAATCTCGGCTCACTGCAACCTTTGCCTTCCGGGTTCAAGCAATTCTCCTGCCTCAGCCTCCAGAGTAGCTGGGTTTACAGGTGCCTGCCACCATGCCTGGCTACTTTTTTGTATTCTTAGTAGGGATGGGATTTCGCAATGTTGGGCAGCTAGTCTGAAACTGCCGCCTTCTGGTGATCCACCCACTTTAGCCTCCCAAACTGCTGGGATTACAGGTGTGAGCAACTGTGCCTGGTCCAGTTTCATACATTATTGTAAGAGACAATCATCACAGAATTTTTTTTTTGGTCTCAGGTAGTTAAACTATCATATTTTTTAAAAATTCTTTTAAAAACATTTTTTATTAGACATGAAGTATTATATTTTAGACGAAAAACAGAAAAATTTTAGATGAAAAACATTTATATTAGATGAAAACCGGAAATATTCAATATGATTAAAATTATATTTACATTAAAATTATCTGACACTGACGCCTCTGCCTGCCTTTTCTTAAAGGTCTATAAGTAATAATAAAGTAGAAAAGAGAGGGCAGGATAAGAAGGAAGGCATGAAAACTAGGGTAAAAAGAATGTGAATGGAGAAATTTATATTGAGCAGTTTAAATATTTAAATTTCATATTTAAATTTTTATGTTAAAAATGTTTAAATTTTTATTAAAAATAATTTTTATATTTAAATTTATATTAGATGAGATTACTACATTATATTAAAATTTTGCAGTATACTGATTGAATGTTTCTTCTTTTGAAATTCTAGTTTAGGAAATAATAGATGTGTTCCAAATATATCTCAGCAAAAAGAAAAATGTATTTTACAATAATTTTTAGTCACTTGATTATATCTTCCATTTGCATTTTCACCCTTGAGGAGTTTAAATGCTTAACATCACTCATTGTTCTTTTATTTCTATTACAGTATTTTCATGATGACAAGGACTACAGATTTTAGACATCATCAGGATTTACTTAGATTTTAGTAGCCAATTCCCTGGATACATACAACTATACATTTCCCAATATTTAAAAATTAATATTCAATGCCAAGATAGTTTCCCATTAATATCATTTTAAATTAAGGTAGATATTTGATTTGTATTTTTTTTTAGCTAAAATACATGATAAATTATGACTATGTGTGTGTGTACTTGTGAACCAAACCATAAGAAAGTGATAACTTGAGAAAATGAATTTATATTTAGGCAAGTAAATAATTAATAAATTAGTGTACTCTAAATTAATTTACATAATGGTTTTTGTTAGAATCTATAAACATATTTAGAAAGAACCTTAATACAGTAAAGTAGAATAAGCGGGTAGTCATTATCCTTATGTAACTGATTACATCAGGAAATGCCATTGTGGTTAGTTTTTCCGTTCACAAAAACAATAAAAATAGGGTAAGTGGTTGTATGTATGTGTCGGGCAAAGTAATGACTGTAATTCAAAGAGGACTAATTAGTAACATGTTTAAGAGGCAAAATCATAAAATAAGATGGTGAATTAAAGAACTTTCACAGAATAAGTAGGGATCCATATTTAAAAAATAAAGCCTATTTGGTTACGAGCACCTACTATGACTATTTAGTAATACAGGATGTGCTTATAAATTAATACATAATATGCTATCATTATAAATTTAAAATGATCTGTCTGTGGGAAAATACACTTCCTTAAAGCATCCCAAAGAAATCAGTGTCAAAATATCAATAAGACAAAAGCATAAGGAAGAATGTAAGACAAATGAGTTATTTAAAAACCCAAACAAATTACTGAGGAAGATGTAAGAGTAAGTTGATTTTTGTTTCTAAGTTTGATTCAGCTTAACTGAGGTCTAAACCTGTTAGTCATTAATTTCTGAGGATGATTCATTTCATGTGAGTGACTAGGTGGGGAACTTATTCCTTGAATTTGAGTCATGTGCATTGTTACTAAATTTAATTGGAAGAAATCAACATTCTGACAAGGAAATTTTCTTTGACTATAAGGATACGCATTTCTGTATTCCTCAGGCAACCAGAATTGTCCTGATACTGGTTTAAAACACTCTTTGCAATTCTAATTGATGCACAGGATAAAGAAAAACAATGTTGTTCAAAGGAGAAGAAATACCTAAAATAACCAAGGAAACAGCACTTTATGTGAGGAAAATCAGAGAAGATAACTATTCACTCAGAATTCATGAAGAAGAATCCATATTGTTCAGGCACCTCCTACCCAGGGGATACATTTTGAGAAGATAATGATAACAACAAGAATAAAATACTTCATTAACTGTACTTTTGCCTTATCTGTAGAAACTTCAGCCTACTTCACATTCAACCAAAATTGTACTGGGAGTCACCAGGGAGTTTCGTATTTGTACGCTGAAACTAGTCCCATTAGTTATCATTTATTTTAGGCATCATTTACTTTTCTTACTGATCTCCCTAGTGCTTTCAGGGTAGATACTAACCATTTTACAAAAGAAGATAATTATATCTCCTGCTTCATAGAAGTACCTATTTATTTATTTTTTTTTTTATCTAGGGACATGTGCTACAAGTTTCATAAATGATAGTGAACAGCAATGATAATGAGATCACTGATCTGGACTATAATGTTTGCACCTTGAAGTATGCAGTCTTCAATTATTTTTGGACTCTAACCATCACTTTATTCCACAAAATGTGATGATTTTTAGTATTTTGAGATAGAAATTCTTTATCACAGTAGAGATATAATCTTGGTTTATTAATTGATGCATGAGAATTGGCTAACAATTTTTGAAAATTTACTCTTTCAATGAATATTTAATAAGCTTATGTGTATATCAGGTAAAATTCAAGGCATTTGTACGCAGCAGTAGACAAAACACACAAAAGTCACAGTTCCTCTAGTACTAACGTCCTAGCCAAGGTGACAGACTTAAATAAATAACACATGTAGTATGTTTAAAAAATTGGTGAAAAATAAAGGATGAAAGGAGATTGGGAATATTTCAAGAAGTTGATTAAAAGTTTGAAACCAGGGAAGTCACCAATTAGTGACCTGGTGGTATTACAGTAAAAATCTGAGATAATAAAAGATTGAGCCATTTGGAAGTTTGGAGAAAGAATATTTTAAACAGAGGGAATGGGAAAGGAAAAGGTTTGGAGGTAGTCTTAAGTGTGGCATGCTCCAGAAGGCCAGGGTACTTATAGCATGGAATGGGTGAGAAGATGAATTGTACATGAGGTAAAAGTACAAATGTAGATCAGGATCTTGTAGCTCAGCCTGAAAATCTTGGATTTTTCCATGAGTGAGATATAGTACTACTGAAGTATTTGGAAAACAGGAGTAAAACACTTTTTCAGGTGAAATTTTAGCAAGATCACTCTGAATACTTGTTGAGAATAGATCATAGGAATTCAAGATATAAGCAGAGAGACCAGTTAAAAATCTGTTACAATAATCCAGATAAAGAGAATACAGTATATGAATGTAGCTAAAGAGAATTCAGTGTATGAATGTAGCAGTGAAGTTGCTAAGAAATGATTGAAACCACATTGGATTATGAATTTTATTACAGTGTAAATTTTACATGAAATTATTCATGATTATATTGTTAACTATTGTGTGTATTCTTTTTGAGTAGTAATATTTTTCAAGATTTGGTATACGGTCTTTTGATTTACATGTAGTATAAGAGAAGAATAATGCCACCTTGGCTAATTATTTTTTCTCTGAATAAAACTAGATTTTTTTTCCCTGAATGTATTATTGTAGAATTATATTATTTTCAATCAAGTTGAACTTTAGAGGATAAAATTAGAGCAATAATTTGCCCAGTAAATTGAATAATTTGGTCTGAAAACTCCATTCTTTTGTCAATTCAAAACATATTTTATTTTCTCCATCTGTTGTCCTTTGATATATTGTTGAATTCTTACATTTATCCTCTTTAAATATACTTTCCACCATATATTGGCTGTTCTGCCCCTTTTAATTAATCCTGTGGATTTTTTTCATGTTTCTCTTTTAATTTGCCTCTTCATTTTTCTGTTTACTTAAAGAAACATAAATTTCCAGTATAATGAGTAATTAGAAGTACAGATCTGTTCACGTAATAGTTATTTCTTGAAAGAATGAATCAGTAAAATATACAAGTCTCCCTGCTTTACTCTTTATTTTTCTACATTTTAGTTAGGGCAGACAAACAAATTTAAGTAGCAGTCTGCCCAAAATAATTGAATCTGAGTACCTTACTTGGGTCACCCAGAGAGGGAGTGTTTGCAGTTACTCCATTCTTGGTTCTTTCTATGGCTTTTTGGTGGGAGAACTTGATCAGGTGAAACAACACGGATATTTGCCTACCTGAGTCTTATTCTATGATGACATTAACCAACTAAGTAGGAGAATTACCATGTTTGGAGAACCCCCAATCTCTCTTAAGCACACAGGCTTAGGTTAACTAACCATTTTACACCTCACTTGGGGGAATTATCTATTTGCTGGAGTGTAGACCTTCTTGGATTGTGTCTGTGTCTACCTCAATCTCAGTATTATTTAATTCATTTGTGTGTTTTAGTGCAGACTTTAGAAGATAGAATTCTATTTGGCTAACATTTCAGTGTTTTTATTTGTCTTATTTTAGAGGTTTTGAAAAAGGAATCTACCCATGATTCTGCTTGTTTTCCCCTGGCTATTTCTTTCTCTCCATAAGTTTCTGGCAGAACTGTATAGATTCTTCTGAATTTATTAACTTAGCTCCTTGTACTTCTACTCATTGAATTTGATGCATAGGTTATTCCAGTAAATTTATCCTATTTCCCAAGGTCAACATTTCTCATGCAACAGAATAAATGCATGAAGAATAGCAGAGTTGTCCTAGTCAGTCTGATTAAACTCTTCTTTGAACACAGCACATTGTGTTTATGACAACTCATACTCATTTACTTTCATTACTGCTGAAGAATGTAAATGTACTGAAAACGGCATTTAAACAGCCAACATTGTTAGAATACATGGCCATTCTATTTGTTGATGCTTAAGACCTCTACAGGTTTCATAAAATGGAAAATAACCCTAAGATTCCTAATGTGACTGATGTAAAATAATATTTAGTTCCCACAGAGAAGCCTTTCTTCAAAACCTCTGTAAGGTGAAATATTTTTTTTAAATGCCACAAAGAGTGTGTCATGAAAATTGACTCTTAATAACACCTGTTAAAGGAGAAAAAGAAAAGAAAATTTTACACCATGGCAATGAAAGGAGAAACTGAGAGTGTGACTAAAAAGCAATATGAAAAACTCTCTGTTGATGCCAACGTGGATTTCACACTCCTGTGTTAGCTGCCAATTCTATTTTAAATTACTGGGCCTCTGCTGTTAAAGAAATATATGAAATGTATTATGAATACTGTGGTCGTACATGTTGCTGGGTATTGACGTATCCATAATATATTCTACCGCTGGGTGATACCATTGTCCTTGATGTGAATAAACAGGTGAGATGTTGGAAAAATCGGGCTAAAATTTGATCACAGTGAAAAAACATTGAGCTAGAACTAGAGATGCTTTGAGCTATTTTAAAACATAGCTATTTACAAAAACATCTTTACCTTTTCTTTGAAACAGTACTAGAAAAACAATTCTTGCCTTGTCTTCTTGGCACATTCTATGGAAATTTTTATTTATATAGATTATGGGAAAATGTTAGCAAATAAACTGATGAAATACTATTTTTCTATAATACCTTAAATATTGGGACCTATTGTATCTCTCTTGTCAACTGTTTCTCTCCTTCTGTATATATCTTATATATACAGTTAACTCTTAAACAGTGTGGAGGTTAGAAAAACCAGCCCCAAGGGCAGTTGAAAATATGCTTATAACTTTCAATTCCCCTAAACTTAACTACAGTTGTCTGCTGTTGACTGAGACCCTCAGTGAAAACATAGTTACCTGACACATATTGTTATATATAGTATAAACTGTATTCTTATTAAAAAGTTGCCTAAAGAAAATAAAATGTTATTAAGAAATTTATAAGAAAGATAAACTATATTTAATATTCATTAAGGGGATTATCATAAGGGTCTTTATTCTCTTCATTTTCATGTTGAGTAGGCTGAGGACATGGGAGTTGGTCTTGCTGACTTGGGTGGGAGAGTTGGAAGAGGTGGAAGAAGGGGAGGGCGAGACAAGAGGCAGGCACATGCAGTGTCACTTCAGAGAGATAGTTTGTAATTTCTGATTTTCGCTTTTTATTTATCTGAAGATGCTTCTTTAGGTAGCAGTTCTTCTTCTATTGCTTTCTTTAGTTTCAGGGCTTCCTGTCCTAAAATTTATGACATGATTATTCAAACCATCTTGAATAATCAGAACCTATCTGCCAGATTGTCTAATGTCAATTTGTTTTCTGAGACTGCTTGTGTATCTTCTTCCTCATGGTCTGGCACTGGTTCAGAAGCACTCCATCAAGTTGTCTTCTATTAACTTTTCTTGTGTGTATTAGCTCTTGAATTTCTCCAAGATCCATATCTTGAAACTTTTTACTCCCTACCTATTTTGTCATAGCCACAATCTATTTAATGATTTCCTTGACTGGATCTGTCATAAATCTAATACAGTTATGCACAACATTTGGATACAGTTTTCTGCAGGATGAATTTGTTGTTTCAGGCTTGATGGCTTTTAAGGCATTTTTTGTAACAGCAATGGAATGTTCAATAGTGTAATCTGTCCAGTGTTTAATGATGTTCTGTTATGATTCTCCTCCGCATCGCTGACAATCTTATCCATACAGTACTGTGTGTAATGAGACAAAGGTGCTTATGACATGCTGTCCTACAGACTGACATAGAGACGTTGTATTTGGGGAGAAGTAGGCTTTTTTCTCACCTTTGGTGTTGAACTTATGAGGTTCTAGTTGGACAATGTCATAGGTCAACATTGAAATAACTTAAAAAGGCAGTCCCTTACTGGCAAGATACTTTAATGTGAGGAGTAAAAAAATCAAGAAAACCAATCCAGAAAAAGTATTCTTACTGCCCAGGTCGTCATCTTGTACAACCCAAAGACTGGCAGCTAGTGTTTATTTTGTCTCTTGAAGGCTCAGTGTTTAGCAGCTTTACAGATCAGGGCAGTCCTGATCATAAACCTGATTGCAGTTGGGAAAAAAAAAAAAAAAAGTTAGAGTAAGCCTATCACTTCCTGCCTTAAGTCCTGGTGTGTG
The DNA here is from genome assembly GCF_048565385.1 of Saimiri boliviensis. Classification (NCBI taxonomy): domain Eukaryota; kingdom Metazoa; phylum Chordata; class Mammalia; order Primates; family Cebidae; genus Saimiri; species Saimiri boliviensis. The sequence goes on from NC_133461.1 coordinate 89,175,352, forward strand.
CTTATTTTCCTCATTAATACATGTCCATTGTGGCTTTTTATTTTCAGAATATGGTACTTTGTTCTGCATTATAAATTTTTTCATGTAGATATGCCTTCTCAGTGATTTTATTAATGGCATCTGGGAACTCTGTTGCCTCTTGGTCAGCAGAGATGGCATCTCCTATTATCTTAATACTTTTTTTTAAGCCAAACTGTTTTCTTAAATTATTAAATCATCCTTTGCTGGCATTAAATTTTTCAGCTTTAGGTCATTAACCTTGCTTTTGCTCTAAGTTGTCACAAAATGACTTTGTTTTTCTTGAGTCATATCAGAGTCTATATGTATGCTTTTCTTACAGCAATCTTGGAGACTCTATTGCCACTCCCCTGGGCAGATCTGGAAGTGGGATGGTCCTTCTGCATTGTGACAAGGGATTCAGCCTTTGTCACCTCATATATACCAGTTTTAAATAATGAGTTAGCTCATTTTGGGTAAACCCATTTCTGAAGAGAAAATTAGCTGGTTATCCATTAGCAACTAATACTCTCAACAGCTGAGGAAATGATAAGTCACTCCTAATCATGACATCTGAATGATGTACCATGGTATCCACTGCTTTTCAAATACTTGGGCCATTTATATAATAAGTTTGAATCCTCTGGGAACAGTTCTGGGATCTGGTTGGTCTGTTTTTCTGGAGAAGCTAACAAGAGGAAGGCAAGTAAGACAAATTACAATACCCACTTCTCCAACTGGTTTCCATGGGCGGTGTCTTATTGAGGTCCCACCATTGGCCCCAGTTCCTAGAAGTTTGGATATTTGCAGTTGGAGTAGCTGGTGTAACCTTGCTGAGTGAGCCTATATTTTGGGGTCCATGCCTAGTTTAATCCATATTACGGGGCTGTGACCATTTCATTGAACAGCAATCAGCCAGCATTGACCATGGTTGATGACAGAGGCTGTCTGACATCCGTCAGCCAAATCATTTTACCTACTGAATTACCTAATACCTCTTTTGTGGTAGCTGCTCACTGGTGAGTGTTACCATGCTGTAAGAATATCTTCATGCTTCGCGCTTGTTCTCTTAATTCTATTTGCATGTCAATTGGTGCAACTCCCTCCTACAATTCCATCTACATGTAAACAGGGTAGAGTTGAAAGGAATAGAGAATACATTGGAAGAGGTACATGAAAAATACACAGCACAGTTGTTCTTCTTGGCATCTACTCTTCTTATTTCTTCAGGTGAAAAATGTGTGTTCCTAATTCAAAAGGCATGCAGAATTCTACCAGCTACATGGAATGTGAAATACTAGTTATTATCAGAAGCTAAAATTCTAGCTATCTCTTATGCAATCTGGCAGACATAAAAAAGAAGTAAAATAGTGAACATTAAACATAGATGCTGTAATTTTCACCTCATTAGTTAGCCATGAGGCCTGTGTTGGTAATCACAGGTGTTGCCTTTGACTGCAACTTGTGCTTCCAAGTTCTACTTGCACCCCATTTGAATGACATTATTTATCTGGCAGAATAACTCAAATCTTTATTTCTGTGGAACCTATGTCTTTGGTTACCCTGTTGCATTTTTTCATAGGCCTGAATTACTCATCAAGGCAGTACTAAGGGGAGCCTCTGTGAGTCATGAATCACCTGGACTCCTAACATTGTTCTTTTCCCCATTGTTTTGCAGCAGGATATTTTTTCTCTTAGAAATCAGAATTAGTCACTTCAGGAAATTCAGTGACCCCTTTTCTGCCTATGGGACCATAAATTTTTCTCTTAGAAATTAGAATTAATCATTTCTGGAAATTCACTGACCCCTTTTCTGCCTATGAGACCCAAATAAAAAAATGGGAGTGAGTACAAGCTGGTCAGAATGCAGCCTTGGCTTTCACTTTAATGGAATCATGATGGTGTTCTCTGGTGGAAGTGCTCCTCCTCTTGAGCACCAAAATCTAAACACCCAGAAAGCCCATGATAGTGGAGATGGGGAGAAAACATCCTTCTAGTAAGTTGCATACGTTAACAGTGAGAGAAATTATTCCTTATTCTACTCTTTGGCTCTTAAACACATGCATCCCATCTATAAAAGAGATTGCACCATATACCTAGTAGTAATTTAAAGCATATAATACATTTTCGATTGACACTCTAATCCTATGAAATATTGACTATTCTATCAAAAATATTTTAAGGGAACACGTGCTAAGACTATACATTTTCTGTGCTAGAACCCATTGCCATCCTTGTATTGCTACAGCCTATGTCACTTGATCAAATAATACTTTGTGTGGAATAATATGACAATAAGACATTCTGTAATTTAATAAACTTAGTCCTAGCAGAGTAACTGTAGATAGAGACGGTAAATATGTATCTGGAATATATACCTATTCTCATGTGGGTCTGGAGAAGGGGAATTCTTTTCATTTTGTGAAATACTGGGTTATTGTTACCAACAGTTCCTTTCCCTGCAAGAGGATTATGCCACAATATCCTTTGTTTATGTAATTTCCCCAGCCTCCTCATAAATGGTATTTGGACAATACTTGGCCACCCTTACTTCTGAGCTTAGATTCATGTGGATTATTTTGGTTGAAAAAAAATAAGTGGTTGTGATTCAGATCATTTGTACACACAGTGGAGACTTTAATGCATCGTGTGATGATTCAGCCACTTGTGATTTTGTCTGCTGTCACAACAGCAGGATGTCCCAAGTTAGAGGTTCTGCTTCACCTTGGGTCCCAGATTACAGTAACAGAGTGGAAGTCATGGAACAGAACCAAAGTCAACCCATGTAATGTGAACAAGAAATAGTTTTTGATACTTTTGTCATTGTTTTAAGCAACTTATATTTTGGTATTGATTTTTATTGTAATAAAATCTATCTAATAAACACCTCCAAGATACAAAGTATCCAAATTAATCAACCTATTGTCAGGTGGCCAGTTAGTACCTTCCAGGGAATAAAACCAAATTGGGAGGTATTTACTTTTCTCTGGTTGCGCGTAATAGCAGTAACCAAATCAGCACGGTTGAGAAAGTACCCCTTGTACAATTCCTACATAGCCTCCATTTTTGCTGTCCTGGTCACTGTATAAATAGTCTTAATGGGTGGCTGACACCTTCAGGGTAATTCATGTGGTCCATCTCATTTCAGAGAGCTTTAACCATAGTGGTAGCTTGCTAGTCAGCATTTATAGGGGTCAAAACATTTTTACCCATTTAAGCTGTTTGAGAAGCCCATATTTCCAAATTCCCTGTCATCCGTATCTCTGCTTTGTTCTTTCGCTTTCCCTGATTACTCAGTCAACCCATTAGCCATTGCCCTTGAATCAGCATAAATCTGTATCTTAGGACACCTCTTCTCTTATATAAAGTGATGTACTCTCACTTCTCAAAAGTCTGTTAATTAAAGAGATGCCTCTATGTGACTGTTTTTCAAGATCATTTCTGAATGGGGCTTTAATGTAACAACTTCTAATCAGATAGTTACTTGCATACGCTGTGTGTTGTTATGTAAGCCAAACTGCTTTTTTTTTTTTTCTTTCATTTCTTTCTTTGTCAAATGGTCATAAATAGGGTGATGATAGATCTTGGTTTTCCCAGAACACTTTTGATCTACACATAGCGTTCCATCTTTATCAATAGTAGTGTTGCTTTATGCTTTTAAAAGTGACTTGATTTGAATATTAACCATGTTATCATATTAATCATAGATATAGGTTGAGAGAGGGGTCACGCAATCATGAAAATTTGTGCAACTTCTCTTCATTTTATCTGTGCATTCCAGATGTGCTTAACTTCAGTTTTATAAATTCCTTTTCCATTACACTGGGGCATATTACTGGACCCATTCAATTTTACAATTCAGTAGATGAACTAACACCCCCTATTGAGCATGTACAGGTGGGGATATATGACTTTGTTATCTTGTGGTCAAATACTCAGTTTATATTGGGGACCAATACCACGTCACAGGGGATTTCAAATACAGAAGAGTTTGTGATAGGGCCAGACTTTACTATCAATCCTTAAGGGTCTGTGCTGTTTCTCCTGTTGAGACTTGCCAAGAGTTTCATAAAACCTCTCTATCATAAACACTTCCAACGCTATTGAGTTTGCTGATTAAATCCAAATTTCAGGGCATATTTTCCCTTCTGCAGACTATTTTCTTATTCTGGTACCATTCAAAAATGTCATATTTATGAGTTAGTAAGACGGTAGAGGAGCACTCGTTAATATGATGTATGTTGTCTCAAATCCAAAGAGCTCCCCAAGGCATTGAGTCTCTTTCTTTATAGTGGGCATTGTAAGGGATAGCAACTTCCTTTCACTTTAAAGAGTATATTCTGGAATACTGTCTATACTTTTGAATTCATAGAAACTTCAATGATATGACAAGCCCCTGAACTTTTACAGCATTTCTAACCCATTGTCTTGTATCCACATATCTTATTATAGTAGTTTGAAGGTTTATTAATTTCTCATGATACTCAATTAGAATACTGTCATCAATATAAAACTATTGGCCATGAGATATCAGCCTGATCAAGACATCTTTGGACATTATGCCGTTGCTCTAAGTCAGGACAGTAAGGGTACACTGGTATTAGTACCGATTATGGTAAAAATGCCTCAAGTTAATTTTACTAATAAAAATGGTAAAAAGAAGCCCTCTGCATGCAACAGACCATCTACATTAATTAGGAAAGATACTATCTCTAGCAGCTCAACTGTGATTATTATCATCATCTGATGAATTTTGTGATAATCTATGGTCATTGTCCATGATCTAGTTCTGGCTTTGGCACTGACAGAAAATTAAATGAGAATGTGATAGCAATCACCATCTCCACATTTAAATAAATATATGTAGCTGGTACTACTTTTCGCAAATCTGTTGTAGATTGGCTTGGCTTTTTTTTTTTTTTTTTTCCTTTTTGAGGTAGGGTTTGGCTCTTGTTGTCCAGCCTGGGGTGCAGTGGTGCGATCTCAGTTCACTGCAACCTCTGCCTCCTGGGTTCAAGTGATTCTCCTGCCTCAGCCTTTTGAGTAGCTGGGATTACAGGCATGTGCCACCACGCCCAGCTACTTTGTGTATTTTTAGTAGAGATGGAGTTTTGTCATGTTGGCCAGGCTGGTCCCCAACTCCTGACCTCAGATGATCCGCCCTTCTCAGCCTCCCAAAGTGCTGGGATTACAGTCATGAGCCACCACGCTAAGCCTGGCTTGGCTTTTTATTCACTCTCTTGACAGGAATGTAAAGATCCAAAGATTTCCAATTGGCCTTTTCTACCATAGCTGCCTTTACTATGCAGATTATCAAACCTATGTAGGAATTCTGCCAGTAATTAAGTATATCTTTTCACCGTATGCACAGACAGTGGGAAAACAACTATATGTATTTGTCATAAATCTCCTGTTGTAACTTAGGTTAGATTTTTGTCCATTTTTGCCCCAGAATTTTGCACTTGAATACATTATACATGTGTAGGCTGTCAATCTGTTGTATTCCTTGCAGCTTCATGATCGCTTAATCATTGCCATAAATGTATGTCTCTCAAAATATGATTATCACTCAACTCAGTAGTTTATTATGTTAAATGCACTCAAATGACCTTTGGCAGATCAACATTAGCATCTGACCCGGGCTCTAAGTTTTTCTTTAAATGATGAAGCCTGGTATTATTGCAGTGTCTCTCACTGTTAGCTCTGCCTACAGAGGGCAGCCACTGCAGATCTCTACATGCCAGTGCCCTTCTCACCAATAATTTTCTTAACACTTTAGTGAATAGAGTTTCTTTTGGATCCTTGCAGATGAGGAGTTCTTTTAATAGATGAATAAACATTTTGTACATAACAAAACAGGTCTAACATTCATGCCAACTTAAGCTTCTGAACCCTAAGCCTCTAGCTTTGGTATTTGATCATCAATGACTGTCGGACACTGTTCAACTTGAAATTAGCTAAGATGATAAAGGGGATTGCCAAGATAGGTTAAGGGAATTTGGGAGTTTAAAGCTCTTTTAATAACACAATTTCCAGACATTTAATTCAATGCAGTAAATTACAAATCCCGGATCATACATACTCATTAATACATTCATCCCAAATAATACTTACATTTTATTTTTTTCTGGTTTAATATCTTTAGATCCCCTTATAAAGTACTTCTCAGATCACTGCTGATAAATTGGTAATATTTAACTACTCATTTGGATACTATCCTCTTTCGAGTCATGCCATGAAATTTCCAATCTAGTCTATGAATAGCTAGCTTTTTATGCGCTACAAGGAAAAATGGTGAGGTGGAGTTATGCTGTGAGGTGAGAAAACAGCCTGAAGACTATTTTGAAATATGGCATATTGATAGAAAATTGGAGGCATAAAAAGGCCAACAGATTGGAAGATGCTGACCATTAGACAGTTTATAACTCACAGTTTTCAAGAGAAGCAGTACTCCATTCTGGAGAGCCATAGTCGGAGGCACTGGGGTTGATCAGGGAGCAGAGAGGTGGGGCCTGTGTGTCAGAGCCTTTATTGTGGTTTTCACAGGGAGAGGCAGGCAAGGAAGCATAAGCAGGTTTAGGAATGGTTAGTTTGAATAATTTCATTGGGCTCTGGGGACTAGGTTTGTCTCTCGTTGCCTGGTACCTAGCTCTGAGGTGATTAGGAAAGATAGATATTAGTCCCTGTGTAAGTGAGCCCAATAAATTAGATAGTTGGGTATGGACCCTGGATTGGTTGGTTTGCATTTGAAAAGCATGCTCATAGTTGTGCTATTTATTATCTCTGAAAACTTGGTCTCTTTGGGAAGAACATGTCCCTCCTGGGTCAGCAAAGCCCCAGAAGTCAAAGCATCAGAATGCAAAGAATAAAAGAAATAATTAATAGAAAAACCAAACATCCAAGTATTTGATGAGAATGGCTGGTTCCTTCACTGTGTGTCTGTGTGTGTGTGTGTGTGTGTGTGTGTGTGTGTACGCGCGTGTATGTGTGTGTGTGAGAGAGAGATGAGGTTAACATGGAGTGGGGATATCTCTGCTGGCAAGGTGGGTCCAGGGGGAATTTGCAGTTAAAATATTTTAACATTGACTGTCTCCACTCAAATGTCCCTACCACAGGTCTCAGGGTTTATCTTCTTTCTCATTAATTAGTTTGATGTACAATAACATTTTTTTACATTTTGATATTTAATTGGTGCTTTAGCAGCTGTTAGCATATATTGGCTTCAACTAGAGAGGATGAGAGTCTCTTCAAAATGTCCCTAAAGACTTTTTGATTGTTTCTGTTTGTTCTTAGTTGGGCATTCCAGGACTTGAGTTTGGCCTTTTCACTGTTTATACTTTGTAGGCTAGTCAGAAAAAGCCAACTGATTCTGCAGTCTTTATAATCATGATGGTTACCATAGTTACCAAGTGCTTTAGCCACTTGACCTTCAGCCGCAAAACATCCTTCATCGCATGCTGCCATAGAGATAATTTGACTTATCAGGATACCATTACAAGCCACAGAATTACCAGTGGTCTGTTACCCCTAGCAAAGAGATTATTTCTTCTCAAATACATAAGCAGCTCAATTATGGAATCTTATTGTGACACAATTCTAACATTTTGAAAGGTGAAAACCCCTGCTTCCTAAAGCTACTTCAAAAGTCATTTACTATATTAGTCAGTGTGCCCACTGGAAAAAGGTGGAACTGCCACAGTGAGGAATTAAGAAAAGTTGCATAAACGAACATCTTACAAAGTGTGGGCAGAATATAAGGAAACAACCAAGAGATATTGTCACTAGCAAGAGTGGTAGATGGATATAGCTAGAATATGTATACCAATTTATAATTTAGATCTAATTTAGATCTATAACTTGCATTGAAATGATTTCTAACTAATGAAAGCATTTTACAGTTTAATATATCTTTTTCCTCTATTCAATCAACATTATTTGTTTATTGCATTTTAGGTTTTGGGGTACATGTGAAGAACATGTAAGATTGTTGCATAGGTACACAAATGGCAGTGTGGTTTGCTGCTTTCCTCCCCATCATTTATAGCTGGCATTTCTCCCCATGTTATCCCTCTCTAACTCCCTACCCCCCACTGTCCCTCCCCTATTTCCCCCCCACAGACCCCAGTGTGTGATGCTCCCCTTCCTGTGTCCATATGTTCTCATTGTTCAACACCCGCCTATGAGTGAGAAGATGTGGTGGTTGATTTTCTGTTCTTGTGTCAATTTGCTGAGAATGATGGTTTTCAGGTTCATTTGTGTCTCTACAAAGGACACAAACTCATCGTTTTTGATGGCTGCATAGTGTCCCATGGTGTATATGTGCCACATTTTCCCTGTCCAGTCTATCATCAATGGGCATTGGGGTTGGTTCCAAGTCTTTAATATTCAGTCAACATTTTTACCCAGTCATGAGAAGTGGTGAGCTTTCCTTACCTCATTCTGAAATGGCCAGCATAGGGAGCGGTTATCTAATTCCATGATGGGTAGATGTATTGAGAACTGCTGTCTCTACCAGAGGGATGCCATCTGACAGTGACCCTGCAAGAAAGGAGTCTGTAAAGGAAAGATCTAACCTCCTTTGTCTCCTCCCTCTCATCTACCACAACCTTCCATTGGCTGAACCCAAACAGAAGATGATGCTGAGAGCAAGGAGATAGAGTCTACATAAGTCAGCTTCTAGAGACCCAGGAGGAAAAGTCTAGAAGGTAGATTTGGCAGAGCAAACCCAACATACCCAGCACAGATACCAGTTAAAGAGGAGAAAAATGAAAGTTAATTCTAACATACTGCTCATTTTCTTTCAAATTCATACTGGATTATCTTCCTCTTTCTATGTACCCAATGGTGCTGAACATTAGTAGGTAACTCCATACTTCTCTGTCTAAGGAAGTCAGTTCTTCTTCCACCTCCAAATATTTTAGATATCCAAATCAGGGGACTGATGTTTTATAAAATTTAGAAATGAACACTTTGACTCTTTTAAATTTTTTTTCTGATATAATATTTAGTGACCTACATTTCCAAAATAATAATGCTAATATGTAAGCCATACATGCTAATAGGTAAGCAAGTATGTTAAGTCTTGCTTAACATACTTTATTATTATTATTATTATTTTACGCAAATATATGAGGAAGAAATGGGAAGGGTATAATTTGATCGGAAGGCTGGGTGTCATTTTCTGCCTAGAAAATAATTTCATACACATGAGATCAATCTTAGACTTTGCCTTTTCTTAGCTTTATTGATTTTGTATAACTTTTTAAAACTGCTCTGATTCTCATTTTTTCTATTATTAAAATGAGGTCTGTAATAACTAACATGAATGAAAAATATTATTACATGTCACGTAGATAATATTCCTGGCACAATTTCTAATTGGAAATGATTATTAATAGAACAAAGAAGAAAAAACGAGAAAATAATGATTTAGGTGTCTAAAAGATGAATAAAGATTGATAAAGAAATTTGAACATTCTCTAAATATTTTTAATAATTTTCAGAATTCTAAAAATATACAGTTATTTACTTACATATCTGATATCTGAATAGTAATATATAGCCACCAGCAGTGTGAATACACTGACAATTCTTTTTCTTCTTTTTTTAGGTTTAGAGTTACCACCACATCCACATGCATTTCTTTGCCGTAAGGAATTTAAACTCCTATGAGGCCAAACAGTTGAAAAATGTGTGTGGTCCAATACATTGGCTGCTCTGGAGCTTAACATAGTGAATTGAAAACATCAATAATTAACGGGAAACAAAGATATCAGTGTAGACTGCCTGTATTACAAGACTGAGATACCACTAAATTAAAGTCATTTACATTTTGAATTTCAGCAGCTCCTAAAATCAGCTTATATGCAAAGCTCCTTACACTAAAATGAGCTTAGTTTCTGGTTGTAAACAGTTCTGCTGAACACCATAAATTTTAGGCTTCATGAGAATCCATTGTTTAATTCAGATTGACTTAAGAAAAGCTATAGTCACATTAAAATCTTATATGGTAGATTTACTCCTTCTAACTTATACCAACAATTTTCTAGGGCAATTTTTCTACTGATAAAATTTTCACCAATGTCTAGAATGTTAAGGTGAAAGACTAGTTATTGAATGCATAAAATCAATTCCTTCTGCTTCTCAAATACATTTTTTCCTATTAGAAAGGAGTATATGTATACTATTTCTGTATTACTTTTAGAGAATATAACTTTTAGAATTCTAACTCTCTTAATACTATCCAAACCTTGCCCTTCTAAAATTATTAGATATGTCAATATTTTGAAAATACATAAGACAAATAATTTTCTGGTTTGGGCAACCATCATTCATTTTTCTTTTCCTTTTGGATAAGAGCTCTCAGATTTCTTTTTAGGCATTCACCTCTTTGCCATGCGGTCCTTGTAACTCTGTGAAAGCTGGAGCTATCTGCAATTCCATCCTCCAAAGTAGTCAGCATATCCCTTCAAGCTATTCATGTTTTTTGTTCAAGGATGGGCATATGCTCTCATTAAAGTCAATGAGATAAGAGTAAAAATACATATTGTTTCTGTGAGAGATTTTTGGGATCAAGCATTTAATTTCAATAAGATTTCGTTGGAGAGAATCATTTCATTTACTGGAATTGAATGGAAAAGGCTATTGTTTTGGAAGCTGGCTGGCAGCCATTCTGTGACCGTTAAGGTTTCCAGCATTAAAAAGATGCAGACACAGTGGAATATAGAGAAAGAAGATGGGACAAATTGCATTGTTTGAAGGCATGCATGCATGTCTGATAAAGCATCCCTATCCCCAACTTCTTTCTAGGCATGCTCCAGCTTTGAATATATGTACCACAAATTACCATTATTTTACAGCTAGACTATATCTGCCATTTTGGTATTTAGGCCTAGAGCTTGCAGCGGAGAGATTTCTAAACAATGAAACCATTTTCACATTACAAAATACCTTTTTCCTCTATTCAATCAACATTTCCACCCAGCCACAATGTGACATTACGGATGCTCAGAGCATGCTGCAATCCGTTCTCTGTGCACATACAATTCAAGCAGAACTTTTTCGACTTTACAAGTTTTTATAGAAATTGTCTTCCTTTGACGTACATATCTAACGCATTTTAATCACAATTTCAAAATGGATTTTATGTTTTTACTAACCTGTTACTTCCTCTCAGGAAACCCACAGCTGACCTTGCGCCAAAAGCAGAGGCAGGGAAATTCTCACAAAGGAGTGCCCCAAATCATCAGATGATGGAGCTGGTTGGGATTCCCAAGAAAGAGGGAATAAATACCTGGGTGATTAGTCCAGAGCATTCATAAGGGGAAATTAGTTACTGAATGCCGCAGCATATCCTCACAACGCATAGCAAGAGAAAGGGATGTTCTACCTATATATGTCCCTAGCCAGGTGGTCCGAAGATTAAATTGACATGAAGGTTTAAGGAAATTCGATTCAGACCTAAAGCCAGTATCAGTGTTTTGAGCAACAACCTAGATAGATTTACCAGTGCCTAGAAATGTTCAGGTCCCTGGTTTGGGTTCAAGTTTGCTAGGAAAAACCTGCAGCTGTCTGGGTCACACAGTGTTTTAGGAACTTCCTGATTTTCAGCCAGGACCCAGAAAATGCCGGGAACTTGGGAAACCCTACATTGTTTACTCCAAGTTGCCAAATGGCATGAACAGAAACCGGAAGCATATTTAATACATGTGGATAAAGGAATAACATCTAAATAATATACATTATTATAAAAGAATTATATGTACATATTAGGAAAGTTATTTAAATTTATATTTCTTTTGACTTGGGTAAGATAAAATTATATCATTTTTTGATACTAAAAATATTTTGTTTGCGAGTCTTGTTCTGTCTCCCAGGCCGGAATGCAGTAGAGCATCTTGGCTTACTCTAGCCTCTGCCTCCCATGTTCAAGCGGTTCTCCTGCCTCAGCCTTCCAAGTAGCTGGAACTACAGGTGCCAGCCACCATGCTCTGCTAATTTTTTTTATATTTTTAGTAGAGACAGAGTTTCATCATGTTGCCTAGGCTGATTTTGAACTCTTGACTTCAAGTGATCCTCCCACCTTATTCTTCCAAAGTCCTAGGATTACAGGTGTGAGACACCAAGCTTGACCTGATACTTAAATTTTTGTCAACATCATTTATCATGAAATAATTAAGATACAGTAAATAATTAAAACACACCCATAATCCAAACTTTACTTCTTATGCGTGCAACAATCAACTCTTTTGTATTCATTCATTAATAACATGGACATAAAAGTAAAAAATCATTTTTACAGCAGTATTTGACATGGCTAAATACATTTTTAATACTTATTAGAAATTCTGTTTTTCATTTGTTTAAAAATAATTCTTATTTTTACTTAAAAAGAAGAAAAACTAATTTGCAAGTTTTATTCCCAATGATGACAACTTACAGATTTGAGTAACATAATCAAAAGAAAATTTATCATCTTACTCAACTGAAAGATACTCAGAAGAAAGCATGACTTACTCAAAATGTTAAGTATTCATTAGGAATAATTAACCTAGATGTTTGATTCAAAGTTGAATTTGTGTACTATATAAATATGTAAGACATCTCTTTTGCTTAAATACCACTTTCATACTGAAACATATTTATTTTTTTCTCAAAAATTTTCATAATAGAATAAAATAAGTGAGAGAAAAACCCAGGTTTTTATGGAGCCATTTAATACTTGGCATCTTGAAGCCAGAAACGGCTGCTAGATGTAAACAAAATGACCAAACTAGAGCAGTAACTTCAAAAATTATTTTTATGAAATGAACATATTAAACAATAGTTGCTACATCTTGATATAAATGGAGAACCATGTGCAGTTTTTATCCATACAGTGCATGTAAATTATGTTTACAGTCATGCAAATCGTGGAAAGAAATGTGAAGAAGCAAGAGATACTTTTCTCATTGATAACACTATATAAGGTAGCTACAATTCCCTAGATGAATAAATGAAGAACAGAGAGCTTAATGAATTTGAGGTTACAACATTTAAAGTTGAAATTTAAAAAGCAGGCATTTAAACTGAAATTCAATGTTCTTCGTAACTAGATTTGACTCACTAATCATCATCTAAATAATAATCATTAAAATATGTACTAATCTCTAGACTTTTATTTAAAAATTGTATTTTTTAAATAGATGAACAGCCCTCATTTACTTAAAGTGATTCATTTGACATGAAAATACATTTCAATGACACATGCAAAGCTCCTCAGTCTGTGTATTTCAATCTCTTGCCATAAATTTGAAACTTTTCGTTTTAGACTATTATATAAACCTTCAGTTTGACCATAAAAATATACCCAAAAAGCTGGAACTTGTTGGAATATAGCAAGTACTGATGTTTGAGAAAATGACACTTTAAAAAGTTAGCATGCAAATCAGGCTGCAGAACTGTTTTCCTTATTGGAAGTAAGTGTTTTCACTTTCCTTACACTTAAATGGTCTTTAAAAACAACCTGTCAGAATGCTGGAAGAGTTTTTCTCATTTACTTTTTGAATGGACAATTTCTGTCCAACCACAAGTGTTTCAAAAGTCATTAATGAGCAAATTGTTTAGTAAGCATTAAGATAGGGATACATAGTTTGTTATGAAAGATTTTCATAATTAATTAGACCAAAAGGACAGAGATCAGATTGTCACTTGGTACAGCTTTACTGTTAGTGTATACATAGTTGAAAATATCTTAAATAAAAAGTGCATTTAATACATCTAACCTGCCGAACAGCATAGCTTAGCCTAGCCCAACTTAAATGTGCTGGTAACACTTACATTAGTCTATGCTTGGGCAAAATCATTTAACACAAGCCTATATTATAAAAAATGTTGACTATCTCCTATAATTTATTGAGTTCCAAAAGCAAAAAGTAAAGTGGTTGTATGGGTATTCAAAAATCTCGTTTCTACTTAATATGTATTACTTTTGTACCATTGCAAAGTCAGAAGTTCGTAAGCCAAATCTTTATAATTCAGGGATCACTTTTATGTTCCACTGTGGTTGGAAAGCATATTTAATATTTCTTACCTGTTTTATGACCCAGCATGTAGTTTTCTGAAGATGGCTGCTTGTGTAGTGAAGAGGAATGCATACTTTGCTGTTGTTGGGTGGAGTGTCCTCTACATGTATTTTAGATGTATTTGGTTTATAGTGTTATCCAAAGCTACTTTTTCTTTGTCATTTTCTATCTATTTCCATTCATTTTTGAAAGTGGGATATTTGGCCAGGTACGGTGGCTCATGTCTGTAACCCCAGCACTTTGGGAGGCCTAGGTGGGCAGATCACAAGGTCAGAAGATTGAGACCATCCTGGCTAACATGGTTGGTAAAAATCCAAAAGCAATTATCAGGGTGTGGTGGTGTGTGCTTGTAGTCCCAGCTACTTAGGAGTCTGAGGCAGGAGAATCACTTGAATCCAGGAAGCAGAGGTCACAGTGAGCAGAGATTGCATCACTGCACTCCCCTAACAGAGCAAGACTCTGTCTCAAAAAAAAAAAAAAAAAAAAAAAAAAAAAAAAAAAAAAAGTGGGATATTTAATTTTGTATTATTATTTTTTAATAGTTAAGATTCATTTAGTAAAATTTCATTTTTTTCAGCATTCAGAGTTTGATTCTTTTTACATTCAAAAGGAATATTGTTGATTTATCAAGTGTATTTGATTGAAAGGAGTGTGATTTAGCATCAGATTGTTTTAGTGGGTCTCACAATTGAATAAACATGATGTCTTGATGAGTCCGTTATCTCCCGATAGTTATGAAATACTTTTAATACATAATATTCTAGGGTATTCGAATTAACTTTTTGACTCCATTCTATAGAACTATTTATTGTCTATCTATTCATGTGGGATTCCACTCTATCACTGAAAGTGAATAATAAAATAAGAAAGATAAACTAATAGAGCCTACTTTAATATCTAGAAAGCTTAGAAATTCTCCATTACTGTTTTGTGTAATCTTACAGAAATTCCTTAATTTTTTTTCCTTAGAATTTTTAATGTATGTTGTTTTTTTGTGGGAATATAAAACATCTAGCCTTTATAAAATATTGTTGCAGGCTAGGCAGTTTTCACTGGTCACGAATCTCATCATTTTTCCATGGAGTTACTTAAACTTGATTTTTTTCTTTTTAAATTGAGAAAGAGTTTCACTCTGTTGTCTAGGCTGGAGGACAGTGGCACGATCTTGGCTCACTGCAACCTCCACCTACTGGGTTCAAGAAGTTCTCTGCATCAGTCTTCTGAGTAGCTGAGATTACAGGCACCTGCCCCACGCCTGGCTAATTTTTGTGTTTTTAGTATAGATAGGCTTTTACCACCTTGGCCAGGATGGTCTTGAATTCTTGACGTTGTGATCCACACATCTCAGCCTCCCAAAGTGTTGGGATTACAGGCGTGAGCCACAGCGCCTGGCCTAAACTTGGCTTTTAATGTCTCTGAAACTATTTTAATTATGTTTTAAATATTTCATTACCATCTTCTAAAATTATATGTGAGTGGATTTTTTTTTCCTACAAACCCAAGAGTTGATGAGATTTTTATCTGGACTTAAATATATTAAAATATGATACATCATTAAAATGAATGAAGGTGCTGAGAGCTGGTAGGACATGAATGGTATAATATCCTGGAATTAGCAAAAATTGAAAAAATAGCTACAAAATTTTCAGGGCTATAGAATTGGCAGATGTTCAAACAAATTACAGCTAGATTAAGAACTGTAAAGGATTTCAGCAAATATTTGAAGGAAGATGATAATGAGAAGGCATATATTCTTTGAAAGTACACATTTTACAATATTTTACATAAGCTGCTGATATATTCTGAATCTCTTAGTTAAATATAATAAGCTTTAAAATAGGTGTTTAAGTATATCATTTTGTATAATCATTAGATTATTTTGAGAAAATTATTTAATAAAAATAGTTCAAAATAAATGACAAAGTTTTCACAATCACACAAAAAATTATTTCCATCATTTTAAATGTTTATATTTTGTATTATATTTAACTTCAAACCACCACATATCCCTAAAAATACGGTTAGAAATAAAGGTTAGACAAAAGACATTCTGTGCCACATTTCCTTGATATATCCTTGGTAGCAGAATCTAATACGATACATTAAGACCAATAAAACTCTTTATGTGATTTTAGAATGTGAGTACGTAGTATAATGCTAAATAATTGCGTATTTCACTTTTGAAATTTATACTCTTTCATGAGCAGCTATCATGGGTATATTTTTTCTGATGTGATGTCTAGGTCAAGAGTAAGATATATTGAGTTTTCCTTCACTCTTTAAAGATATTTTTGCTAAAGATTCTGGATTGACAGTGTTTTCTATTGTCAACAGCTTTCCCTCAGTAGTTGAAAGTGTTCTGCCATTTCCTTCTTGCCTCCATGTTTTCTGATTATATAGTTAGTGGTATTTGAATTACTTCCCTGTAGGTAAAATGTCATTTCTTCTTTGCTACATCCAAAAGTTTTTCTTAGTTTTTAATTTTCAGAAGTTTGACTATGGTAAATTTTGCCATAGATTTATTTGGCTTCATCTTGTTTGGGTTTGTCCTGGCTTTTTGAATGTGTAAGTTAACGTCTCTTGCAAAATTTGTGAAGTTTATATTTTGTATTATATCTAACTTCAAACCACCACGTATTCCTAAAAATCTTGTTAGAAATAAAGGTTAAGCAAAAGATAATGTTTTGTTTCGCTTCAGCTTCATCTCTGAGTTCTTTTTGAGCCATGCCTTTTCTCTTGTCTCCATTTAGTATCTTGATTACACAGATGTTAGGTCTTTCTAATAATCTCACTTGTCTCTAAGGTTCCATTTTTTTTCCACCACTCTATTTTCTCTCTGTTTCTCAGCTTGAGTAACTTCTTTGATTTTATCTTCAAGATCATGGAGTATTCTCTTTCCTTCATTCTGTTATTAAGCCATTCAGTGAGAATTTTATTTTTGATATTACATTATTTATACTAACATTTTTATTTCATTCTTCTTTATGTCTTCTACTTATTTGCTAAAACAAATTTCCCTTGCTTGAATTATATTCATAATTATGTATTAAAGCACTATTAAGATACCTGCTTTAAAAGCCTGTGAGAAAATAGTATCCATGTAATTTTGGTGTCAGAGTATGTTGAGTGTCTGTTGTCATTCAGCTAGAGATTTTATTCATTCTTTGTATGACAAGTGATTTTTAAACAGCCTGGACATTTAAGGTATTATAAGACTCTGGGTATTTAAATCTTGTACTTAGTGGCTCTTGTCTGATGACACTGTAGTAGACAGTGGGTATGCATGTGTACCTTATTATTACTGTCAAGCCTATAAATAAAAGTTTTTCACAGCCTCTGCTGACATCTGAAATGAAAAGGAGATCCTTGTTACCATAGGTTTGGTTTAGCCTGATTAAATTTTAGAGTTAGGCTTTTTAGACCTCTGATCTTTACCAAATATGTTCACATTTAAGTGATCTGGTCCACTCTCATAGTTTTAGCTCCCTATTAAACTTCAGGTGATACCAACCTGGCTGGGAGGAGGAGAAGCTCTTCATTATTATTCCCCATGTGGGGCCTCAACTGATGCCACAGGGAAGGATATGGTCTCATTATTACTGAGAAGTGGCAAAAGTTTTGACTTTGGACATGTCCTTCCCTGATACAACATTTAGAGAGAAAGTGAAGAAATATCTTGTTACTGATAGTTGTGGTGAATGTACAGACACACCTCCTGATCTCGACTGACACTGTGGAGTGAGGGGAGTTGTTACCATTTGTCAGAGATATAATCCATGGTTCCCTTCTTAGACATTTCGAATCCTACCCTGTCAGAGGGAGGATTTGAGTGTGTCTCAATGTTAACCTAGAAAAGATGGAAGTTATTCTTTTCATTCAAACTTTCCTTATGAAAATGAGGATGGAGCTATTATTTTTTTCAGCTATTATATTTTTCATAGTGTTATGTTGGAATGGAGTGATTATTGTCTAAAAGTTTTCTGTCTTTTTAATTTTTCTCAGTTGTCTTAATCACAGTCCTTAAGCTAAATAGAGAAGGCTTTCTTGGAGTTCTTGGGTCCACTTCCATGGGAGCTTAACTGTTGCCAGTTTCTCCGGTAAGCATTCTGGATAGAAGAGGCAGAAAATCCAGAGAACTCATCAACTTGCTGTTCCTCATATCTGGAGTTGACTAGCACATCTGTTTTCTCTCCAACTTTCAGAGTCTTCTTACGTTTGTTTGATGTTTAATACCTAGGTTACTTAATGATCAGAATAAGGAAAAATGTGTCTGCTCCATCTTCCCGTAAGCAGAAATTCTCCCACTCACTGTCATTTAAAGTTTGAAATTCATATGGTTCTTTTAAAGATTGAAACAAACTCAATTAAATGTTTATTATATTGACTCCTCACCAATGATATTTAGTGTGATAAATATCTCTTTATCATTTCGTTTGGTGTTTGGCCCTAAAGGATGGTAAATTTTCACGGACATATCTATTATTGTTTCCACCCAAACTATTCATAGCCCTTCGGTCAAATGCAGCAGTGCTAACCAGGAGAACAGTTGGTAAATCTAAGGGAGGCTCTGCGTTGACTCATAGACACTGTGCAATCTTGAACTTACAAGTAGTTGTAATTGTGGCTGTTTTACTAAAAAGTCACAATTCTCAATTCTCATCTTACTTGACATATTAGCAGCATTTGGCACAATTATTTCATCTTTTTTAATGGTTCCCTCTCATCTTCCCCAGGATGAAATTTTGAAGTCAGGCTTTATAAACCTCTACACTTTACCAAATATGTTCATAATTAAGTGATCTGGTCCAATTTTATAGTTTTAAATGTAATCTATATGCTCATGGATTTTTATTTTCATTCAAGACCTCTTTTTAAAAAACGAAGATCTGTATACTCCAGTGCCTATTAACAGTCTCAGGTCAAATGTACCATAGGCTCCCCAAAGTTAATATGGCCTAATCAAAAATCTGGGTTCCATCTCTCCTCAATCCGAATAGCTGGGAGTCTTCCCCATCTCACTAAATGAAATTCTAAAAACTGATTTGGAAAAAAATGGACTCAGGCTGATCCTTTGCTTTCTCTGATATTCTATTGTAATCCATTAGTAAATTCTGTTGGCTGTATAGTTGAGTGTAGTCTGATCCACAGTTAGGGTAGTAAACACATATAAATTTGTTTGTCTTATCTACGTATGTTTATCTACATATGTAGATATGTTTAGTCTCTTATCAACATATGTTTGCTACTCTGTGGATCAGACTATAGTCATTGTTAAAATTAATTATTACAATAGTCATTTAATTGAGCTTCCTGAGTTCATTCTTTACCCCTTTGAGGTCCTTGTTTCATATATATATATATAATTTTATTTATTTATTTTTTTATTGCATTTTAGGTTTTGGGGTACGTGTGAAGAACATGCAAGATTGTTGCACAGGTGCACACATGGCAGTGTGATTTGCTGCCTTCGTTCCCCTCACCTATATCTGTCATTTCTCCCCATGCTATATCTCCACACCTTCCCACCCTCCCATCCATACCACATTTCCCCCCAGCAGACCCCAGTGTGTAGTGCTCCCCTCCCCATGTCCATGTGTTCTTATTGTTCAACAACCGTCTGTGAGTGAGAACATGCAGTGTTTGATTTTCTGCTCTTGTGTCAGTTTGCTGAGAATGATGGTTTGCAGGTTCATCCATGTTCCTACAAAGAACATGAACTCATCGTTTTCGATGGCTGCGTAATATTCCATGGTCTATATGTACCACAGTTTCCCTGTCCAGTCTATCACTGATGGGCATTTGCGTTGGTTCCAGGTCTTTGCTATTGTAAATAGTGCTGCAATGAACATTCATGTGCATGTGTCCTTATAGTAGGATGATTTATAATCCTTTGAATATATACCCAGTAATGGGATTGCTAGGTCAAATGGGATTTCTATTTCTAGGTCCTTGAGGAATCGCCACACTGTCTTCCACAATGGTTGAACTAATTTACACTCCCACCAACAGTGTAAAAGTGTTCCTATTTCTCCACATCCTCTCCAGCATCTGTTGTCTCCAGATTTTTTAATGATCACCATTCTAACTGGTGTGAGATGGTATCTCAATGTGGTTTTGATTTGCATTTCTCTAATGACCAGTTATGATAAGCATTTTTTCATGTTTGCTGGCCTCTTGTATGTCATCTTTTGTAAAGTGTCTGTTCATATCCTTCACCCACTTTTGAATAGGCTTGTTTGCTTTTTTCTTGTAGATCTGTTTTAGTTCTTTGTAAATTCTGGATATCAGCCCCTTGTCAGATGGGTAGACTGCAAAATTTTTTTCCCATTCTGTTGGTTGCCGATTCACTCTACTGACTGTTTCTTTTGCCGTGCAGAAGCTGTGGAGTTTGATTAGGTCCCATTTGTCTATTTTGGCTTTTGTTGCCATTGCTTTTGGCGTTTTGGTCATGAAGTCCTTGGCTACACCTATGTCCTGAATGGTTTTGCCTAGATTTTCTTCTAGGGTTTTTATGGTGTTAGGTCTTATGTTTAAGCCTTTTTTTTTTTTTTTTTTTTTTTTTTTTTTTTTTTTTTTTTGAGACGGAGTTTCGCTCTTGTTACCCAGGCTGGAGTGCAATGGAGCTATCTCGGCTCACCTCAGCCTCCGCCTCCTGGGTTCAGGCAATTCTCCTGCCTCAACCTCCTAAGTAGCTGGGATTACAGGCACACGCCACCACGCCCAGCTAGTTTTTTGTATTTTTAGTAGAGACGAGGTTTCACCATGTTGACCAGGATGGTCTCGATCTCTCGACCTCGTGATCCACCGCCTCAGCCTCCCAAAGTGCTGGGATTACAGGCTTGAGCCACCGTGCCCAGCACATGTTTAAGTCTTTAATTCATCTGGAGTTAATTTTAGTGCAAGGTGTCAGGAAGGGGTCCAGTTTCTGCTTTCTGCACATGGCTAGCCAGTTTTCCCAACACCATTTATTAAACAGGGAATCCTTTCCCATTTCTTGTTTTTGTCAGGTTTGTCGAAGATCAGATGGTTGTAGATATGTTGGGCTTCCTCTGAGGCCTCTGTTCTACTCCACTCGTCTATATCTCTGTTTTGGTACCAGTACCATGCTGTTTTGATTTCTGTAGCCTTGTAGTATAGTTTGAAGTCCAGTAGTGTGATGCCTCCTGCTTTGTTCTTTTTGCTTACAATTGACTTGGCTATGTGGGCTCTCTTTTGGTTCCATATGAAGTTTAAGGTGTTTTTTTTCCAGTTCTGTGAAGAAGGTCAGTGGTAGCTTGATGGAAATAGCATTGAATTTGTAAATTACTTTGGGCAGTATGGCCATTTTCACGATATTGATTCTTCCTAACCATGAGCATGGAATGTTTCTCCATCTGTTTGTGTCCTCTCTTATTTCATTGAGCAGTGGCTTGTAGTTCTCCTTGAAGAGGTCCTTTACATTCCTTATTAGTTGTATTCCTAGGTATTTTATTCTCTTTGTAACAATTGTGAATGGCAGTTCGTTCTTGATTTGGCTCTCTTTAAGTCTATTACTGGTGTATAGGAATGCTTGTGATTTTTGCACGTTGATTTTGTATCCTGAGACTCTGCTGAAGTTGTTTGTCAGTTTCAGGAGATTTTGGGCTGAGACAATGGGGTCTTCAAGACATGCAGTCATGTCATCTGCAAATAGAGACAATTTGATTTCCTCTTTTCCCATTTGAATACCCTTTATTTCTTTTTCTTGCCTGATTGCTCTGGCTAGAACTTCCAGTACTATATTGAATAGGAGTGGTGAGAGAGGGCATCCTTGTCTAGTGCCAGATTTCAAAGGGAATGCTTCCAGCTTTTGCCCATTCGGTATGATATTGGCTGTTGGTTTGTCATAAATAGCTTTTATTATTTTGAGATACGTTCCGTCAATACCTAGTTTATTGAGGGTTTTTAGCATAAAAGGCTGTTGAATTTTGTCAAAGGCCTTCTCTGCATCAATTGAGATAAACATGTGGTTTTTGTCTTTGGTTCTGTTTATGTGGTGAATTACGTTTATGGACTTGCGTATGTTGAACCAGCCTTGCATCCCTGGGATGAATCCTACTTGTTCATGGCGGATAAGCTTTTTGATGTGCTGTTGCAATCGGATAGCCAGTATTTTATTGAAGATTTTTGCATCTGTGTTCATCATGAATACTGGCCTGAAGTTTTCTTTTCTTGTTGAGTCTCTGCCGGGTTTTGGTATCAGGATGATATTTGTCTCATAAAATGATTTGGGAAGGATTCCCTCTTTTTGGATTATCTGGAATAGTTTCAGAAGGAATGGTACCAGCTCCTCTTTGTATGTCTGGTAGAATTTGGCTGTGAACCCATCTGGACCTGGGCTTTTTTTGGGGTGGTAGGCTCTTAATTGCTGCCTCAAGTTCAGACCTTGATATTGGTCTATTCAGGGTTTCAACTTCTTCCTGGTTTAGGCTTGGGAGGATGCAGATGTCCAGTAATTTATCCATTTCTTCCAGGTTTACTAGTTTATGTGCATAGAGTTGTTTGTAATAATCTCTGATGATGGTTTGGATTTCTGTGGAATCTGTGGTGATATCCCCTTTATCATTTTTTATTGCATCAATTTGGTTATTCTCTCTTTTCTTTTTTATTAATCTGGCTAGTGGTCTATTTTGTTGATCTTTTCTAAAAACCAGCTCCTGGATTTACTGATTTTTTGAAGAGTTTTTTGTGTCTCTATTTCCTTCACTTCTGCTTTGATCTCAGTTATTTCCTGTCTTCTGCTAGGTTTTGAGTTTTTTTTTTTTTTTTTTTTTTTTTTTTTTTGATCTTGCTCCTCTAGCTCTTTCAATTTTGATGATAGGGTGTCAATTTTAGATCTCTCCTTTCTTCTCATGTGGGCACTCCTTGCTATATATTTTCCTCTAGAACCTGCTTTAAATGTGTCCCAGAGATTCTGGTATGTTGTGTCTTCATTCTCGTTGGTTTCGAAGAACATCTTTATTTCTGCCTTCATTTCATTGTTTATCCAGTCAACATTCAAGAGTAAGTTGTTCAGTTTCCATGAAGCTGTGCGGTTCTGAGTTAGTTTCTGCATTCTGAGTTCTAACTCGATTGCACTGTGGTCTGAGAGACTGTTTGTTATGATTTACTGTCTTTTGCATTTGCTAAGGAGTGATTTATTGCCAATTATGTGGTCAATTTTAGAGTAGGTGTGATGTGGTGCTGAGAAGAATGTATATTCTGTGGATTTGGGGTGGAGAGTTCTGTAAATGTCTATTAGATTTGTTTTTTCTAGGTCTGTATTCAGGTCCTGGATATCCCTGTTAATTTTCTGTCTCGTTGGTCTGTCTAATATTGACAATGTGGTGTTAAAGTCTCTCACTATTATTGTGTGGGAGTCTAAGTCTCTTTGTAAGTCATTAAGAACTTGCCTTATGTATCTGGGTGCTCCTGTATTGGGTGTGTATATATTTAGGATCATTAGCTCTTCTTGTTGCAGTGATCCTTTTACCATTATGTAATGTCCTTCTTTGTCTCTTTTGATCTTTGTTGCTTTAAAGTCTATTTTATCAGAGATGAGAAGTGCAACTCCTGCTTTTTTTTTTTTTTTTGCTCTCCATTTGCTTGGTAGATCTTCCTCCATCCCTTTATTTTGAGCCTTTGTGTATCCTTGCATGTAAGATGGGTTTCCTGGATACAGCACACTGATGGGTTTTGGCTTTTTATCCAATTTGCCAGTCTGTGTCTTTTGATTGGGGCATTTAGTCCATTTACATTTAGGGATAGTATTGTTATGTGTGAATTTGATACTGTCATTTTGATGCTAGTTGGCTGTTTTGTTGGTTAGTTGATGCAGATTCTTGATTGTGTTGATGCTCTTTACCATTTGGTATGTTTTTGGAGTGGCTGGTACTGGTTGTTCCTTTATATGTGTAGAGCCTCTTTCAGGAGTTCTTGTAGAGCAGGTTTGGTGGTGATGAAGTCTCTTAGTACTTGCTTGTTCGCAAGTGATTTTATCTTTCCTTCACTTATGAAGCTTAGTTTGGTTGGATAGGAGATTCTGGGTTGAAAGTTCTTTTCTTTGAGGATGTTGAATATTGGCCCCCAATCTCTTCTGGCTTGTAGGGTTTCTGCTGATAGATCTGCGGTGAGTCTAATGGGCTTCCCTTTGTGGGTAATCCGACCTTTCTCTCTGGCTGCCCTTAGCATTTTTTCTTTCATTTCAACCCTGGTGAATCTAATGATTATGTGTCTTGGGTTTGCTCTTCTTGAGGAATATCTTTGTGGTGTTCTCTGTATTTCCTGTACTTGAATATTGGCCTGCCTTGCTAGGTTGGGGAAGTTTTCCTGGATAATATCCTGAAGAGCATTTTCCAGCTTGGATTCATTCTCTTCGTCACATTCAGGTACACCTATCAAACGTAGATTAGGTCTTTTCACATAGTCCCACATTTCTTGAAGATTTTGTTCATTCCTTTTTGCCCTTTTTTTCTCTGTTCTTGCCTTCTCCTTTTATTTCATTGAGTTGATCTTCAACCTCTGATATCCTTTCTTCTGCTTGGTCAGTTCGGCTGTTGAAACTTGTGCGTGCTTCGCAAAGTTTTCGTGTTGTGTTTTTCAGCTCCATCAATTCACTTACATTCCTCTCTATATTGTCCATTCTTGCTAACATTTCATCCAATCTTTTTTCAAGGTTCTTAGTTTCTTTGCATTGGGTTAGAACATGTTCTTTTAGCTCACTGTAGTTTCTTACTATCCACCTTCTGAAGTCTGATTCTGTCATTTCATCACCCTCCTTCTTCATCCAGTCTGGTTCCCTTGCTGGTGAGGAGTTGTAGGAGGATAGGTGTTCTGGTTTCAGGAGTTTTCATCCTTTTTGCACTGGTTTCTTCCCATCTTTGTGGGTTTATCCACCGGTTGTCTTTGTAGTTACTGTCTTTCAGATTGGGTGTCTGAGTGAGCTTCCAGTTTGTGGATGCTGAAGTTTTCTTCTTCTTCTTCTTCTTCTTCTTCTTCTTCTTCTTCTTCTTCTTCTTCTTCTTCTTCTTCTTCTTCTTCTTCTTCTTCTTCTTCTTCTTCTTCTTCTTCTTCTTCTTCTTCTTCTTCTTCTTCTTCTTCTTCTTCTTCTTCTTCTTCTTCTTCTTCTTCTTCTTCTTCTTCTTTCTTCTTCTTCTTCTTCTTCTTCCTTTTCTTCCTTTTCTTCCTTTTCTTCCTTCTTCCTTCTTCCTTCTTCCTTCTTCCTTCTTCCTTCTTCCTTCTTCCTTCTTCCTTCTTCCTTCTTCCTTCTTCCTTCTTCTCCTTCTCCTTCTCCTCCTCCTTCTCCTCCTCCTTCTCCTCCTCCTTCTCCTCCTCCTTCTCCTCCTCCTTCTCCTCCTCCTTCTCCTCCTCCTTCTCCTCCTTCTCCTCCTTCTCCTCCTCCTCCTCCTCCTTCTTCCTCTTCCTCTTCCTCTTCTTCCTCTTCCTCTTCCTCTTCTTCCTCTTCCTCTTCTTCCTCTTCCTCTTCTTCCTCTTCCTCTTCTTCCTCTTCCTCTTCTTCCTCTTCCTTCTTCTTTCTTCTTCCTTCTTCTTTCTTCTTCCTTCTTTCTTCTTTCTTCTTTCTTCTTCTTTCTTCTTTCTTCTTTCTTCTTCTTCTTCTTCTTCTTTCTTCTTCTTCTTCTTCTTCTTCTTCTTCCTTCTTCTTCTTCTTCTTCTTCTTCTTCTTCTTCTTCTTCTTCTTCTTCTTCTTCTTCTTCTTCTTTCTTCTTTCTTCTTTCTTCTTTCTTCTTCTTTCTTCTTCTTTCTTCTTCTTTCTTCTTCTTCTTCTTCTTCCTTCTTCCTTCTTCCTCCTTCCTTCTTCCTTTCTCCTCCTTCCTCCTCCTTCTTCCTTCTTCTTCCTTTTTTTTTTTTAAGCTTTTCTTCTAACAATCTGGCCCCTCTGCTGTAGGACTGCTGAGGTCCACTCCAGGCCCTGCTTGCCTGGGGATCACCTGCAGCAGCTGCAGAACAGTAAGGGTTGCTACCAGTTTCCTCTTCTGTTATCTTTGTCCCAGAAGGATGCTCACCAATTGTCAGTCTATTCTCTCCTTTATGAGGTGACTCTTTGAATCTATGGGGGTCAGGGAGCTGCTTGAGGAGACAGTCTGTCTTTTATTGTGGCTCAAGTCCTGAGCTGTGAGCTCCATTGTTCATTCAGAGCTGCTGGGCAGTTATGTTTAGATCTGCTGCAGCTGAACTCATAAACCACTTTTTGTTCCCAGGTGCTTTGTCCCCGGGAGCTAGTGCTTTATGAGTTTCTATTGTGCTGCTGCCCTTTTTGCTTTTTCTTTCTGGTCTGCCCCACCCAGCTAGCAACCCACCTAGCCACTGTCTGCCTGCAGAGGCTTTGCTGAGCTGCTGTGGGCTCCACCC
The DNA here is from genome assembly GCF_048565385.1 of Saimiri boliviensis. NCBI lineage: Eukaryota > Metazoa > Chordata > Mammalia > Primates > Cebidae > Saimiri > Saimiri boliviensis. The sequence continues at coordinate 89,201,778 of NC_133461.1, forward strand.
AGCTGCCCTGTGCTCTTCCCTGCAGTCCTGTTTATATGGGCATAGTTAGAACTGCCTCAGCAATGGCGGCCCTGCTTCTGTTATGGCAGACTCTCTCTCTCTGTTGTGGCAGGTTGCCTCGAAAATGGCGGGTTGCTTCAGCAACGGTGGCCTGCCTCCGTAATGGTGGAGAGTCTCAGTAATGGCAGATGCCCCTCCCCCACAGAGCCGGACCATCCCGGGTTCAGCTGTGCTTGCTGTGAAATGCTCAACCCAGAGCATTTTCAATTACTGTTTTTGCTGTTGTTGTCATCGTTGTCGTCATCGTCGGTGGGGGGGTGGGGGGTGGGAACAACCGAGCCTGATCACCTGGCTCCCTGACTCAGAGTATTTTTTTTTTTTTTTTTAATTGAACGACTCAGCGTTTCAGTCACCTGTTGAAAAGGCGCAGGGATCTCCCATGCTGCGACTCACTGGGCCAGCTGAAACAGTGGCACTGAAGTTCCTGGTGGTTTTTTTTGCCTAGGAATTTCCTGGCCTGGCTCACTATTTCAGATGAATGGGCAACTCTGCCGTCTCAGGGCTCTCCAGCTAAGAGGGCACCCAAACAGTGGCTTTTGTACAGAGAACAGCCGCAACAGGGCGTGGTCAAAGCAGCCATGTGGGCCAAATCAGCCCCACGGGGGCCAAAATAGCCGCATCGGCCAGAACAGCAGTGCTGGTGACCCCTCTGCCTGGGTATCTTCTGGTCTGTGGGCAATAAAAATTCATCTGGAAATGCGGTGTCCACTTACCCTCTGCACTTTCACTGGGAGCTAAAGTCCTGAGCTGTTCTTAGTCGGCCATCTTCCCAACAGTCTAGATCTCTGTTTTTAAACAGCAGAACTCTTGAGAATGAATACATTGGAATCACAGAATTGAAAAATGAATGTAAGATTAGATAATTTTCACTATTGATTAGAACTAAATATATCTGTTTGTTTTAGTGTGTATTTACTGACTGTCTATTTAAAATAAATAATGTAGTTACTATAATTGCTAAAATTATCCTGAAAATATGTGTTGGAATTTTTCATTAACAGGAAGTGATAATGAAATAGAATTATTCTGATTTTAAAACAGAAAGAGAAAGCAAAGTTTTTATTTTGATTTTAAAACAGGAGGAGATGAAGCAAAAACATTTTTCAATAATATTTGTTGTTATTTTTCATGTATGACCTCTTTAATCACTGCAGTTTTTGGAAGTTATGTTGTATCAATTGATATATATTAGGAATGTGGTACATAGAATTTAAATCAGTTAAGGGGGTTAATTTTAAAAATGAGTCAAAAGTAATTTTTCTTTAGAGTAATAAACTTTTCAGTTATGTCTACAAATCTCCTTCAGAATGTTTGTTAAATTTGTTATAAACACTTTCCTGAAGTTTAACATACTTTTACTACTCAAATCAGAACACATACAAGTTTACTTTGTCCTTGTAACAAAGCCACAGAGTATGTTTAAATGTTACAAGTGTATTTATTAAAAAAAATTCTATCTGCATATTAAAGGCTTATGCACATTTTGAGTTAACAAATGTCTTTCAAATCACTCAGACTCCTGCTAAGAAAGGATGTGCACAGTAGCAATTAGGACAGTTAATCAGTTAGATTTGTCATCTAAAGGGGAAAAATCATTAACAAGACACTGGGTGGCCAGTGACAGTAAAATACTTACGAATCACAAAATTATCAGCCCTTTCATTTAAAAGGAAAAGGTTGAGTCTTTTTTAATTTAAATTTTTGATGTACGTCACTTTGCCAGAAAGCTATATAGTGGGAACCCTGTCATGCAGAAAACTGAAAACTGGAGTAAAAGTTAAGCAAGCAAGTTGTCGTAGAAAAGTCACCAATCTCTTCTCTGTACTGTCTCATCAGGGCCTCATTAGACTTTAGCAAGCATTACAGATTCCCACACACTAGAGTCCAGCCATTAAATACTTAGTGTTCATCTACAATTAAATGGGTACAATGTCACAGAGTGGAAGGAGGGATACATCTTCTCCCCAAGGACTTCGCATTCTAGTGTCAAAAATGTCATTTTAAACATAACTACATGTTGAAAATGTTACAAAATAAATAGATCAATTCTACCAAATTCTTAACATGAACAAAGTCAAGCATTTGCTTAAAAATAGCAGCTAAGTATACTTACAATTTGAGTATCAACACTAATCTCACATTAAAAATACCAAAAATCACAGTTTAGTTTACCTCAATTAGAAAAGTGCAAGATTTATAGTAAAACATCTATACATCCTATCTATTAATTTTAACTTCATATCTATCAGGTTAATCCACACCAAGTCGCTAAATCACATTCTTTAGTAAAAATCAGTTTTATTGAGATATAATTGAAATGCAATAAACTGCACACATTTAATTCATGAAATTTGCTGAATTTGGACACATGCATACATGTGTAAAATCACAACTACAATATGCAGGTAATAAATATGTCCATTACTTTCAGAAGATTCCTGTGACCCTTTGGTTTTTGGTATTCAGTAAAATAATTAACATAGAATCTAGTCTTCTAACAAATGTTTAGGAATCTAGTTCAGTATTGCCAGCTATGCTATACAAGCACTATGCTATATAGCAAATATCTAGAAGTAATGCCTCTTGTGTAACTGACTTTTTTTTTTTTTTTTTTTGGGGGGGGGGGGACGGAGTTTCGCTCTTGTTACCCAGGCTGGAGTACAATGGCACAATCTCGGCTCACCGCAACCTCCGCCTCCTGGGTTCAGGCAATTCTCCTGCCTCAGCCTCTTGAGTAGCTGGGATTACAGGCACGCGCCACCATGCCCAGCTAATTTTTTGTATTTTTTTTAGTGGAGACGGGTTTTCACCATGTTGACCAGGATGGTCTCCATCTCTTGACCTCGTGATCCACCCACCTCGGCCTCCCAAAGTGCTGGGATTACAGGCATGAGCCACTGCGCCTGGCCTTGTAACTGAAATTTTATATGAATTGAACAACTCCCCATTTTCTCCTTCCCTTGGTCCCTAGTAATGACCATTCTATTCTATGCTTTGAGTTTGAGTTTTTTAGGTACCTCATACAAGTGAAATATGCTGTATTTGTCCTTCTGTGACTGGCTTATTTTGCATAGCACAATATCCTCTGAGCTCATCCATGTTGTTACGAATAGAAAGATTGTCTTCTTTTTAAGGCTTAATAGTATTTTATTTTAAATATAAACAACTTCATTAATCTGTCAATGGATCTTTGTGTTGTATCTATAATTCTGCTATTGTGAATAGCAATGCAATGAGCATGGCAGTGCAGATATGTTTTCATGATCCTGGTTTCAATTCTTTTGGATATGTATCCAGAAGTAGGATCATTGGATCATATGGACGTTCCATGTTTCAATTTTTGAGGAAATTCTGTGTAGTTCTTTATAGTGGCTACACGATTTTACACCCCTACCACCAACAGTGTTAGTATTTCTACACACGCTACCCAACATTTATTGTCTTTTGTATTTTTGATAATAGCCATCCTAATCACTATGAAGCTATGTATCACTGTGGCTTTGATTTGCATTTCTGTGGTGATTAGTGACTTAGAGCATCTTTTCATATACGTCTTGACCATTTACGTATCTTCTTTGAGGAAATGTCTGTTTAAGTGTTTTGCTAATTTCTAATTGTTTAATTTGTTTGTTTCTCTGTTGAGTTGCAGGAGTTTTTTTTTTTTTTAAATATATTTTCAGTGTTAACTACTTATCAGTTATATGGTTAGCAAATATTTTGTCCCATTCCGTAGGTTGCTGCTTAATTCAGTAGAGTTTTTCATTTGCTGCGTAGAAGTTTTTTTTGGTTTGATATCATCCCACTTGTCTATTTTGCTTTTGTTGATTGTAGTTACGGAGCCATACCCAAGAAATCATGACTAAGAGTAGTGTCAACAGTTTTATTCGGTATTTTCCTTTAGGAGTTTTAGAGTTTGAAGTTACACATTTAAGTCTTTAATCCACTTTTACTTGATGTTTTGTGTATAAGATAACACTCTAATTTAAGTCACTGGCACAAGAATATATAGTTTACTAACACTGTTTGTTGAAGAGACTGTCTTTCCCGCATTTTGAATTCTTGGCACCCCCACTGAAAATCAGATGACTGTGTAGGTTTATTTCTGGGCTTTTTATTTAGCTCCATTGATCTAGATGTCTGTCTGTATGCCAGTACCACACTGTTTTAATTACTTTATATTTGTAATATATTTGAAATCAGGATGTATGCTATTTCTGTCTTTGTTCTTTCTCAAGTTACCGTTGGCTACTCAGAGTCTTTTGTGGTTCCATATTCATATATATATTTTTTCTATTTGCAAAAAGATTTCACTGAAATTTTGTGGGTATAACATTGAATTTGTAGATCACTTTGGGTAGCATAGGTATTTTATTAATATTAAGTCTTCCAATCAATGAATGTAGAGTGTCTTATTATTAATGTAGTTTCAATTATGTCTTCTTTATTTCATAGTTTGTAGTTTTCAGTGTACTGAACTATTTTTATTCAATTTTTAAGATTTTCTTTTGCATAAACAGGTAAATCATGTAGTTGATTCAGTTTAACTGGGATACTCTGAGGCATACTAAGATTTTCTAAGTTTTCTAAAGTAGTTGTGGACTCCATTTTAAAAAGCATACTCTTTTCTTTATAGTTTCCTTTATAATAAAGTAATTTTAACACTAAGATCCCTAAAATACAAATTAGCATCAAGATTTAATTCTAGTAATCATTGTGGCCCTATTGTCATGATTGAATTAATTACTATTAATTTATAAATTCCTGAGCTGTGGTAATACATACACACACACTTTCTCTCTCTCTCTAACATGGCTAATCTGATTTGCACAATTAAATGGTATGTAAAAATAAACAGCAATGCATACAAAGTTGCCACCATTGCAGGTTTTGAAGAATCCTTTAAAATTAATTACTTAAGTGACAACACTTGAATAATTGTGTAGTAAATACTTGTAGGGATCTTACTTTTGCATTTTGAGGAAAGATCTAAAGGGTCACCAAAGTTTTAGGCAAATAAGTCATATTCAATAAAAGAATGATTCTTTTTTGCTTTAGCATTTAGATAAGCATGGCAGTCAGTGAGGTAAGGGAATGATAGTTGTGAGAAAAAGTTCAGAGAGAAAGTGCAAAAAGTGTCAAGATAACATCTATATGGTCCCAGTCACCTAGACTAAGAGCAAAAAGAAAGAGGAATTGAGTTCAGTGCTATGTTTTAGCTAAGGTCTTACAAAAGAATCTTAGAAAGAGATGGAAGTTAAAAGGTCCAAATAAAAGAAATTTCAAAACTCCTTTCTCTGAAGTCTTTGTAAAACATTAAAAACCCTATGTTGAAAGCACAGGCACTCTTGCTTTATTGCCTGTAACGTGCTGTGAAACTTGGGGTAATAGATATTTGACATAATATTGGATAATATAAAGAGACAATGCCGTGAGCAACAAGGTAGAATGCACTACATTTCAAATGTGGAATAATTGAGAAAAATCATTAGCAACCTTAGAAGCAAAGTGAAAAGTAATGGAAATGCATAGAGTACAGAGTGCATAATTTGATGATTTTTTCATAAACTAAATGCACTTTGGGTCAAGTTATCTCCTAGATTAAGAAAGAGATTAACCTTAATTCTCCCTCCTAATGCGTGTTTCTCCCAACCAAGGAGAGCCACTAACCCAACTTCTAAACACCTGGATTAATTTTGTGTTTTTGTTCTATATATGATTTCTAATAATGAAAGTCTTTTAGTACATATTGTTTATTTTTTTTGTTTCTTTATTATTTGTGCAGTTTTCCATATAAGGTATGTAAAATTAGATAGTTTATTCTCACTTATGTATGAATACTATAATTTTTAGTGGAAATTGATTATTTTAAAAATAATTATGTGTGTATTTTTGTTTTTATTTATTAGAATAAAATATAGCTAGCAATTCAGAGACTTCAGCGGTTAGGATAAAGTCAGAGTATGTATATCTGTATAATGTTAAGGTAAATTTAAATAAAAACAATAACTATTAGAACAGGTTATACAAAGCAATGAAATTGTGAGCTATTCTTAACTAGAAACAAAATGCTAAGCTGTGATTGAGGTGTGAGTTTCTATTACATGATTTCCAAATAGTAGAAATGGAGTGTTAAGTCAAATTGATCAGTAGAGGATATCCTCTCAGAGTAAGGGAAGAGATGAGCAGTTAAAGTCATCTGCAAGATTAACTGGTAGTTCATTTCTCTGCTGAATCTCCTGGTGTCACTTAAATCAGTGTGATTATCACAGAAATAGAATAGTTCTACCAATTATTGTTTCTTCAGTTTTTCTAGTTATTGTCCATGGATCAGAGAAATAACTGCAAAACTTCTTTTTATAAAAGAAAGGACAAAAGCAAATAAATAATAATTAAAAAAAACTTGCCAAAATTGATCAAGTGGCTGAAAAGCATATATTAAAATGTATTATGATGATTTTATATCAAAGGGAGCTAAATATAAAACCTGGTCTTGAAGAATTTATCAATTTAGATGCACTTGATCAGAATTTGTTGTAAATATATTGGTTCAAGTACTTAGAGCAATAATAACACTCTGAAAGTTATTATTGCCTAAAGCAATATTAGCAGTCTGAAAATTAACATTGCCCAAGGTACTTGAACCAATATGTTTGACTGTATATTTGGCAATATATTTAAGGCTGTTTAATAGAAGCCTAGACATATCACTTGTATTCACAATCAATGAGGTTGATACATTGGAACTTCCATGGCATACTGTAGAAGAAGAGTCTCTAAAGTCTTCAAATATGGAAATGTTTGAATTCATCTACTGTGCAGAACCTGTTAGTAGTTATATGGTAATTGTAGCATTCAAGAGAACCCTTTTTGAGAAGATTCTTTTTTACCAAGAATTAAAACATATATAATTCAAGGGAACACTAGCACCCTAGAAAGGCCCTGGGAGATGTTACCAGGAAATTAGCCTCCTGATTTCAGTGGAAATATTGGATCCTGGAATAGTAATGTTTATCCTGCACAGATAGAAGGGCTGTAATTATCACAATAAGCATGGGAGCAATATGGAATGATGTTTTTACCCACAGGGATCCGTTGTCCAAGCCAGTTAATCACAGAGTTCTATCCATAATGAATAGGTAAACTACAGAACAATTGCTTGAACTGTATGATTAAAATATTTTTTTGTCCAGAGTTCAGAAACCCGATTATTGTCAGTATTAGAGATATTTACCTGGTTCGTAGACTTCGGTCCCTTTACAGACCTGTTGACCCTTTACTGAAGGAGGAGTTAGTTTCTTAAGAAGAAACTTCTACTTTTAATTAGAAGAAACTTCTAATATTGCAGTATGTTTTATATATTTTCCTCTAAATCTTTCCTAAGATGCTTACTGTTATATACTGGGGTAAATATGTTCTGAATCAGGAAGAATACTTTAATATTCCAGATGTTATTAGATACTGTTTCTAAATTGACACTAAATCATAGAGACCCACATTTTTACCATTGTCCTTGGGTCAGATGTAGAGAGAGTGAGGATATGGAGATCTACTGAAAAATGAAGTTACAGCCTAATCTGTTCCATGGTTTGAATTAAAAATTATGGTTGTTCCCCAGTTCTTAAATGTATAGTTTAAATAAAAATACTTAGTTGTATTGATTGAATCCTCAGAGTGGTTCTCTATTTTGATAGGGAGGGGGCAAGTGGATGTGTATGGACAAGTCATCCCCAGCCAAAAATTAATCTAAGAGCAGAATTTAATTCTATATAGAAATTATAGTCACCATCAGAGACTATAGTGATGCAGAGACAATGGTTTCTATCATATTCCTGTTTAAGTCATCTATTTGACTGGTTCAAACATCAAATAGATCTTAGAGATTACTGTGAGTTGTTGTAAATTTTAACTGGTTTTTTGCTTATGTGGTCTCTTTACTAAAGAAAATAAGCCACATCCCCTGGTACTACAGGCCACATATCCTCTGGTACTACATAGTACACAGGTATTGACACTTTCTCTCTCTCTCTCCCTCTCTCTCTGTCTCTCTCTCTCTCTCTCTCTCCCCCTCCCTCCCTCCCACCCTCCCTCCCTCCTTTGTGTTTGTGTGTGTGTGTGTGTGTGTGTGTGTGTGTGTGTATTCTTCCTGAGAAGATACAGAATAGTTTATGTCTGTCTTCCACATGAACATGTACACTTCAATGAGTACTTTGAGAGGATATCTTCAGTGTTTTGTTTTATGGTTATAAATTGCTCTCTGATATGTAATTATTTTAAGTGCCCTTAGAAACTGTAAGTCCCAATGAACATTACAGCAGGTCTCTTACATTAATAATATTTTTGCTCATTGGATCTGATGACCAAAAAGGAACAAGTACCCTGGATGGTTCAAGAAGACATAGCTTTGCCAGAGGGTAGGAGATTAAACCCTGAGAAATGGAAAGCTGTCCCATTAGGAAGTTTCCCATAGTCCAGTGATCTAAGATGTGGGCTACTTCCTCTAATGTCAGACGAAGGCCACTGTCACTCATATGGCCTACCATGAAGAAAGAGGCAATATGTTTGGTGTAACTATTTGGATATTGAAGACAGTATACAATAGATTGAGTGGGCTCTTCTTACACATTTATTGGATAATTTATAAGGCTACAAGTTTGACTTGAAATCCTGAATGAGAGGACTTAACATAATGTCCATGCTTTACTGAAAGCTGCCATGACATCTGGACATATTCTTGAGTATCCAGCAGTATTTGAAGTGTCTATGGCAGATAGTGCAGGCATATGGAGCCCCTGTATAGAATCACAGTGGAGATTCCCTAAGAGATTGTCACAAAACTGACGATTAATTCTGCCTCTCACTATTATCTATTGAAAAAATGCTCTGAGTTTACTACTGGACCCCTAATCACAAGACACCAAGTCACCTGGCAACCTCATCTGCTCATGCAATATTTTTTGATCAATCAAATAATAAAGCTATTCATGTGCAGCAGCAATTCATTATTAATGGAAATCGTATGTGCAAGACCAGGCCTTGGTAGGTTTGGAAGACACAAGTAAATTGCGTAACACATGGAGCTCATCCACTGTACCCCTTCGGATGCTTTGCTCTCACTTCCAACCCTCAGTTACGGAAACTTGATAAGGTTTCTAATAACAGAAGAGGATCCAGTTAACCAATTCAGACAAGAAGAATACAGAGAGCCCTGGTTTAATAATGGATCTGCATGCTCTGTGGCCATCAACAATATAAGTAGTCAGCTGCTGCGTTATAGACCCACACAGGGATAGTCCTGGTGGATGGAAGGAAAATCTTTTTGGTTGGCAGAAATCTGAGGAGTAAATTTTAGTTTCTTTATTTGGAAAATTCGAATTCTACCCTAACTTCTGAGAAATGGCTAATAGGTCAACTAGCGAGTCAAAGACTTAGAAAGGACAAGATTGGAATATTGCTGTTAGGAAAGTTTGGGATGTGGGATTGGGAGTGGTGATGCATTATGTGAATTGGCCTATTTTAAAGAGACATATAGGTGGCCAAAAAACATATGAAAGAAACCTCTTTGTTACTGGTCATTAGAGAAGTGCAAATCAAAACCATAGTGAGATACCATCTCACTCAAGTTAGAATGGCAGTCATTAAAATGTCAGGAAGCAACAGATGCTGGAGAGGATGTGAAGAAATAGGTATGCTTTTACACTGTTGGTGGGTGTGTAAGTTAGTTCAACCATTGTGGAAGACTGTGTTAATTCCCCAAGTGTCTAGAACCAGAAATACCACTTGACTCAGCAATCCTATTACTGAGTATATACCCAAAGGATTATAAATCATTCTACTATAAAGACACACGCACATGTATGTTTATTGCAACACTGTTCACAATAGTGAAGACTTGGAACCAGTCCAAATGCTTATCAGTGATAGATTGGATAAAGAAAATATGGGACATATACACCATGGGATACTGTGCAGCCATGAAAAAGGATGTGTTCATGTCCTTTGCAGGGACATGGGTGAAGCTGGAAACTATCATTTTCAGCAAATTAACACAAGAGCAGAAAACCAAACACCACATGTTCATTCTTATAACTGGGAGTTGAACAATGAGAATACATGGATACAGGAAGGGAAACATCACACAGTGGGATCTATTGTTGGGTGGGGGGTTAGGGAGGGATAGTATCAGAAGAAATATTTAATATTGATGATATGTTGATGGGTGCAGCAGACCACCATGGTGCATGTATACCTATGTAACAAACCACATTCTGCACATGTATCTCAGAACTTTAATAATAATAATAAGGACAAAAAGCACAACCTGCAAATATTCTTGTGTACTAAAGACCATCTGTAATAAAGGAGGATCTCAGTAGTCAACTAGACATGAAATTCTGTTCTGTGGCTTTCACTACACTTGTTTTCAGGTTTCTGGCTCTTGCTGAATTGGCCTATGTACCAAGTGGCTATGTTGGCAAGAACAAACTGTATGTGAGCTCAACAACATGGACTTTCCCTCATCAAAGCTGAGCTGCTTTATGCTTACATGCTGAAAAGAAAGATAAATGTTGAGTCAGTATAATACTATTTTTCCAGTGGACTAACCAGCAATGCACTTTCAGACTGATTCACTGAATGTCTTCCTTTATGAAGGGAGCAGAGGTTTGTTTCCACAGAAATAGAGTATTTCTGGATACAGACTAACCATTCCTTTCTATGATACTTCTGCCGGTGCCACTACTCATACACATGCAGAATGCCTTATTACCTTTTATTTTGCCAGCATAGCACTGCCTCTCATCAAGGAATTCATTTTAACACTAACAAAGAATGCTAAGAATCATGCCACAGAATTTGCTGATTTTACATGTGCTCATCCCTCAAAATCAGGTTGTCTGGTAGAGTGTTAGAAATGGTCAACTGATGCCTCAGTTGCAGTGCCATCTGAGAGAGGAAAAAAAAAACCTATAAAATTTAATGTCCTTTTGTATACACTGTGAGCATATGCCTTACAGTAGTAGGCCATGTATTGTGCTTTTCCCCGTGGTCATTGGATCAGTGAGTGGAATGAGGAGTGCCCTTTCATTCTAATACCTAACAGTCCCTTCACATTGCTTTTTTTTTTTTTGTACCTACACAAACGTTAGGTCCGCTGGACTGGCAGTTCTAGTACCCAACAGACACTTCTGTGCCAAAGTCATAGCCATGCTTCCATTAAACTGGAAGGTGACGCTACCAACTTGTCATTTTGGGCTTCCCTTTCAGTAAACTGACAAGCACGTGAAAGGATCAACTTATACACTGTGGTGATTTATTGAAATTACCAAAACACACTTGAGTTACTCCTAGGGAAAATAAATGCGAACTGTGTTTAGACCTGGAGGCTTTGTAAGGAATTTCTTTGTAATTCTATATCATATTAGGTTGGTGCAAAAGTAATTGTGTTTTTTGTCATTAAGAGTAATAGCAAAAACCACAGTTACTTTTGCACTGACCTAATATAATAATGTCAGTGAGAAACTAGAACAATTCAAGGTCAGGATCAACATGGATTGTGGATTCTATAAGAATGTATTTTTGGGTTGCCTCAACAAGTATAAAATATCTCAACCTATTAAGGGGCTGGGCAAGGTAAAGGGGATGTGGAATAGATAAAGAGCTGTGATTATTGATTGTGATTAATATTAATTACTAATATGAACTAATAATTCATATTCTATTTTGCCAACACTGCCTTTTATCAAGGAATTCATTTCAACACTAACAAAGGGTGCTAAGAATCATACCACAGAATTTGCTGGTTTTATTTGTGCCCATCCTTCAAAATTAGCTGGTCTGAAAGAATGTTGGAAATGGTCAACTGATGCCTCAATTATAAGTAATATGAATTAGTTAATATTATTTATAAAATGTAACTACTATAGTCCCTATCTCTTGTGATTAGCCAAAGAGATAGGAACCACAGTAGTTATGTCTTACATCAAATGATTCTTTTTTTTTTTTTAATTTTGAAACCTTGTATTAGCCAACGTTGTCACTTAAGACCAATGGAGAATATGATTGAGTTTGCACCATCCTGTGATGATTTGGTGACAGTCGGGCTCTGTGCTTTCCTTTCTGCTAGACAAGAACAGATGCTGAGTTGAAAATGTGTGGAGAATATTGTTTAATCTCCATTTATAACTTCTCCCTTCCCCACAGACCTATTTTCTGTTACTCTCTTGCTTTATTTCTGTGTTCTAAGGTGTGGGCCTCTGTGGACTGCTTTGCCTGGAGTTTCTTGCCTTTCAGCTTCAGAATGGATTTATTATAGTCAATAGAGAGCAGTACTAGAAGATTGATGAGTGATTGAATAGAGTGGTCAGGATATTTCTTCATCAAACTCGTCCCCACTTCTAGCAGTAACTGGTCACAGAAGTCACAGTCCTGGCAGTGGCTGCCTCCTCTCTCAACTGTAAGTTCTGTTAAACATCTTTTCCACTGCAATCTCTCCCCCAGATACTCTTCCCTTTGCCATAGAGGCTTGGTGGTAGTGGCTTCCTGCCATTGAGAGTCCCTGGGTTCTGCAAAATCTCTGGTTGGTTACTTTAAACTCTCACACTCTCCATCAAATTCTGTTAATTGCAAATGAGTGTATCTTCATTTTCCTGCTGAAATCCAATGTGATACTCTAATCTATAACAAGAGAGTTCTTGTCAGTAACATGAATTAGATCATTCTTTAAACTTTTTTTTTCCCATGGAAATATTTATTTTATTTATTTCTAGAGACTTGTTTATAAAAGGGCTCTAGAATCAATGGATGGAGGTGTAGAGGTGGTGTCTTGATGTGTGCTTCTGGAAACATACACATTTGTTCTGCCCTTCCCCAATCTCCTGGGAAAACTCTTGAAGTCTACACGGAAAAACACTAAATGTTATGATTTGTATGCTGATTTTTAGATTATACAAAAATAGATTTCATAGTAATACTATAAATACAGTAATATTGACTATTCAGATGATGATTGTTTCTGACTACATGTGACTAATTTAGCTGCTGTTCTACTATGGAGGTCGCCTAGGTTATCATTTCCTGGTTCCCCTGTGTCTTGATGCCCTTACCATTCATGGAGAAATTAGTAGATCCTAATGCAGAAACTTACTGTGAGGATTAAATGCTATGATGCATGCAAAACACTCAGGCACCGTTTTGCTCCTACTAAGTGATTATTAAGCAGGAACTGTTGTTATTCTACACATTATCTTGCCCTATATAGTCATAGATACAGCTCTATTTACTTTATTCATCTTCCAGGCCAACTTATTTACTTTATCCGTCATCCAGCCATTCCTCTTAAACACCGAGGAAAATGCCTTTCCATGAACTTATAAGGCATTAACAGCAATGAATTCCCTGACTTTTCAGCTGGTCTCTCATGTAGTGCTCTCCTACTTTTTTTCCAGTAAAAGTACCTACTTATGAATCCTTACATCACTGGAGGGTTTCTGTTTCAACATAACAATTATATTGTCACAAAGTTTAGTTTATAATTATACCATATTTTTCTTAAACTTTCTTCAATATTTTCTCATTAGACTCCTTATATGATTAAGGTTAATTTTCCTCCTCATTTACCTCCTGAGATGACACATCATCATTCAAATTAAACTTTACAGCAACACACTTAATTAAAATTTTACTAACAAATGGTACTATATATTACTGTAAAAGAGAAACTATTTAAAACATTGCATTTTACTCACATTCATAATATGTGTTCATTTTACATTTCTTCTTTAAAAGCAGTAGTTTAACCATTCAACCCAACAATCTCATTACTGGGTATATAGCTAGAGGAATATAAATCATTCTAGCATAAAGACATATGAACACAAATGTTCACTGCAGCACTATTCACAATAGCAAAGGCATGAAATCGACCTAGATGCCTATCAATGACAGATTGGATAAAGAAAATATGATATATATACACCATGGAATACTCTGCCATGATGAAAAAACCATACCCTATCTTTTGTGGGAATATGTATGGAGCTGATGTGTATCATCCTTAGTAAACTAAAGCAGGAACAGAAAATCAAATACCATATGTTCTCACTTATAAGTGAATGCTAAATGATGAGAACTACTGATGAACATTAAGGGAACAACAGACCCTGGGCTCTACTTGAGTTTGGAGGTTGGGAAGAGGGAGAGGATCAGGAAAAATAACTATTAAGTACTAGGCTTAATACCTGATTGATGAAATAATCTGTATAACAAGCTTTCATATGTACCCCCAACCCTAAAATAAAAGTTAAAGCAAAGTTTAGCAGGGAAATGCATCACTACAATGAAAAAATGAATTATGGTTTGGTATCATGTATCACTGAATTAGAATTGCAGGACCTGTTCACAAACTAAACAGTTATGAGATGAGAAATATATTTGAAACAGCAAGGGATCTATGCCAAATAACCACAGGAAAGTTGAATGCTTTGAAAGACTTCAATAAAGTATGTTAATCAAAACCAGCACTTGAGCTTCTTCAACAGTTTAGCGGTTGACAAAGCACTTCAGAACAGTTTGAAGAGATTATGTGATTCATGTTAGGGAGCAATTGAAAAGTCAGCAATATCGCAATCATTTCAGACAGAAATGGTATATTCTAATTGGCCTCCAGAAGAGAAGATAAAATAATCTAAAATATAGGCATTATAATGCACTGTTCTCAGGCAGACTGACAAAGTCTAGCTTATATTGATACAGTTATAAAGCAGGCAAAATCAAAGGTAGCTTTATTCTAGATTTTGTTTCCCTTATTTCGCTTAGGATAGAAGGATAGAAAAATGACTTCCAAACTGCAATATAATTAAATAAAATTTATTTATAAGATACAGCAAAGAAAAATAACACCTAACTTTCCCAGCATTGTTGGAAAGTACTGTTAAGAAGATTGCTTAACTAAAGTTTAACTCAACAGTGGAATAAACTTTCTAATAATATAAAGTGGTTTTATTTTCATATTTTACATATCCTGTATATCATTGCTAATAGGAAGTTAATTTTAAGTAACTTAAATTTACAAATAAAGATACAGATGTCATATTCTCACCTTTTGGGATGTTACCATAGACTGAGGTATTCCAGCACTAGTTGGATTTATTTATGATAACATTGGATCATGTAAGCCTGGAATACTCAATAACCTTTAGTTTCCTCAATATTTAATTGGTAATGCTGGGGAAAAGTATTGGACCATTAAGCTTAAACTTGATAGAGAAAATTGGTTGAACTTGAATCCTCTGTAAGAAACAGACTTAATAGGCAGGGAGTTCAGTGCACCAAATTAGCTAATTTTATTTAGGTCTGAGTCACTAGAAATATAGTAGGATGGTAAGTGATTTTTTGTCTGTCTTCTTGGAGTTAATTTCATTTTTGAAAGATTTTCCCTAGATAGAGAAATACTGTATAGGAACATACTCTAAAGGTATTATTCTATTATCTTCTGGCTTCCATTAATTTTTTAAAGCACTCAGCTATTTGTCTTATTGTTACACTTTGAAGGTAATCTGAATGTTACTTTGACTTTTAAATATTTGTCTCTTTGTCTTTGGTATTTAGCAGTTTTAGTATGATGTGTGGTTTTCTTTGATTATGTTACTTGGGTTTCTTGAATACTCCAGGCGATGCTTTAAATCAGCTTTGGAAAACTCTTGGCCTTTATCATTTTATGAGTTATTCTGACCCTTTGCATCTCTCCTCTACTTCTATGACTCTTGTGGCACACAAGTAGGATTTTCTACCATCTTTTTTTTGGTATTCTTCATACTTATATTTTATTGTCACATATTAAAATTCCCTTCAGCAACGTTTAATCTGTAAAACTAATCTATTGATATATTTATTTCTGTTATTGTACTTTCATGTGTAGGTTTTTTGTTTGATACATGTATAAATATGGATATAGATATATAAATTGCATATTCCAATTGTCTGCTGAAATACATATCTTGTCTTCCAATACATTAAACATTGATCAAAGCTAGATTAAAAGTTAAAGTTTATGTCATATAGCTTCAATATGTTTGTTTCTAATTTGTTATTTCTTCTGTTAATCTTCTGCTCAAATCTCTTGATATACTTAGTTATATTCTGTTGAATATAGGCATGAAATATTCTATATATAATTTGATGCTGTGGCTATTGTTATTATGCTCCAGAGAGGGTTTACTTTTACTTCTGGTAGTATTTTGCATATCAGCTCTCTGGTTGACTTATTCATAGCTATTTTCAGTCTGCATGAGGATTGGTTTAGTTTTAGTTTACCTTTATTCCTCTGATATAGTCCAGTACTTCACTGGTACTTAATGATACCCTGGAGTTTTTGCTAAAGACCTTTCTATTTGGAAGGTTTTGAAATCTAAGTTCTGTCCCTCCAGCCTCATGACATAGTTAAAATTTCTCATCAGCTTTTCAACCTTTCAATCAACGGTTGGTTGAGTTGAGCACTCTGGAGTTTCTTTTTCTCCACTATCTTTGTCCTTCACCAAATCCTCATTGCCATAGAAATTCTTCCTTGTCTTCAAAAACGTGCTTCCTATGTTATCCAATTGTATGATTTTAATAAGTGCATTGTTAATTGCAATTTGGTTGTCTAGCAGAAGTCCATTAAATGTCTTTTTTTTTCTGCATAGAATATAAGTAAAAACTTTTGTTGTATAAAAGGAAGGTTTTGTTTCCTGAATCTAGTATATTTAAAGACTAGCAGATCTGATCTAAGTCCTTCAAAGCTATTTATTTTTACTTTTCTCTCAAAATATTAACAAAATACTTTGACTAGATCTTATCAAAACCACAAGTCAGTAAATAAGACTATTCCAAAGTGTTATTTTTTGGCCTCAATGATGTTCCAAGCATGAGATGGCATGATTTGAAAGAACTCTCAATCTTCTTGGGTAGCTCCTGACTGCCCATCATTTTCAAATTCAACAAAATAGATTTTTTTGTCTCCATTATCACATATATATGCATTAGTTTCAATACAAAAACACTGATTAAGCTGTATTAATAACATCTCATTAGTTTTTGCTTGTAAGTTATTAGTGAATAAAATCTAGTTTGGAGGGTAATCAAATGGCAGGAGATTTTATGTTAAATTTTGTTAGTGGAGGGCTAAATTTGTTATTGTCTGAACAGACCTTTTCTTTTATTCTTTTTTCTTTTTTTTTTTTTTGTTTGCAGTAATAGTAACAGACTATTCATTTCTTTTCCCTTTATCATAAAAAGTGCTGCACATTTTAGTTATTTCATTCGAATTTTTTTTTTTTTGGCATACTGAACTGGCATTTGGTTTACCATAAACTATAAACCATTTTAACTGTCTCAAGGCATTTCTGGATAATTTTATTTTTATTTTATTTATTATTATTATTATTATTATTTATTTATTTATTTATTTATTTTGAGATGGAGTCTCTCTCTGTTGGCAGGCTGGATTGCATTGATGTGACATCAGCTCACTGCAACCTCCACCTACTGGGTTCAAGTGATTATCCTGCCTCAGCCTCCCAAGTAGCTGGGACTGCAGGACCTGTCAGTATGCCTGGCTACTTTTTTTTGTTGTTGTTGTTTGCCAGGATGGTCTCAATCTCTTGGCCTTTCGATCCGCCTGTCTTGGCCTCCCAAAGTGCTGGGATTACAGGCATGAGCCACTGTGCCCGGACAAGCCTTTTTATTTTTAATTAAGGGCTGCCTCCAATCTTCATAGTGCTTAAGGCTACAATCTCTAGTGTTATTTCTTAATTTTGTCATTTACTTTTGTCCTGTGCCATAAGATTTTATGGTGCCTCCCATGCAAGTTAAGTAGAATGTTTATCCCTTTCCTCCACTGATTGCAGGCTACATGATCAGAGATGACCTCTTGCCAGCTCTGTGCCAAGACTACAAGAGGCATGGGAAGATTTTGTCATTTTGCTTCTGTTTCTGCATTCTGCTATGAGAAGTTAGTCTTTATTTTGGTTATTACTTTATTTTGGAGTAATATTTTGGAATAATATTTTGAAATAGTATTTCCTAATCATCTTGATTAGGTAACATCATCTAATTAACACCTAAAACTGGAAATAAAAATAGCAGAATAAGGTTATATTTGTGGACCTAAATGTGTAAGGAGAATAGGAATGAGAATCAGAAAGAGTGGGATATGTGAGACTAGAGTATGCCACCTCTAACTATGCAGGATTGTTGGTCTGAAGGCAGTTTAGAAGAAGCAAGTTCAGAAAAGCTCTCTGTCTCTCCTCTGTTTGCCTAAAAGCAGGACATAGATTTACAAACACAGGAAGTATTCTGCCTATCCTTCTGCCAAGGAGAATAGCAGTTAACCACTGAATCCAGCATTGGACCTTTACCAAAGATGGTACCAAATAATCTACATTAATAAAGTTACTAATTAGTCCTTATTTGCCATTTGTTTGCCTTTCCGCAGTTTGCTACCCTGCACATCCCTAACAATGTTCTGTTCCCTGTTGGCATTAAACTAAAAATCAAAGTCACTTTTTTGAAAACTACTCAATCCCTGGGTAGTTCACATGTATCTATATAGTATATATGTTAATAGACTCCTGCATGTTTTTCCTTTGTTAACCTGCCTTTTGTCATAGACTCTGTTCCAACTAAGAACCTAATAGGATTGAAGAAAAAATAATTTTTTCCCTACTGGTGCTTGGGGCTACTCTTTTTCCATAATCCTCATAGAAGTATTTGATCTTTCATAGCATGTAAATCTATTATTTTGATTAAGATAATAACTTAAAAAGGAATAATAAAGAGTATTTTTTGTAGAGTAATGTATGAGGGAACTAAATGTATAAAATTGTTACAATGTATGCTCATTCCTCATAAAGCATTTGTCTTCTCTTCTCCCCTCAGAAAGCTCCAGAAATTACAGTAGTGTGTACAAATCATAGGATAAAATACAATGAATATGACTGTGTATATAAAGTTTTACTTGATGTTTGAATCACATAGTTTGAAGAACAAAATAAATTCTTCCATAGGAAAAAAAAATACTTCCTACAGAAATTATACAGAGATTCCTCATAGACTGAGATTGCATTTGCAAATTTTTCAGTGAAAAAATTTGAGCAACAAAACAACTTTTTAAGAACAGCAGTTGATAATAAGTCTGTCACAAAACCAATAACTCAGTTATTCTAAAAATTTCTCAAATTTGACAATATCAATCTTCCAGAAAGTATTATATATATATATATATATTTTATTCTTTAGAAGCTTATGTTAAATAAAGATGTTATTTAAATTTTTAAAAAATCTCTTCAAGTTTAAAGGGTTAAGTTTTGTTATAAAGATATCATACTCTTAAAGTGTCAAGCCTTCATTCAGAAACCTGGGAAAATCACTCTCCCAGGCAACCCAATGGATAATCAGCTCAATGCTTCCTAGGCATACTAGAAAAAATATACCAATAGGTCTGTCTTTATCAACAAAATAAAACTTGAAGTAGAATGTTATCAAACAGAATGACATTCCAGTCACCCAGTGTATCAGTAAGAATCCTTTTATAATTTGTAACTTCAAAAGAAATAATTTATCCACAGTACCTTAGGGATTTTGCATATATTTTTTGTAAATTTTAGAATACTCAAAATACTTTTAACTTTGTACAATATAATAAAAACAAACATATTTAAATGTATTACATGTAATGTTTAAATAGCATGACAATTGATACTACATTGCATTGGTTTGATAAGTCAGCTCCTTTTTTATAGAACTCAGAATAAGGCATTGAGATTTTAAGGCAATCATTTAAAAGACTGTTGTCTTTCGCAACAGCTTATCCATGAATCCAAACTTTTTCTTTGCTTTGTAACATCAAAAGTAATTTCTAAATACATGAAAATGTTATTTGACTACAAAGGCCATTTTTTGCAAAATATTAAAATACTGCATGTGTTAAATTTAAAAAACAATACTGATTGTTTTCTTAACTTATTTCATAAGGAATATGTCTATCTGTGTGTAGAATTTGTCATCATCTGAAGAGTTCTGTTACCTTGCCTGTACTTCTTCCCCTGGGAACCTCACTAGTAAATAAAGCAGCCTGTGTTATTCAATTCATTTAGAGATGTCAAAGTGAGGCTTCAAGAGGGGGAATTTTTTCTTAGTTTGGAAAGAAAATACTCATGAACTAGGCATAGATTCTGTAATTCTAAAGTCATTATTAACTTTCTAGTAAACTATTATATTTAAAGACAACATATATAATTTTAGAAGTGATATAAACCGTCCATCTCATCCCAAGCCTTATTAAACAAGATGATAAGCAAGATAGTGGGTCACATTCTAACTACATATACATTAGATAACATATGAAATACACTATGACTACTGGGAGTAATCATAAATTTGTAATTTCTAGGAAGAAAGTACAAAGCATTTGAAATAGGACCAAGGGATGTTTAATTTTTGTTAAAGGGAAAAAAATAAAGTCAATAATTTTGATAGATTTACAAATAAAAATACACTTAAACCCTACACAGTAAAATTACAACTAACCCATTTCACTGTAACATCTATTAGAATAGCCCAAATATATGACATTTACAATCAAATGCCAATGAGGATGTCAAACAACAGGAATTCTCATTCATTGCTGGTGGGAATGCAAAATGGTGCAGCCACTTTGGAAGTCAATTTGATACTTTTTTATTTTTTTTTTAACAAAGATAAACATGCTTTTACCATACATTCCTTCAGTTGTACTCCTTGGCATTTACCAAAGAAGTTGAAATAAATCCAGGCGAACAGCTGCACACAAATGTTTGTAGTAGTAGCTTTATTTATAACTGCCAAAACTGAGAAGCAACCAGGTTGTCCTTCTGTAGATGAATGAGTGAATACATGACAGTATATTCAGAGCTAAAAACAAATGCATTTATCAAGCCATGAAAAGTCACTGAATGGCTGGGCACAGTGGCTTACGCCTATAATCCCAGCACTTTGGGAGGCCAAGGTGGGCGGATCACGAGGTCAGGAAATCAAGACCATGCTGGCCATGGTGAAACCCAGTCTCTACTAAAATACAAAAAATTAGTCAGGCATTGTGGTGTGTGCTTGTAGACCCAGGTACTCAGGAAGCTGAGGCAGGGGAATTGCTTGAACCTGGGAGACAGAGGTTGCAGTGAGCCGAGATTGCTCCACTGCACTCCAGCCTTGCGACAGAGCAAGACTCAGTCTCAAAAAAAAAAAAAAAAAAAAAAAAAAAAAGAAAATGAGGAAATTTAAATGTACAATAAGCCAGTCTGAACTGAAAAGGATATATAATATGTAATTCCAACTATACACCATTTAATCTTAAAGTCTGTGAATACTTTTAAATCATGGCAAATAATAACTTTATCATTCTATGCCTTACATTTACTACACTTCAGATTCTTATCATTGAAAAAGCTTTATAAATGTAAGTGCCAAGGCAGGAGTTAGGCTTAAGTCTATACAAATGAAACCTATTTTTTTTTTTTCCTAAATACTGGTTGTTACTGGGTCTGATGAATACTCACTTTTGAGAGAAAAGTAGTTTATTGTATGAAACTAGGGGACAAGCTGATAAAGTAATTTAAAGTTAGAGTAGATGTGAGTTGGGTATAAGAAAAGGTATTCAAATCTCTGGCTGCATATCTGTTCAAAACCACAGAGAGTTTACTATAATGGGAGGTCTCAGAGGTTATCCAAGTCACCAACTGTGTTTTAAGGTTGATGAAGAATTCCTAGAAAAATTAAATGACTCACATCACATAAAAGAACATAAGTAGAAGATTTTTAGCATCATGCTCTGTATATTTCTCAAACATCTGAGGTATGAAAGGACCCTGACCTATGACTCTATAGAAACTTGACTTTTAACGCTCTGCTTTTTATATCTACCAGAAATATGA
This sequence comes from Saimiri boliviensis, assembly GCF_048565385.1. NCBI lineage: Eukaryota > Metazoa > Chordata > Mammalia > Primates > Cebidae > Saimiri > Saimiri boliviensis. The sequence goes on from NC_133461.1 coordinate 89,223,776, forward strand.
GCTTCAGAGGAAAGGATCTCAGTGATATTCTAACTGGAGAAATCAATCTTAACTGTATTTTACCAAGTAGATAAGACATTTTTCAATGGTGGCAATGCTCTTTCCAGTTTGGAGTCTCATGTTTCAACTACCAATATCTCTTCAATAATCAGGAGGGAGCCAGGCAAGATGGCTCATACCTGTAATCCCAGCACTTTGAGAGACCAAGGCAGGTAGATTTTCTGAGGTCAGGAGTTTGAGACCAATCTGGCACATGTGGTAAAACCACGCCTCTACTAAAAATACAAAAATTAGGCATGAGGGTACGTGCCTGTAGCCCCAGCTGCTCGGGAGACAGAGGCCAGAGAGCCACTTGTACCTGGGAGGCAGAGGTTGTAGTGAGCTGAGATCATGCCACTGACCTCCAGCCTGGGCTACAGAGCGAGACTCTGCCTCAATAACAATAATAGGAAGTAGCAAAACCATGGAATTTATACAAGTGGATTTCATAACTTAGGATATCATGCCTAAAATCTCCACCTCACACACAGCAGTGAAGCTACTTGAAGACAAGGTAGATGCCCGCCTTCCACCTCAGCCCCCACTAAGAACCTTCTCTGTGAGAGCCACAGTGTCTTTTTCATTTCAAGCTTAGGGATGTCTTTCTGTACAGGATTTTTTTTGGAGAGATGGAGGGAAAATGTTGCAAAGGACCATTCATTTTAACTACCTTTCTTATTGTGGCTATTCTTAGAAAATGAAAATTATCAATTGCTTGTTTGGTGAGGAATCAGTCAGCATAGTATAATTTGTAGAGATACAAAAAAACCTTATGCATAGCAGAGTCGTTAGTGAGAGTCATAAGAATTCTTTAAAAAAAAAGATGTGGTTTGTAATTTCTCCACTTTTTTAAAAAAGTTTTAATATATGGATTACCTTTCAGACCAAAGTTTTTTTTAACTTTTAATATATGGATTTCAGACCACTTTTTTTTTTAACTTTTAATATATGGATTACCTTTCAGACCAATGGCTTCTTTGAAACTTGATGAACTTAGGCAAATAACATTTATGTACATTCGTTTTGTAGTCTTAAAATCAACTATCAATTTAACTTTAAACTTTAATATAATCATTCAATCTTAAAACCATATTGATCAGCATGAAGGTGTTGATTATATGGGGGGGGCAATTTGGGGTGGTGGGTACGAGCCAGCCTCTGGAATCAGAATGTCTTATTTCAAAGCCGAGCATCTTGGTTGGTTGGGAGAAATTACTCAATAGTTTTATTAACAACCTGTAAATACTCTTTTGACTCCTGGAAACACCTTTTTATAGAAGAGAAAATAAGTATGTTACTACTAGTGAGAAAAGTACATCCCATGGAGTGACCTATTTTACAGAGCTCCTCCTATACTTTTTTGCTTGTTTGCTTTTTGTTAACAATTGTTGTCGAATACATTCTGTGAGCCAGGCATTGTGTGAGTAACTGAGAAACACACACAAAAAATGGGAATGGATGGCAGACCTCAGTACTCAGTGAAGTGGCTTTAAAATTCCATGAAAATAACTATGAGGCCAGGCGTAGTGGCTCATGACTATAATCCCAGCACTTTGGGAGGCTGAGGTGTGTGGATCACGTAAGGTCAGGAGTTCGAGACCAGCCTGACCAACATGATGCAACCTTGTCTCTACTAAAATTACAAAAATTACTGGGTGTGGTGGTGCATGCCTTTAATCCCAGCTACTCGGGGCTGAGGCAGGGTATTATTTGAACCTGGGAGGCAGAGGTTGCAGTGAACTGTGATTGCGCCCTTGCACTCCAGCCTAGGCAACAGAGAGAGACTCTGTGTCAAAACAGAAAGAAAATAACTCTATGATGGAGTCTTATTGGTAGCTAGGTAATCTGATGACTCATTTCCAGAATAATCAGATTACCATCCGGGTATGGTTTGGATCTGTGTTCACACTCAACTCTCTTATCAAATTTTAATCCCCAATGTTGGAGGTGAGACAGCGGGAGGTGATTGGATCATGGAAGTGGATTTCACCCTTGGTACTACACTTGTGATAGCGAGTGAATGTTAGCAAAATCTGGTGGTTTAAAAGTGTGTAGCAGCTATGTCCCTCTCTCTTCCTTCTCCTCCTGCCATGTAAGGCATGCTTGCTTCCTGTTCCCCTTCTGTTATAATTTTAAGTTTCCTGAGCTCTCCCAGAAGCTGTAGCCACTATGCTTTCTATACAGCTTGCAGAACCATGAGCCAGTTAAACTTCTTTTCTTTATAAATTACCCAGCTTCAGGTATTTTTTTATAGCAGTGTGAGAATGGACTAATGCACAGTGTAAAACATAAAATTTTCCTACGGTTATATAAAAATGCATTTATCTGACTTTCTGAACTTAAAGCTGAGTTCTCTTCAGTTGTCAACTTTAATATTAAAAGAGGGCACTTTGCTTATCAAAACTGAAAAGTCATATTCCTCTTAAATAAATAACTGTCCATCACATCTATCTTGCTTCAATCTGATTAAATTCTATTCTCTGAGGATCAGATACTTCCATTCTAAAAGTAACAGATTTTATCTTGGACCATGACTGAAAATAAAATCCTGTAAGCAACATTTCTAAAAGCACATATTTATACAGAGTAATTTCTGACTGTGGGCAGTAGATTTAGAAAGTTAAATTTTTAATTGTGTGAATGAAAATCATAATATAAGAAGCTCACAAGTTTCTGTTTTCTCTAAAACAAAATGACTTGTAAGACAAAATATTTTGCAATTATATATGTTGAACTTATTTGTAAGCACAATCTTAGTAATCTTAAGCAGTTTGTTTAATATGGCACTATATATTCCTTAGGTAAATTTTTTTTTCTACTTTATTCTGGAGAACACTAGAATTTTTAAAAAGCCATGTATATCCAAATATAATTTTTTAAAATAGAAATTTTTAGGGCAGTTTTGGATTCAGAAGAAAATTGAACAGAAAGTACAGAGATTTTCATAAATCCTTTCCTTTCACCCCACCATTAAAATCCTGAATCAGAGCGATGCATGTGTTATAACTGACGAACATGCACTGACATGTCTTCACCACCCAAAGTCCACAGTTCATGCTAAGGTTTTCAGTCCTGGTGCTATGCATTCTACAGGTCTCAGTTTATAATGGCACATGTCTACCAGTGGAACCTTATCTAGGATGAATTAATTTCCTATGAACTCCTCTGTGCTCAGTCTATTTGTTTCTCCCTCCATTCTGTTGCTTTAATCTGCCATCAATAATCTATTATTTATTGTCTCCATTGTCCTGCTCTTTCCAGAATGTTACATAGTTGGAATCACACAGTATACAGTCCTTTTAGACTGGCCTCCTCCACTCAGCAATATGAACCAAAGTTTCCTTCATGTCTTTTTCTGGCTTGATAGACCATCTCTCTTCCTCCAAGTCTTGTCAATCATAAACAAAGCTGCTACAAAGACTTGTGTGCAGGTTTTCTATGGACACAAGTCTTCAACACATTGGGTAAATACTAAGAAGTGCCACCACTAGATCACATAGTTAACACATGTTTAGTTTTACAAGACACTGCCAAATTGTTCTCCGAAGTTTCTGTACCACTCTGTACTCCTCCTACCTGCAATGAATGAGAGTTCTTGCCCATCACATTCTCCCAGCAGGATACCTTCAGTTTTTTGGACTCTGGCCATTCTAATAAGTGTGCAGTGGCATTTTACCATTATATTAACTTGCACTTTCCCAATGATATATGATGGGTAGCATGTTTTCTTATTAGAATCAGGCTACACATCTTTTCACTGTTGTTTCATTAGTCTCATATATTTTGGACAAGAATCTTTTGGCAGATAGGTCCGTTGCAAATGTTTTTCCCCAGGTTTGACCTATCCTATTCTCTTGAAAGTGTCATTCACAGGGCAGAACTTTTTAATGAAGACTGGCTTACCAATTTTTTTTTTTTTTGAATCTTGCATTTGTGTTGTATCTAAAAATTCATCAACATACCACAGGTCATGTAGTTATTCTCCTACACGATTTCCTAGGAGTCTCAGAATTTTGCATTTCACATTTAGTTGTAGGATTGATTTTGAGCTAATTTGGTGGAAGAATATAAGGTCTATGTCTGAGTTCCTTTTTCTTGTTTTGCATGTAGGTATATGACAGTTTCAGAATGATTTGTTGAAAACACTATCTTTGTACCATTGTATTTATTTGGCTCCTTCATCAAAGATCAGTTGAATAAATGTATGTGGCTCTGTGTTTTGAGGCTGTATTCTGCTCCATTGATCTGTTTGTCTATTCTTTGACCAGTACCACACACTCTTCATTACCGTAGCTTTATAGTAAATCTAGACATCAAGTAGTGTCAGTTCGCTGACTTTGTTATTTTCAACATTGCATTAGATACTCTGGGTATTTTGCATCTCCATATAAAGTTTATAATCCATGTGTCAATATCTCTTTAAAAACTTTCTGATATTTTGATTGAGATTGTGTTGAAGCTGGAAGAAAGGTGGAAAGAACTGACATCTTGACAGTATTGAGTCTTAGCCATGAATATGAAATTATCTCTCAGTTTAGTTCTTTAGTTTCTTTCATTAAAGTTACGTGCTTTTTATTAAAGAGATCCTGGGCATATTTTGTTAAATGTATGTCTAAGCATTTCCTTTTCTTGGTTTTGCTAATATAAATGGTGTTGTGTTTTAAATTTCAAATTCCACTTGTTCATTGCTGGTATTGATTGATAGGAAAGCAATTGATTTTTGTACATTAACCTTGCATACTGAAGCCTTTCTATAAGTGCTTAGTAGTTCAAGGAGATTTTTGTTTGTTTCCATTCAAATTTTCTACATAGAAAATCATATGATCAGTAGTTTTATTTTTTTTCTACGAAATCACTGTACCTTTCTTTTTCTTTTCTTACTGTCTTATTAAGGACTTCTAGTACAGTATTAAAAAGGAGTAGTGAAAGGACACTTATTTGCCTTGGAAAAGCTTCAGGTTTCTCAGCATTAAGTGTATATAAGCTGTAAGTTTTAAAAAATGTTTTTTATCAAGTTGAAGAAGGATCTTCTCTATCCCTTCTATACTGAGAAGTTTTAACATGAATAGGTGTTGAATTTTGTCAGATGTTTTTCTTCATATTTTAATACTATGTGATTTGTCTTTTTTAGCTGGTTGATTTGATGGATTACATTAATTGATTTTCAAATATCGAATCAGTCTTACGTTCCCAGGATAAATCTCACTTGGTCATATGTTTCTTTTATACGTTGTTGGTTTCTTATTGCTAACATTTTATTGCAGATGTTTATATTTATGGTTATCAGAGATATTGGAGTTTTGTTTTCTTGTAATGCCTTGGTCTGATTTTGTATTAGAGTAATGTTGGCCTCATGGAAAAAGAGTTAAGTAATCCCTCTCCTTTTATGCTCTGAAAGAGATTGTGGAGAATTGGTGTTATTTCTTCCTTATATATTTTGTGGTAAACTCATCCAGGTCTAGTGCTTTCTATTTAGAAAAGTTATTGATCATTAGTTCAATTTCTTTAGTAGATTTAGGCCTATTTAAATAGTGCATTTTTTAGAGTGTGGTAGGTTGTGCCTTTCAAGAAATTGGACCATTACATTTAGATTATCAAATGTTTGAGCCTAGAGTTGTTTATAGTATTTTAAGTGTCTGTGGGATCTATACTAATATCCCACTTTCATTTTTTATATGAATAACTTGTACCTTTTTCTTTCTTAGCTTGGCTTCAAGCTTATTAATTTTACTGACCTTTTCACAGTGCCATCTTTGATTTTGTTAATTTTTCTTTTGTTTTCAATTTCATTGATTTATGCTCTAATTTGAATATTTCTTTTCTGCTACTTCCTTTGGATGTAATTTGCTCTGTTTTCAGCTTCTTAAGGTGGAATTTTGTTGTGGATTTTAGATTTTTCTTCTTTTCTAAACTATGTATTAAATCCTCTAAGTTTATCTCTAAGTATTGCTTTTGTTGCATCCCACAAATTGTATGTTGTATTTTCATTTTCACTTAGTTCCAAATGTTTTCAAATTTTACTGACATTTATTATTTGGCCCTTGTTTTAACTAGAAGTGTGTTATTTAATCTTCAAGTATTTTGGGATATTTCAGCTGATTTCTGTGTTGTCTGAGAGCAAACATTTTATGATTTATATTCTTTTAAATTTGCTAAGATGTGTTTCATGGCCCAGAATGTGGTCTGTCTTAGTAAACGTTCCCTGTGACCTTAAAAAGGATGTGTGTTTTACTGTTGCTAGCTGAAGTAGTCAATAGATGTCAGGTGTATCCAGTTGATTGATACTGCTGGTGCTGTTAAGTTCAGCTAAGTCCTTACAGATTTTCTGCGTGTTGGATCTGTGTACTTCTGATAGAGTGGTGTTGAGGATTCCAACTCTAATTGTATGTTCATCTATATCTCTTTGCAGTTCTATCAGTTTTTGCCTCACTTATTTTGATGCTTTCTTGTTAACTGCATACACAATAAAAATATCTGTGTCTTCTTAAGGACTTGATCTTTTAGTCATTATGTAAGACCACTTTTTATTCCTGATAATTTTCTTTGCTCTGATGTATGTATTGCCTGAAATCAATACAGCTACTTAAGCTTATGTTTCATTAGTGTCAGCATGGTATATCTTCTTTATCCCCTTATTTTTAACTATATGCATCTTTATATTTAAAATAAGTCTGTTCTTTTTTGTCGACAGCATATAGTTGGTTCTTTTTTTTATCCACTCTGACAATCTCTTTTTTTTTAATTGGTGCGTTTAAACTATTGCTATTTATGATGACTGGTGACTAGATATTAATTGGATTAATATCTACCATATTTCTTGCTGTCTATTCATTACTCTTGTTCTTTCTTTCTTCCTATTTCTGTATTGTATAATTTTTCTGCCTTAGTGATTTTAATTGAGCATTTTATGTTTTTCCTTTTTTCTCTTTCCCGGGCATGGAAATTATATCTTTATTTTTATTTTTTTACATTTTAATGTTTCTGTAGAGTTGGCATATGCATTTATAACAAGTTCAGGTCCATTTTAAAATCCTGTGCCATTTTATGAGTAGTGCAAGTGGCTTGTAAGAACAAAATATTCCCAATTCCTTCCATTGATCTCTTGTATTGTTGCTATTCATTTTACATAAACTATAGTCATCAAATACATTGTTGCCATTATTTTGAACAAACTATTTTGTACATAAATTAATAAGCTTCTACTCTAAAACTCTTTCTTTATGTAGAGCCAAGTTTCTGACCTCTATTATTTTTTTTCTCTCTGAAGAACTTCTTTTAATGTTTCTTGCAAGGCATGCCCATCAGCAATAAACTCCCTCCATTTATCAGTGTCTGAAGAAAATGTCTTTATTTCTACTTTACTTTGAAAAGATAAAGGATTCTAGGTTTTTTTTTTTTTTTCTCAACACTTCAAATATTTTAGTACATTCCCCTCTCACTTGCATGTTTTCTGAAGAAAAATTGAGTATGATTCTTACGTTTATGCTTTTATAGGAAAGGTTTTCCCTATTCCATTTACTCCAGCTTCTTTCAAGACTTTTTATATTTATAATTTTCTGCAGTTGGAATGTGATATGCCTAGGTAGCTTTTTGGGCATTTATTCTGATTGGTGTTCTCTGAATTTTATGGATCAGTTGTTTCATATCTGTCATTAATTTTGGGATGTTAGTCAAAATTGTTTCAAATATTTTTTACTGTTCCTTTCTGCTTTTCTTCTGTTTCTGGTATGCTCATAATTGGACATGTGACATGTTTTGTAATTGTTCCATTTCTTTTTTTTCTTTCTTTTTTTTTTTTACATGAAGAGTCTTGCTCTCTTGCCCTGGCTTGAGTACAGTGGTGCCATCTTGGCTCACTGCAACCTCTGCCTCCTGGGTTCAAACGGTTTTCCTGCTTCAACCTCCTGAGTACCTGGGATTACAGGAACCCGCACCATGCTTGGTTAATTTTTGTATTTTTAGTAGATACAGGATTTCACCACATTGGTCAGACTGGTCTTGAACTCTTGACTTCGTGATCTTCCTGCCTGGGCCTCTCAAAGTACTGGAATTAAAGGTGTGAGCCACCATACCTGATCAATTGTTGCCCATTTCTAAAATACTCTGTTTCTTTTTTTCAGCTTTTTTTTCTCTTTGCTTTTCAGTTTTGCAAGTTTCTATTAGCCTGCTGAAACTCAGATGTTGTATTCTCAGCCATGTTCAACATTAATGAAAAACGAAAAGCATTCTTCATTTCTGATACAAATTTTTTAATAGACTAAAGCCTATTTATAGAAATTTTTGCTTCTCAGGGAAATTGAGCAATTACAGATATTTCTTATATGCCCTCTGTTCCCACATATACATAACCTTCCCCATTATCAACATCCCCTAACTGAGGGGATTGTAACATTTGTTACAACTTATGAACCTACATTGGCACATCATTATCACAGGAAGTTCATAATATAAGCAGGGTTCACTCTGAGTGTTGCCCATTCTATGGATTTGGACAAATTTTTAATGACATGTGTTTACCATCATAGTTATCACACAGAATGCTTTTACTGTCCTAAACTTCTTCATCCATCCCTTTCCTATAACCCTAGCAACCACAGATTTTTTTTTTTTTTTTTTGTCTTCATACTGTTGCCTTTTTAGAATATCATGTATTTGGAATTACCATAGTATGTGGACTTTTCAGACTGGGTTCTTAAGTAATGTGTATTTAAGTTTCTTCTGTGTATTTCATGGCTTGTTAAGTGCATTTCTTTTTGCCTGTGAAAAAATTCCATTGTAAATATGCCATTATTTATTCATTCACCTACTGAAAGACAACTGGGTTGTCTTTCTGTTTGGTAATTATAATTACACTGTATTTAGTATATAACTATAAACATGTGTGTGCAGGTATTTGTGTGAACTTATTTCATCTTCTTTGGGTAAATTCCCAGGAGTACAATTGCGGAATTATATGGTAAGAATATATTTACCTTTGTTAAAAAAAAAGTATCAAAATGTTTTCCAAAGTGGTTTTACCATTTTGCATTCCCACCAGCAATGAATGAAAATTCCTGGCCAGGCGAGGTGGCTCATGCCTATAAACCCAGAAGTTTGGGAGGCTGAGAGATGAGTATATCACCTGAGGTGAGGAGTTAGAGACCAGCCTGACCAACATGGTGAAAACCTGTCTCTACTAAAAATACCAAAATAAGCCAGGTGTGGTGGCACATGCCTGTAATGCCAGCTACTTGGAAGGCTAAGTCAAGAGAATTGCTTGAACCCATGAGGCAGAGTTTGCAGTGGGTTGAGATCACGCCACTGCTCTCCAACCTGTGTGACAGAGCGAGACTCCATCTGAAATAAAAAAAAAAAGGAAAAGAAAATTTCTGTTGCTTGAAATCCTCACTAGTATTTGATACTATGAGTATTACAAAATATGACCATTCTATAGATGTTGTTAGGATGGTTTTTGTCTCTAATATATTTTTTTAATTCTTTTTTGAACTCATATTTCTTGGCCACAATTACTGATCTGACCTTGTATGCTGTTTACTTTTCCTATTAGATCCCTTGGCATGCTAATCACACTTGTTATACATTTCTGTTCTGATAACTACAACTTTTCCGCTGTATCAGAATCTCTCTGATTTTTGCCTTTTAGTATGCCTTGTAATTATTGTTCAAAGTGTCCATTGAAGAAAATGATGAGACAAGTCTCAGTTAGTTTTGGAGATTGATTTGCCACAGTTAAGGACCCACCCAGGAAACAGGTCTATGTCTTTCTCCAAATATGATTTTGACAGTTCTAAATGTACAGGGGAAAGGGGTGAGACACTGAGAAGCACACGGTTTTCATATAAACAAAGGGGGAAAAGAAAACGTGGGGAATCTGCATTTTACATAAGATAACACAGGCAAAATGAGATAGGGGAACAATCTAATATGTGTTTGTGTTGCAGGCCTGGGCAACTGCACCTGTAAAGATAAGCTATCAATTAGCATTGCCATGGTGACATTTTAACAGCTCACCAGGAATTTTGTTGTTGGCAAATAGGGGGAAGGCAGGTAGCTTTCATTTTGTAGCCACTTATTTAGGAACCAAATGGTGGAGGCAGGTTTGTGTGACCCAGTTCCCAACTTGACTTTTCCCTTTGGCTAAATGAGTTTTGGGCCCAAAATTTAATTTTCTTTTACAAAAGTCACCCATGATGTCCTCTGTTCCCACATATACATAACCTTCCCATCATCAACATCCCCTGTCAAAGGGGATTGTAACATTTGTTGCAATTTATGAGGCTACATGGACACATCATTATCACACAGGGTCCATAATTGACAGTAGGGTTCACTTTGGGTGTTGCACATTATACGGGTTTGGACAATAGGCTTCCCAGTAAATAGACTGTTCAAGATGTTGTTGTAGAGTGTAGGAGAGAAGACACATTCTGCAGTCCTCTGGTTAGGTCACAGTCTTTTATTGAGCCTGTGCCCCTGGGCTGTAAACTTCACAAGTGCTTCTCAGTTTTGTTTCCCTTTGCAGGTAGCACAGGATGGCTACAGGGGGCTAGAGTTTGTAGATACACTTCTCCTAAGTCAATTAGACATTGATAAAATCCCTATAGGTTAGGCTCTGGTAAAGCAGTTTCTTTTGAAGACTGGCCTTGTTAAGTAAAAAGAACAGTATTCTCTGTTGTATTTCAAAATGGCTCCTTTTCCCCTCCTCCTGAGAGAAGCCAGAGGATGTTTTTGTATGATCTTCACTGTGAGAACTTGGTAGAAGCCCTGAAAGTAAAACTCATACAAGTGTGGGGTTCCCCCTAGGACTAGACTCCCTCCCCTGGATTTTTTAAGGTCTCAGACTTGCCCATATTCTGTTTCCAAAAATTCATGTATTAGAGTTCGCGTTTTCCTACCACAGTACTGGTTGTGGGTTTTTGCTGCTGGCAAGCTGGGATTCGCCATGTCTCCCCATCCGTCTCTCCAGTTTTGGAGACAGTGGTTTTGTAACCGGGTGTCCCAGGTTCTTGGCCTCCCCTACCCCAGGAATGGGGAAGAGGCCCTGGAGGTGCAGTGGGCTTATGGTGTATAAATGTTACGGACCCAAATTTTGCAGAGAGCGATTTATTAGGCAGAGAGAGAGAGGTAGAGAGCTCCCACGCTGTTGTGGGAGGGGATCCCAGAGAGGGAAATTCCTACGGGTAAGGTACAGTGGAGTTTTAACTTTGAAGTTATTCCCATTCATGTTCTTGTCCAGTGAGAGCAGTTCTTTCCAACTTCCTCTGGAGTGATTGATATTTGACTGTGATCCCAGATTTGTTGCTTGGGCCCACGACAGAACCTCTCCTTCCAGGGCTTTCTGTGTTATTTTTAAACAAAGGGGGGCACCCGAAATTTTACCTAGCCCGCCTGGAAGAAAGTTAGACAAAGAACTCTAGGTTCTCAGCTGGGGGGAGGTGGATGGAGGCATGGCTCTGGGAAGTTCTTGCCTTTGAAACCACGCCCCTTGTGGACCCCGGAAGAGAAGTTAACATAGTTCCTGAGTTTGCCCTGTGAGCCTGCCTTCTCTGGGGGATCTAAGAAAAGTTTACTTTTAGTTTATTTAGTTTTAACTTGTTGTTAGTACAGAGTGATGACTCCCAAATGTCTTACGTGCCAGAATGGAAATCAGAAGCCTCAAATAGGATTTTTTACAAGTCTGTGAATATGTTTCAAAAGCTTGAATATGAAGACCTAACTTAGCTTGCCATTTTTAGCAGGTCTTGAAATTTTACTTTTATTTATTTCTTCACTCAATTCCTATGAAACAGTATGGTGCAACTTACCCTGAGAGGACCTAACTCAAGGCTATTAAGTGGCCCTCACCGAAATTACTGGCTTCAGAGCCAGTTACAGAGAGGCAGGAGAACAGGATCTAGAGGCAGAGAACATAAGGCCAATTCACACTGACTTCCTAGAACGAAATAATATGGAAACACTTCAGCAATGACAGGAATGTGAATAGCTTTGTAACTGCACTTCGTCCTCCGCATTTACATAGGACACACAAACACACAACATTCTCTCCATTTATAGAGAGGGCATACCAAGTAAATGACTTTGTAACTTCATTCTCTTCATTGACATAGAGCACGTACCAAATAACCAATGGGAAACCTCTAGCGAGTGCTGAAACTCCAACTCTGTTACCTGGGCTCTTCAGCCCTGTGCTCAGGCCCGCTCCCACGCTGTGGAGTGTACTTTTGTTTTCAATAAATCTCTGATTTTGTTGCTTTATTCTTTCCTTGCTTTGTATTTGTGTTTTGTTTATTTCTTTGCTCAAGATGCCAAGAACCTAGACACCTTCAACCAGTAACAGCAGGACCACATGAGGAAAAAAACAGGTTTGTTATTCAGTCACAGTTGAAAATAGTTTTCATTTAAAAATGATATTGCCTATCTTGCTGCCCTTATGTGCCAGCTATTGTCCTCCTTGATCTTGTTTTGTCCTGAAGGTTCATTTACTGAATAGGTGAACATTTGACTCCAGCATGTCAATAGGTTAAAAAAAAAATACAAGAAAGGAACTTGTAGTGAATTCTTTGATATTCTAAAACTCTTCTAAGTGATGGCAGTATTTCTGAGGCAACTATATAGATTTTCCAAGTGATCACATCAAAAAATAATACAGCGAGTTTTTTAAACCACCATTAATATAGGTACAGGTGGTCCCTGATACAAGATTGCTTGACTTATTTTTTGTCTTTACTGTGGATTTATCAGTACATGACTCCATTGTAAGTCTAGGAGCATTTGAACTTGTGATGGTTGGCTTAACAACTTTTCCACTTTATGATGGCTTTATCAGTGTATTAAATGCATTTTTGGCTTATGATATTTCTGACTTATGGTAGGTTTATTGGGACATAATTCCATCTTAAAGAACATCTGTATACTGAAAACATTAAAAAAAAACTGCAAAGCTGTACACTCTGGTTACCAATTAATGTTAATTATGATTAATTCTCTAACAATTCATGTACATAGGCAGCTGTGTACTGGGATAGTCATAAAAGATTTCATGATTTCTGCCTACATTTTGCTTTACACTTTCAACAGTTTAATTTTGCAAATCATAAGCATTTACTTGAGAACCACAAATTATTGAGTTACACCACAAATTAGCTCCAGAATTAATTGGAATTCAGGTACTTTCAATAATTCATCTTTTGCAGAGTGTGGCAGGGTAGACTTAATTACTGGTGATTGAAAGAAGTGGTGTTTACCTTTAGTGTTAAGTTTCAGAATTGGGACTGAAATGTCAATGGAAGCACATTGCTAGCCCAAATTCAGTTGACTATGAAAATGTCTACACATAGTTTTATGAAATTCAATATATGCTGAAAAGACACATTTTAACCTAAATATTTTAGCGAACAGTTAAATATGAGAAAACATTCTGAGAGTTAAGAGCACTGGTCGATATCAAATGCCTGCCTTCCATAATCTGTGGGAAATAACTGGTTGCTCCTTTACTTGTCTCCATACTAGCAAACTATGGTTTGTATGACTGGGAAAATAGTCTCTTCCAACTCAGAATAGGGGAGAAAAGGTAGTATCTTTTTTTAATATATCACAAAGTTCATGGCTGAGACCACTATAACTAAAGACAGATTAACAAGAGAAAATCATCCAAATTTATTTGATGTTTTATATGACAGGAAAGCCTTCAGCAATGAAGACACAAGAAACAGAGAGAAATATATATATTTTTATAAACAGTCATGCAGAAGTGTTGAAAGACAAAAAGTATGATTTAATTGTAATAAACTCGTAGAGAATGGCAAGTTCTGTTTGTTTAGATTTTTAGTTTCTCTCTGTCTTTGGTTTCTTTCCCCTGGGCATAAGGAGAACACTTGCTTCAGGGAAAGGTCAGATAAATCTTTTAGAGCCTGCTTCAGGGGTGAAAGGTAAGAGAAGGTCAGAGAGTAACATTCCCACTTCTACAGTGTTCACAAATTCCTTCAGTTTAAAATAGTATGTGAAGGAGCATATTCTAAGTAGAAAACTTCTTTACAAGTGTAGTAGAGAAAGCAAATAATTTTATTATTGAATTAGAATTAAACCAGAATCAGGCTGGTGGTTCATGCCTATAATTCTAGCACTTTGGGAGGTTGAGGCAAGCAGGTCATCTGAGGTCAGGAGTTCAAGACCAACCTGAAAAAGATGGTAAAACTTAATCTCTACTAAAAATACAAAAATTAGCCGGGCTTAGTGGCACACACCTGTATTCCCAGGTACTCGGTAGGTTGAGGCTAGAGGATCGCTTGAACCCAGGAGGTAGAGGCTGCAGTGAGTTGAGATCCTGTCACTGCACTCTGTCCTGGGTGACAGTGTGAGGTTCTGTCTCAAAAACAAAAAAAGACCCCAAAAACCCTGAATGTGGTGAGGATCACAGGCAAGCAAAAAAGAGATTGCAAAAATAGAAGGAAATCTCACTTTTCAGTATAGGCAAGCAGGTACAACCCATTGTCTATACATTTTCAAGATAAACAGTAAGTAACCCTCTCCTAAGAGAACTTGACAGCCCCATTTGTCACACACAGTTTATCCTAAATTCCCTTGGTAATTGGGGTCACAAACTGCGATAGCTAGTTGGCTTTATTAAGATTAAAAAATATTTTTGTGTCTTCATGTTAAGATACAGTTTTGTAACTTGAAGCAAGGCTCCTGTATTCCCACAGAAACAGGGAGATAGGAGCAGTACCTTGATATTTATATTTCAAAGAGATGGCTTCAGGTCCTTAAGAAAGACATTCCTAGGTTATAAAATTGTAAAAATGCCTATCTAGTTTTCAGAAGGATTTATGCATTTCAAAGAGTGGAGACAGTACTTAAAAGTTTTCTAAAGTAAATGCTCTGAGAAAAATAGGGGAAGGGAAATCTCTTCCCTTATTTTCAACAGGGCAAATTAAGGCTCTCAATTTGTATTTATACAAATTATGATAGAGTTGGGAATATATAGTGGATGAGTTAAAATAGAAAATAAAAGCTAATTAATGTATATTTTCTCATTATTCCTCTTTGTGTAGGATTTTTCATAAGCCTAAACTCAGCCAATGAAATCGTATTTAAGAAGTAAGGAAATGAGATAGTGAAGGAACAAATCATTGCTGTAGGCTAGAGCTGAGTCTTTCTTTGTACAAAAGAAACGCTTTGGGAAGCATTAGAGCCATATCTCCTTATTCTAACTCTCCTACCATGAATTCACTTTGAGCATGAAATTACTTGTGTGCAGAGTGTACCCCCGATAAAGGTAATTCCAGTGCACAATAAAAAGAGGCACCTATTAGGCAATACCAAGCTACCCTGAGCATGTCTCTAGGTACAAACAGGGCTCCTGGAATTGTCTCAGTCTTAGTGACAGTTGATAAGAGCTGAACTCAAATGGTCCATCCTCCAAAATGAGAAGGTCATGATGGGTGATCTTTTTTGTAGAAATGCCCCTTGTATTAGAGGAAGTCTGTTCTCTGGGCAGGCAGCATCTTATTTCTTCACACACAGTGCTGTCCATTCCATGCTTTAGATAACCAGAGACAAGGACAATATGTCTCTCACTGATTATATCTTTAAAATCAAAGTGTCTCAGGTCGTTTAAAGGTATTGCTGAAAATGAGCAGAGTACAGAAGCTAAGGTCCAACATCATTAAAATACATGTAGATAAGGAGGTCTCAACCACATTCCGGTCAGTTCATTATTGGATTCTTCTCACATGACAACCTTTGTAATACCAAAGACTACCAGTTAAAACGGATACATGTGATGGAACAAGCAATATCAAAGAGCGCTGAAATCACCTATAAAATAGATTGTTTGTCTGGGCATGGTAGCCCATGTCCATAATCCCAGCACTTTGGGAGACTGAGGCAGGTGGATCACGAGGTCAGGAGATTGAAACCATCCTGGCCAACATGGTGAAACTCTTTCTCTACTAAAAGTACAAAAATTAATTGGGTGTCTAGTGGTGTGTGCCTGTAATCTCAGCTACTTGGGAGGCTGGGGCAGGAGAATTGCTTGAACCCAGGAGGTGGAGATTGCAGTGAGCCGAGATGGTGCCACTGCACTCCAGCCTGGCCACAGAGCGAGACTCCATCTAAAAAAAAAAAAAAAAAAAAAAAAAAGTGTTTTTTAAGGCACATCTGAGAACTTCGTGCAAAGGTAAATCTGGGCTTTGTCAAATCAAGTTGGCAAGTAAAATTTGCCTTGTGATTGCTGCTTCTCTAGTCAAGGGATCTGGGCTCTGCTAGCATCAATTCAAATTCTGTGATGATACATAAGAAAATATGTATCTATGAGTTTGAAATGGCCATGTACTTCTGTGGCCATAGAAATCAGTTAGACTTGGTAACAAATGACGCAAAATGCGAACCCTCCTGGAGTGCATGTTTCCTCATATTCCTCAGGACTTAAAGATAGTTGAGAAATTCCAGCCTGTAGCTTGCTGGAGGAAATATATGGTCACTCACAAAGAAAATGAAGTAGGGGGAGGGAGACGGAGGAGAGGAACCAGGTGAATCTCATCTGTTTTTGCTCAGTGCTAAATAGTTGGTGTTTTCCGTTTTTTCTCATTTTTAAGGAAGAAAATAAATATCAGGCCGAAAATATGAACAGATAGGAAGAAAGTTCAGACATTACATTAATCTAAAATTATGTTTCTAGTTGGATTTTTTTTTGTTGGGATTTGGATTAATGTTTGATCTCATTCCAGTCTCATGTCTACCTATTAACCTCTGGTAGAATCACTGACTTAACTGCTCTTCTCCAAAGCTGCTGAGTGTCTGGGTAGGTACAAAGTTTCTAACCAGAGATGCTTACTGCATCAGAATCATCCCTTCCATTTTTTTCTGGTTGCTTCCTTTATTTCAAATCTGCTCTGAGGGCTAAATAGCAGTGTAAAATCAGTGTAAATTTTAAACCACCAAATTTCATTTCCGAAACTCTTATCTATAACTTTATAACTCACTGAAAATTTTGAAAGTCGAATTTGATTTCTGGAGAAGCACACTCGAACCCCAGTACTATTATTGGGACTTCACATCTTATACTTACCTACCTTTTTATAATTTTCAACTCATTTGTCAGCACAAGCCATGTCTGAAGTGTGCATGGATCTAGATGAGTTGAGAATCTTTGCTCCTCCTAAGTTGCAGTAGCTAGATTCCTGGGAACCTCTCTTTTCTCCTTGGTTTCAATTGTCCCTGTGTTTTACACTGCAATAAGGCTTAGAATGATCTGGACATTCTGGCCCACTGGGGAGTATATCCTTTCTGAAACTTTTTCCTTGTGTATTTTGGCCTTAATTCTCCACTCTTACTTCTGCTTATGTATTTTGGCCTTAATTCTGTGCTCTACCTTCTCAAAGGACCATTAGAAAGAGGATATTATTGCACCGCAGTGTGATATGAAGTATGACGGAAGAGTAACTATTTTTCATTGTGAGGCATATACTTTTTTGGTAATTGTATAAAAGCAGCAGTGTGGAGGGGTAGACTTAGAGATGTGAAAATGTCTATAAGTAAAAATTAAGCAATAGTCTATTACCTGATCACTTTTACACCTCTTTCCCCCTGTTGATTTGTTTTGTTTTGTTTTCTACAGCTTTTCAGCTTCTCCTCCTCCACCACCACTGCTACTGCTGGTATTGCTGCTGCTACTACTACTGCTACTACTACTTTTTTTTTTTCCTTTTGAGACAGAGTCATACTTTGTCACCCAGGCTGGAATGCAGTGGTGCTATCTTAGCTCACTACAACTTCTGCCTCCTGGGTTTAAGTAATTCTTATGTCTTAGCCTCCGAAGTAGCTGAGATTGCAGGCTTGCACCACCTCTCTAGCTAATTTTTGTATTTTTAGTAGAGATGGGTTTCACCATGTTGGCTAGGCTTGTCTCAAACTCCTGACCTCAAGTGATCTTCCTGTCTCAGCCTACCAAATTGTTGGGATTACAGGTGTGAACCACCATGTTCACCCTCAGCTCCTTCTTAATGTAGGGAAATCTTTTTGCCAAACAGAATCGCCTTAATATAGAATACAAAAATATAGAGCTGTTATGCTGTGGTGAAGAAGAGCTGAAGCTCTATGAGACTATGTATGTTCCAAGTCCCTCTATGACCCTTAGATTATTTTGCAAAACCCCAGAGTTCCAGGAACCAAATTTGCTACCTATATTCAAGACAGTGCACTCACATCCAGAATCTTATGCTTTACTTTCCTTGCTAAATATGCATATTTTCAAAAGAACCTCTGACTTTGTAAATAATAATTGGAAAAAAAAAGTTTAATTTGACAGAACTTCCCACACACAAGCCTGTTTTCATTCCTGAGCTCTCTTCCTTGCTGAGTTCTGGGAGCCTTTCGTATTAGTATATATCATTTGTCATTTCAATGTAGCAACTTTTATTGATCCTTATTACTTAATTTCCCCCTTATTTTCAAGACCAGAGACATCTAGAGACCAGGAACTGAATTTTATAATCATTTGTCTTCCAGCACTTAGAACAGTGGACAGCATTTACTAAACTCTCTGTGTGTGTTTGTTTCTGTCTACAGTGATAATAACTTTCAGATATTGGGAAAAAAAATCTCTGGAAACAATTCTGGATTTAACTGAAGTTTGTTTCCATACATTATTTCTTTTCACTGTTTTTATGATATTATTTATTTTATTGTACTTTAAATTCTTGAGTACATGTGCAGATCTTGCAGGATTGTTGCATAGGTACACACATGCCATGGTGGTTTGCTGCCTGCACTGCCCCACCCCCCATCACCTATATCTGGCATTTCTCCAAATGTTATCCCGCCCCAATCTCCCCACTCCCCACTGTCCCCCCTCTAGCTCCTCATCCCCCTAACAGACCCCAGTGTGTGATATTTCCCTCCCTGTACCCATGTGTTCTCATTGTTCAACACCCACCTATGAGTGAGAACATGCGGTGTTTGGTTTTCTGTTCTTGTGTCCGTTTGCTGAGAATGAAGGTTTCCAGATTCACCCATGTCTCTACAAAGGAAATGAACTCATCCCTTTTTATGGCTGTATAGTATTCTATGGTGTATATGTTCAAACCTTCATTCTCAGCAAACGGACACAAGAACAGAAAACCAAACACCGCATGTTCTCACTCATAGGTGGGTGTTGAACAATGAGAACACATGGGCACAGGGAGGGAAACATCACACACTGGTGTTAGGGGGATGAGGAGTTAGAGGAGGGACAGTGGGGTTGGGGAGATTGTTGAGGGATAACATTTGGAGAAATGCCAGATATAGGTGATCGGGGGTGGGGCGGTACAGGCAGCAAACCACCATTTTCTTTAACCAGTCTATCATTGATTGGCATTTGGGTTAGTTCCAGGCCTTTGCTATTATAAGCAGTGCCACAGTGAACATACACGTACATGTGTCTTTATCATAGAAAGATTTATAATCCTTTGGGTATATACCCAGTAATGGGATTGCTTGGTCAAACGGAATTTCTGTTTCTAGACCCTTAAGGAATCAACACACTGTTTTCCACAATGGTCGAATAAGTTTACACTCCCACCAACAGTGTAAAAGTGTTCCTGTTTCTCCACATCCTCTCCAGCATCTGTTGTCTCCAGATTTTTTAAATGATCACCATTCTAATCGGCATGAGATGGTATCTCCATGTGGTTTTGATTTGCATTTCTCTAATGACCAGTGATGTTGAGCATTTTTCAATGTTTGTTGGCCTCATAAATGTCTACTTTTGAAAAGTGTCTGTTCATATCCTTTGCCCACTTTTGAATATGTTTTTTCAGTTTTTTATTGTAAATTTGCTTTAGTTCTTTATAGATTCTGGATATTAGCCCTTTGTTAGATGGGTAGATTGCAAACATTTTTTTCCCATTCTGTTGGTTGCCGGTTTACTCTAGTGATTGTTTCTCTTGCTGTGCAGAAACTCTTAAGTTTAATTAGATCCCATTTGTCTATTTTGCTTTTGTTGCCATTGCTTTTGGTGTGTTAGTCATTAAGTCTTTGCCTATGACTGTCCTGAATGGTGTTGCCAAGGTTTTCTTATAAGGTTTTTATGGTGTTAGGACTTAGGTTTAAATCTTTAATCCATCTGGAGTTAACTTTAGTGTAAGGTGTAAAGAAGGAGTCCAGTTTCAGCTTTCTGCACATGGCTAGCTAGTTTTCTCAACATCATTTGTTAAACAGCAAATACATGCAATAAAATATGATAAAGAAGATATCCACTAAGTCCACAGAAATACAAACTACTCTCAGAGATTACTACATACAACTCTATGCACATAAACCAGTAAATCTGGAAGAAATGGAAAAACTCCTGGACACTTTCACCCTCCCAAGATAAACCAGGAAGAAGTTGAATCCCTGAATAGACCAATAACAAAGGCTGAAGTTGAGGCAGCAATTAATAGCCTACCAAGCAAAAATGTCCAGGGCCAGACGGGTTAATGGCAAATTCTATCAGATGTACAAAGAGGAGCTGGTACCACTCCTCCTGAAACTATTCCAAACAATACAAAAAGAGGGAATCCTCCCCAACTCATTTGATGAAACCGATATCATCCTGATACCAAAACCTGGCAGAGACACGACTAAAAAAGAAAACCTCAAACCAATATCATGATGGACATCAATGCAAAAATCTTCAATAAAATACTGGTAAACTGAATGCAACAGCACATCAAATAGCTTATCCATCATGATCAAGTAGGCTTCATCCTGGGGATGGAAGGCTAGTTCAACATACACAAGCCTATAAACATAATCCATCACATAAACAACCAAAGACAAAAACCACGTGATCATCTCAATAGATGCAGAAAATGCATTAGACAAAACTCTATAGTGCTTTATGCTAAAAACTCTCAATAAACTAAGTAGGGATGAAATGTATCTCAAAATAATAAAAGCTATTTATGACAGACCCATAGCCAGTATCATACTGAATGGCAAAACCTGGAAGCATTGCCTTTGAAAACTGGCACTAGCCAAGGATGCCCTCTCTCCCCATTCCTCTTTTTATGATATTAAGTAAAGCGTGGGTTTAAATTTTTGTTAATATTCAAGTTACACTTTACCAGGTGACCAAGAAGGTTTTGACACCTTCCCTTCATCTTGGCTAAACTTCATCCAATTTCTTATTGACAAGTTCCCTGACCAAGGTCCTGATCTCTCCCTTTAAAGATAATTTACTTTAGAAAACTTGTAATTTGTAAATCATTTCTCTGCCCATTTGAGGTGTAAATCTTTTAAAAAAGCCTCATTAGAGTGTTATTACCTAGGACTATGGTGGGGCTCAGGAATCAATAACCCAACATAAGGCACTTTCACAGACTAGGTGAGAGAAAAAGCCACAAGGTCCCTCTGACCTTCCTCCCATGACCGTTTTTGTCTTTCAATACTCTGTCTCCCCCAGAGCAAAGAATGAAGTTGTTCTCTAAAGTTCCTTTGTCTGCATACAGTCGAGATCTGCCAAAGATGAAAACAATCTGGTCCCTTCCCTGAGTTTTTATTAACTGAACTCATATTGAAGAAAGAAAGACTAAAGTCAGTCAACACACATGGACCGACTTTAGTTACATCTATTGTGTTCTCTATGAGAAAAACAGACCTTTTCCCAGGCCATGTACGTTCTTAAAAACCATTTACTTTCCTTAAAAATCATTTACCACCTTCCTAATGTAAAAGCACCTTTGCAAAAATTGTATTAGTGAGAAAATTCTAATAGTGAAAATGTTCTGACCTAATTGACTCCATCTTGCTTTCAGCCTCCACGCTGCCCTTGTTCATTCCTGGGTTCAGGCCAAACTAACTGTTTATAGTTTAACTCTAAAACAAGGATGATAGGAGTCCTTTCATGAAATTAACACCCTTCTTTCCTGAGGCCCAGACTGCTTCTGTAAGGTTAACAAGTTAGCCACAAGATTAGAAATTATGATTTAGGAATCATGCAAATAGAGGTCACCGAATTCTAAACCTCACCAATTGTTCCTAGGAATAAAATCAATATATTAAATCCTGATACGGGTGCTTTGAAGTATTTTTCAGATCTTGCACTTGATGGATCAGGTGATACCATACAAATCAGTAAATCAGCTCATCTTATGACCCTCACCCAGGAACTGGCTGAGTGCAAGAGGAAAGCTTTGACTCCCTATGATTGCATCTTAGGCCTAACAAATCAGCCCTCCCCACTCCCTGACCCACTGTCCACCAAATTTTCCTTAATAAACCCTAGTCTGCAAATTTTCTAGGAGACTAATTTGAGTAATAATAACACTCTATTTTCCCATTCAGCCAGCTCTGCCTGAAATAAGCTATTTCTCTATTATAATTGTCCTGTCTTGATAAATTGATTTTATGTGGGCAACAGGCAAAATGAACCTATTGAGTGGTTACACATTACATCCACACTATTCCATCTCCCTTTTCTCTAAGAATAAGGGTATATAATCATTCCTATGGTATTGCGTGATGAGATAATTACTCTGTGATTCTCCTCCGTGAACATTGCTAAATTTGTATAACATTTCTCCTACTCTTTCTTTTTTTCTTTGATTTTCAACAAACCTTCAGTGGTAAGGGGAACATTTTCTCTTAGCTCCCATAACTATCTTTCTCAAGGACCTAGTAACCATCTGATTAAAATGTAATAATCAAGAAAGGTAGTGCTCCTATCCCTGTCTTCTGCGGCATGGGTCCCACCTAACTTCCCTGGGGCATCTTGCTCCAAGTTGCAAATTTACCTCATGTCAGGAAGATACAAAAAAGTTACTTGTCCTCTTCATAAGGCACACTTAGATGGTTTATAATTACTTAATCCCCCCAAATTATCAGCTCTTAAAAACTCCCTAGCCCTTTATTTTAGTGGAGTTGAGCTGAGACTGACTTTTGGCTGCTCTCTCTTACTGCATTAGCTTCAAATACAGTGTTCCTTGACTGTTGAACTTTGTCAAGGGCAACTTTTGCTTTGATAGAGACTTCTCTTAAACACCAAGGACAACAAAACATTCCTCTGCTCAAATTCAACTTGCCAAAATCACAGGACACTATATTTTTCAGAGAGGAATAAATTTATTAAAACATTTTATTTCCTTTTTGTAAGGATAACTTTGTATTATTTGTAATAGCAATTAAAACACTTGGAGAGCACAGTTTCAATAAAACTGACAAAAAGCTGAAATTAATTGGTTTACTCAGTATAAATACATTGACCAACCTTCTGTAAATCATTGAGCTAGTCTCCTTTATGTTATTTTCTTGTAAGTAACTTCATT
This sequence comes from Saimiri boliviensis, assembly GCF_048565385.1. Lineage (NCBI taxonomy): Eukaryota > Metazoa > Chordata > Mammalia > Primates > Cebidae > Saimiri > Saimiri boliviensis. The sequence continues at coordinate 89,247,103 of NC_133461.1, forward strand.
TAGAATGAGCAATAACTTTACCACCAAGGAACTAACTTTGTAGTATACTGGAGGTACTTTTGTCTGCCTATTAGTAAATTCTAACATTATACTCCTTTCCTTGTGGTAAAGTAACATAATTTGTTATACAGGTTTAGAGGTAAGAGCTCATTTGAGCCTTTTCTGTACTTGCTTTTCAGCTTGGCTGTGTACTATAGGTTCATTCCATGGCACAGTTCTTGAGTATATACTGACCCCCCACTCTGAATTCACCTACAGAGATTTGAGGACCACAGAATCAGCCCAAGAAAATATAAGGAAGTAGACCAACTTCAAAAAATTTTAGGCTGAAAATAATCTTTGGGGTTATATAATTCCATTATTTTATTTTGCAAGTGAAGAAAATGTGTGACTTAATCTTTGAGCCACACAGTGAAAGATACAAATAAAAGTGAAAATTAAGAATCACGGAATCCTAGTTTATTACTTTCCTATTATTTTCCATTTCTGACATTTTTCTTCTATTTGGGTAGTTTGTTATTTTGCCCCATGATTCTGTGCTTCCATGAGGTATCACATAGATTCAAGATTTTATAATCGCATCCATGCTGAAGTTTTATAGTCTTCAAGAGTCAGTCTGTCTAGGAATACATGTTTTTGTTTGTTTGTTGTTTTTTTTAAAGAGTACAGGTAATATTTAAAAAATTCATATATGAAACTCAGTGGAATTTCTTTCTGCAGCATGGGTATTTTTTACACTGGAAGAGAGTACATTCTTCTAACTCTCCAACACCGTGTGCTATTGATGTTACAGAAAGAAAGCTTTACCAACAAAATTTAGTGATATATATACTTCAAATAAAAGATACATTCTGTGAACACACATGACTTTAACATAAAACTCACAAAAAGGTGACCCAAAAAGATTTTTTGAGGGCACCTAATTTTTTTGGAGTACCTAAGATTTTTCTCTCCAGACCAGAGGAACCTTTAGTTGACACATTATAATTTCTCTTTACTAAGGCAGAAATGAAACAGTATGAGGATTCCAAGATACGACCGCTACTGCTTAGACAGTTCTGTCTCCTTTTATGTGTGTTTCATTTGTTAGCTTAGAGTCAACCAAAGAAACTCAAACCAAACATTAAAAATAAAACAGTGTAGGAATTAATCCATCAATTCGTGTATCTTTTCTCTCCTCTATCTTCTTCTCTGTACTAGAAAATACTAGCTTCTAGTGTCATTGATAAGCATGTATCTTCATACTTTAAAGGCACTACATAGGTTCTGAAGCATACAGACTGTTGCTGTATTCAGCTTTACTGTGAATTAAATGCCATTAGAGTGTTTTTAGTCTTTTTTTTTTTTTTTTTTTTTTTTTGTTCCAACTTAATTCCTGAAGTCATAAAGATATTCTTGTCTTTTAAGAGATCTATGTTCCCACAGGACTATTCCTTGAACAGATAAAAGCTGAGTAGAACTGACCTTTTAGCATATCCTTCATTTTTATGCTTGTTAGCAAGTTGTACATTTTAAGAACTATCTTTCTGAGGTTTTTAAGACTGTGGATCTATTTTGTAGTTTCCTTCTCTTACCTAAAATACCTTTCTCTAAAAAAGAAGAAGCGACAGGCATGATAGTTCACACCTGTAATACAGGTACTGTGGGAGGCTGAGGTGGGCGGATCACTTGAGGTCAGGAATTTGAGACCAGCTTGGCCAACATGGGAAACCCCATCTCTACTAAAAACACAAAAATTAGACAGGTGTAGTGGTATGCACATGTAGTCCCAGCCACTCAGGAGGCTGAGGTGGGAGAATCACTTGAATCCAAAAGTGGAGGTTGCAGTAAGCAGAGGTGGTGCCACTGCATTCTAGCCTGGATGACAGAGCAAGACTCCATCTTAAAATAAAAAAGGAGAAGTAACTTTAACAGAAAATACTAGAGAGTCATGGGGAACCAAAATGTGTGACCCCAAGATATACTTTTTTTTTTTTTTTGGCATATTTTGAGATGGCTATTCAGAGGGCCTGCAGGCACTTCAGTAGCTCTAAAAGGTTATCTTCTTGTGTGGGAGATTTCTATGTGCATGTAATACATATGTATACCTTTTCTCCTGTTCAACTGTCTGTTCTGTTTCCTAGATTGAAATTATCAAAAACTTCGGAAATAAAATTCTCTTGATCTCTAAAAGGAATCTCTATGAAAAACAGGTCTAAAATACTTAGAATGATTCCCAATCATGTTAAATATTATGGAGGCGCATAGTAGGACATATAATAATAGAAAAAAATTGACTTCGTCAATGAAAAGAAAAAAGTATAAACAAGAGAATATGGAGAAGAAACAAAAAGGACACAAAATCTATTTATTACCTTACGTTTCTCATAATCACAATTGTAAATGCTGTCACTGGATTTACGATGTTACCAGTGTCATTCTATTTTCCTCAGGAATTATGGTAACATTAAATAATTCCTAAGGTAAAATTTATTTTGTGTTACTGTTAAAAATTACAAACTCATACACACTTCAGAAGACTGAATTTAATACAGTTTTAGTCATGAAGCTGTTAAATTGCCTCAATACAGCTAGTGCTCAACTAACAACCACAATTGGTTCCAACAGACCGGTCGTAACACGATTTGGTCATGAGTTGAGTAGACTATATGTACAGTACTGCGAAATGATGTTATAAAACTCTTTAAGTCATATTTTATCATAATTTTCTTTCATTATTATATATCATAATTTTCTTTGTTCATTTTATGCCATTTGTATCATCTCTACACCATTTTGTTTCTTATTTTTACATTCGTCAAGTATGATAACTTGGTATCACATGCGATCACATTCACTTTCTTTCCTCCTTCCTACTGCTTAATTACCTTCATTTTCATGTCGAGATCAATGGCCTTTCTTTTCTTCTTGGCAGGCTGAGGCATAGACAAAGACAATTTCTTCTTGGTAGACATCTTGGGAGGGGTTTGATGAAAAATATCCAAGACACAAAACACAAATTGCTGTACCGAGTCTGGGATAACAGTTAAAATGGTGCACGTGGAGATGGTAGTGCTGCCGGAAGCTGGTCCGCACTGTCAGACGCCCAGCTGGGCAACATTTGCGCTGCCAGGTGCGGAGCAGTCATGGCTAGCGATTGTGGTCGTAAAGTCGAATGGCCGTAAGTTGCATAGGTCGTAAGTCGATCAATACCTGTATTAATAAAAGTTTCTACAAGTATAAAAGCTTTTTTAGAGTTGAGATTTTTATCTATTTTGTTCATTACTGCATCCTCAGTCCTAGAACTTGTGTTCTGGTACAGATTAGGCACTTAATACTCGCTAAGTTGGTGTCCTGAACTATCCTTTCTCAAAGCATTGTCAGAGGGACACTGGAGTATTCCTTTTGTTGTTAGTACACAGTGTGAAGAGAGGGTTCTCTGGTTAAAGAAGTTTGGGAACCACGTGGTACCTAGGTGATACTTGAGGTATTCAAGCTCTATATAATCAGATGTCCTGAAAAGTACCTGTGGTTAACTTGGTCCACTACAAAAGCAGTGGTTGATTTCCTGTTCCAGTGGAAGATGCTGTTCAGAGCTGCTCCTGCCCTAGCGCAGTGTATGTCCTTAGACTCAAGTGTCTGTTCAACAGGGGACCCAATTGGAGTTCAGATTCCATTTAGGAAGTCACTTTCTTTTTAAAAGCTTGAGACTCAGCACTTATTTTTAATGATCCTCAAAAAGAGAGTGAAGTACTCGTGGGGTAGTACATTTGGACTATGATAAAACAAAAATTTACTCCTTTTCAAGCCACCATTTTAAGCCACCATGCCCAGCTAATTTTTGTATTTTTTAGTAGAGACGGGGTTTCCCCATGTTGGTTAGTCTGGTCTTGAACTCCTGACCTCTTGATCTGCCCACCTCAGTCTGCCAAAGTGCTGGGATTACAGGCATGAGCCACCGTGCCTGGCATCTTCAACAATTTTAGGGCTTTTCAAGTTTTTTGTTTGTTTTCTTAAGTCAGTTTTTTAAAGGAATATTTTTCTAGAAAGTTTCCACTTCTAAATTGTCATATTTATTATCCTATTGATTTCTTATATTTCATTAACGTTTTAGAATCTATAGCTTTACATATAGTATAAAAATTCATCAGAGATTATAAGTATATATGAATTATCAATACAACCACAGAATAAATACTGTAAACTTCGTGATATAAGATAAAATTTTAAACTGGCACTTAGTATAATTATTTTATATCTTGTACATAAACAATTTTTCTACCATTCATAAAGAATGATTCCCCGTATACCCAAGAATTCCTGAAAATGTACAGTTCAAAGGTTATGACCACGGAGACAGACATCTGGAAGCTGGTTCAATAGGAGTATGAATCACAGTTCAGAGGACCCATGTTTACTCTGTTAACCATGGTCCATACCCCGCAATTGGTCTGAAAGTGATTCCTCAAACCACAGTGAGGAGAATAAAACTTATTTTTTCTATCAGGCAATATCAGTTGTCCTCAGCACTGTTTTTTAGCCACCATGTCCACCAGAGAGAATTTTAAAAAGTAAAGCACCTGATAAAAATGTATTTTCCAAACTCAGTTGTATTACTTTGTCTCTTAGTAATATACTTCTTCATACATACAATCCTATGCATATAAATTGAGAAACTATATCTAAATGTCCCATTTTGTAGGAAACATCAGTACTATAAAAATTTCCATGTGTAACTAAGATTGTGTAACCAAACACAAGTGAAGCTGCTAGTCACTTTTTGAGTCCAATGAACAAGAATGAGAACTGTTAGAAAGTAGCTTTTATTCCAGAGCTAAACTGAAGTGTTACAGTTTCCTTCCTTAAAGGGAGCTGCTTCCACTTTCTGGGCAGAAAGCAGGGGCTTTTTTATTTATAAAAAAAATATATATTTATTATACTTTAAGTTCTGGGGTATATGTGCAGATCGTGCAGGTTTGTTACATAGGTGTACATGTGCCATGGTGGTGGTTTGCTGCATCCATCACCCTGTTATCTACATTAGGTATTCCTCCTAATGTTATTCCTCCCCAATCCCCCTACCATCTGCTATTCCTCCCCTATTCCTCTTCCCCACCAGACCCCAGTGTGTGATGTTTCCCTCATGAAAGCAGGGGCTTTTAAATAGGGACTTGGAGTTAAAAGCATGGAGGGAAGTGGGTGTGGAGGTGCAAGGTCTGCGTGATTTGCTGGCTGGTGCCATTGCAGGCAGAGCTAGGTTGTAAATGGACATCTCCTCGTGTGTAGGTGCTTGGTTTGTTTCAAGGTTCGGTCTCCAGAACTTCTAAGTAAAGTCATAGTTAGGTAATCTTACTATGTAGAAACTGTCTGGTGGAGTGAAGCTAAAGTTTATTACTGCATTTTTAAAGAGACATGGAGGAGGTAGGGGAAAATGAAAAAGGTTAAAACATATTATTTTATTTTTCTTTAAAATTGGGCATATATAGGAAAATTGGGCATATAACTGAAAATATGTAAGAAGGTAGAAAATGATCGTTAGCATGTTTCCATGAAAATGCTGTTATAGTTTTCATAATGTTAATAATTTAAAATATTTGCCACTGGGCATAGAGGCTCAGGCCTGTAATTTGGGAGCATTTGGGAGGCTGAGGCAAGCAGATCACTTTAGGCCACGAGTTCCACATCAGCCTGATCAACATAGTAAAACCTTAACTAAAAATTCGAAAATGGTGGTGCATGCCTGTGATCTCAGCTACTCAGGAGGCTGAGGCAGGAGAATCATTTGAGCCCAGGAGATGGAGGTTGCTGTGAGCTGAGATTGTACCACTGCATACCAGGCAGGGTGACAGAGAGAGACTCTGTCTCAATCAGTCAATCACTAAAAAATATTTTTTAACATACAAAATAAAAGATGCTTAAAATTTTTATATATGTAGGAAAGGAGTTCGGTTAATTCAAATATCCTACTTCATCATCAATCTGTAGGATATTCAAAAAAGCCTTGATGGTTACAATGACTGCCAGAGTATATTTCTTCTTCTTTTTTTTAATTGCATTTTAGGTTTTGGGGTATATGTGAAGTACATGGAAGATGGTTGCATAGGTACACACATGGCAATGTGACTTGCTGCCTTCTTCCCCATCACCTATATTTCTTAAATACATTTTCTGGATTGAAAAAGGTTTTATCCTTTAGCCACACAAATAAATTTGTCAAGCATCATATAATTCATTAATATGAATGACAATGTTTTGTTGAGTAAAATTTTTATATTATTTGGGTAACCTCTCCCTTTAAACAAATGGAATATATTGAAAAGCTGTATTAACTCTTTCAAAACATCAGGGTATCACTTTTTTTATTTACCATTTTGGCTAAAGTTATTCTTTAATACATTAAATAGCTTTCATTTTTTAGCATGTTATTATATAGGTATATGTTATTCAAACTTGAGAACTTAATTGTACTATGAAATAGAAGAAAACCATGGATTATTATCTAAAGAAAAGTACAACCAAATAATAAAAATACTTGGAATTTCAATGCTATTAACTTAGAAAAAACAATAAATGGTGTAAACAATACTACTACAAATCTCTGTTTTTTTGTTTTTGTTTGTTTTTGTTTGGACAGTTTCCCTCTGTCACTCAGGTTGAAGTGGCAGTGGCATGGTTTCAGCTCACTGTAACCTCTGCCTACGCGTTCAAGCAATTCTCCTTCCTCAGCCTCCCTAGTAGCTGGGACCACAAGCATGCACCCCGATGCCTGGCTAATTTTTTTTTTTTTTTTGTATTTTTGGTAGATACAGGGTTTCCTTGTTTTGGCCAGTCTGGTCTGAAACTCCTGGCCTCAAATGATCCATGTGCCTTGGCCTCCCAAAGTGCTGGAATTAAAGGGATGTGCCACCATTTCCAGCCCCAATCTTTAATCCTTAAGTCAACTCAGAACCATTAGTTTTTTTTAAGTAGGCATTTTTTCCTTTATCTTATTTCTAATTTTACTGATTTTTTTTTTTCTTTAAGAAGAATGGCAATGACTTTGCTATAACTACCTGCACAAGTTGATGCTGCATGTTTATACAGGAAAATGAACTTAAGATTGATATTGATTAATTTTCATGCTTTGTTCTTTGTATGCAAAATCATAAACATACAGCTATGTAGGCAGCAGGACAAACGATATTTTACTGCCAACAAAGATAAGATTTTAAAAATTAGAATTCTACAATTTATTTTCCCCCATAGGTGGTTCTAGCAATGATGTCCAGCTTTACAGTAAGAGCACTTTTTCTCTGTAGGTTTGGGAATGTGCTGAGTAATTTTGTCCTGGGCAAACATTTAATATACTTTAAAATAAGTACATAGTTTACAGAGACCAAGTTAGCATCCAAGACCATTTGCATTTGGTGATTTCTGACTATAATCAATAAGTAATTGCAAGCTATAATAGGCAGAATTGATAGGTCTCCTTAATCAAAATAATCCTGAACTCAATAGCTTAATTTTTAAATTAAAATTTTTCATCTGCCCCATGCTTCAATTTCTTTATTTCAGCTTCTCCAATCCTGTTTTCATTAAATCATTAATTTTGACTAATTAATCTAGTATTCTATGTCTTCTAAGATTTTAATCCCTTTATTCTATTTTTGTATACATTGTAGGTGATGATAGATGATCTCAAAAGGAAAATATTTTCTAATTTTATATTTTTGATTGGTTTAAAAAATACTTTCTGGTAACTTCTCAAGCAGTGATAGGCATTCACATCTGCAAAATGTAATAAAAATAGTGTTCTTCATCGCTTTTCTAGTTCATTCATACATGTTGCCTAATCTTACCTTTTGCTGTATGAGTATTTCATTTCTAAATATACCAGCTTCAGGGGCACCTTTTGTAGTATCTTAAGCTAATTTGCTTCAAAGGTTCTCCATGGGTTGTTTTCCCTAGAGTTCTACTGCCATCTTCTCTTAGTCAGCCCTCCCCCATCCTCCTCCGACCGTCTGCTCTCATAACTCGTAAGCAAGTCAGAATGTTCCTTACAATGTACCTCTTCATGCATCCTGACTCTAGCTGAATACACATCCTGGCAGAGTCTCAACTTTTTCTCTCCTCAAGAATTTATTTAGTGTGAGAAATTTTGCTTCATGGATATATATATACATATATATATATATATATATATATATATATATATATACATACATACATACACATATATCCATGAAGCTATATATATATATATATATATATATATATATATATATATATATATACTGTGATTTATTTTTTACTCTTGTAATTCTTGACAGCAGTTAATCTCTGGAATTATTATTATTATTGGGCTTTTATTTTACCAGCTTTTCTAGATATCTTCTTAATTTAATGAAATTTTAGAACTTAAATTCTCCTACTCTTCTTTTCATTGATTTTTAAAGTACACTATGACCCCAATTTTTCCCAAGAGATAGCAAGCCAAGAATAATAAAAAGAAAGATAAATGTCTCTCCTTATTTAATTTTTTTAAATTCTTTTTCATAGCTACTTCCATATACACAATGACTTTGCTGCCATTCTTCCACACAGAATTATTTTGCTTGCTCTGGAATTGTTCATGATTATATATTAATTGTCTTGGAGAGACAAATAATTAATGGCAGATTATTGTCACTGATTTTATTAGCATTGTATTTGAAATCCAATAGGGACACATGAATGAAAGAATTGTGGAATTTGAACACATTATAGCAAAGAGCTTGCACTGAGGTATCTTGGGTAGACCATCTAACATAGGATTTAACAAATGCCTGTGGAACCCAGATTACTTAGATCTTTGTCATGCTAATGATGGTACACAAGTGGTCTAGACTGATGCCAGCCAAATTTAATCCCAAGTTCAGAAAAGCCAAAATTAGGATGAAAATGCACAGGATAATCTATTATGTATTGCTTAAGTATTGTTCAAGAAGTCTCGAAGTACAAATTGGAGGTTCAGAATCCACCAGTTCTACCCTCCCAGAAGTAATGGATATTCTTAGCTGGGACTTCAGCTGAGGTGGGCTGGAGCCAACCCATAGGACAACTTTCTGGTTCACTGCCAAGACCAATGTCTGCAGGCATATGGGTCTTTTGACCAAGGCACTAGTGTGCATAATTTTTTTTTGGACCCGTTGGCAGATGGTTTCGATCAAAGACAAATGTGACTCTAGCCAAGCCCGTTGGAGAATGGGGCTATTTCCAGGCTTGAATCTGGGTGCATAATCAGATGATCAACCACTTGGGTATCAGTCTGCACTCAAAATAACTCTTCTAGGTCTTGGGCATCATTGATGTTTCATAACCTCCTACCTGAATTTTGAGGCTTCTGCAGAGAGACTTTTGCCTATGGATAGATTAAGAATTTTTGTTGCTGTGAGGGGATATGATTGGGTTACCTCCTATCCCACCATCTACCATCTTGCTAAAATTGATTTAAATTAGCATAGACTATACTGCCAGTCTTTTCTCTTAATGGGCATATGTTCTGAATGAGCATATGCCCCTGAATGAATGCCCGGAATGACTTGAGTAACATAAAGGTACTATTCTCTAGTTGTCCTCAGTTCCTGCATGCCTTATCAAACATAAGTGTCTTACTTTACTGACTGTGATTCTGTTAAAACAATACACATTTTTACGTGAAAAGAATCAAAATAAAAGCCAAAAATTTTATACACAGCTAAAAAAATAGCAAAACATTCTAATAGTTTGGGAAAAAGTATATTGAATTTAACAAAGAAAATATATTGATGTGTTCAATGCTACTATTCCTATGAGATTTTCAAAAATAATCTTATACAAGCTTACCTTGCAGGGTTTCCATCCTAATTCCTTAGTAGATGTCATTGCTGTGGAATGGTTTATAATTCATACCTTGTAAGATTCTCAGACTTGGCTTTATAATATATAATTCTATATTTCACTCCCATTTACCAAAAACTGATCTGTCCTAATTCTGATATCTTAATAGATAAAACAGTTTCAGTCAATGTAATTGCCCATGCTCAGGCTAAAACCTCTAGGGTTGTCATCTGAAATGTCTTTCTCTTTCATATGTATATTTCAATAAGTCCTCAAGTTACGTCAGCTTCCACAATATTTCTCAGATTTTAACATTACCCTTCACTGTGGCAACAACTCATTTCCATCTTCATCTCTTTCTACGTGATTTTCTGTCATGACTAATTGCAGTTTTCTCCTGCAACTCCTAAAGGGATTCCCTTCAGAGCTCCCAGACCTCAGTGTTTTTTCAAGTTGTAAATTTGATGATACAACTTTTTTGTTTTGAAAACATCAATGTTTTCCCAATGCAGTATGATTTAATCCAAACCCTTTACAATGGCTCCATTTAATCTGCCCCCTGTTTGTTTCAAGACCATATCTCCTCCTCATACTAGCTCCCAGTATTTTGACAACTTTCAATTTGTTTTAGTTATCTGTACAGACTGAGTTTATTCTTGTCTAGGAGATTTGGTATTTATTTTTCTCTTAGGCAAAATGCTCTTCCCCAAGATTTTTACATATCTCCTATGGCCACAGCACTGTGCCTCCCCACCCCAGACACTTGTTCTATCTCAACACCCTGTATAATAATCCTTAGAGCATTTAGCATTTATATAAATTATATTATTCATATGCAATGCTATATGAAGTGGTAAGGGAGATCTGAGACAACAGGAACTGTATTTTTCTTGCTCACGATTGTAGTATCCAACACCTAGAAGAACATCTGGCAGAGACAAAGAGAGAGAGTCTATCAGATGTTCCCCCATCTGATGCATTTGAATTCTGATGGAATCTTTTTGCAACTTTCCCTCATATCATCACATCATATTTTACCTCTTACATCTATATCGTCTGTATCTAATTCTATATTTATAGCATAACTTCCCTCTCTCCCTCCCACCCTCCCTCCCTTCCGCCTGTCCTCCCTCTTTCTTTTCTTTTTCTCTTTCTTTTTTTAATTCATTCTTTCAATTCTTCATTCTATTCTTTCTCTTTCTTCTTTTAAATATCTATAACCGTTCTCCAGAAAATTTTAAATAAAAATATTTAATTGTAGTATGAACTTAAATCATTAGGTTAGCTCTTTCATAGACCTTACTATTTTAATTATTTTTTTTCTGAAAATATATAAAAAAAAAACTTGACTAGAAAGGGGGCATGTGTGAAGACACAATCTGTTCAGCAGCCTTGGAGCCACCTTCTGGGCACTTGGGATGATCTTAGATTAGAAGACAATTTATGTCCATTTTACTCTTGAGACACTTACTTACTAACTGTTGATGCAAATGTCAGGAACCCTAATTTCTCTTGGCAGCTTAATAAGGTGTTTTGGTTTGCATATTTAGAATTTGGATGATTGAATTTAAAATTTCCATTGTATACTTTTATGACTTTAGAAAAAATGAAATGAAAGAAGACTATAATACAGCATTACATTTGATTCTATTCAGTTTCATTCATTTCTAACACATTTGTGAAAAAATAAATAGAAAAATCAAATACACATGCAATATCCAAACCTTAGGCCATTCAGTTAGGTGCATAATGTTAACCATGAGCATTACTATAAGTTACTGAATCAAATAGCAAGGTATGCCCAAGCCATAATCCTTCTTAACAAGTTTTCTATTATATAAGTAATATTCAGTTTCTCCCTAAGCATTCTCTTGGAGTTGATCATTGACTAATCTGATTTTATCTTCAAGTACCCTCCAAAATCTAGTAAATTAACAATCAGCAGAGACTTGGGCAAGAGGACAGCAGTAGGAATAAATATAAAATTAAAGTACATAGTTATAAAATATAGACAGTTAGCCCCTAGTTTCATTTAGCATGTTTTTGTTATTATCGTAGGCAGCTTCTAAGGTGACCTCATGTGATCCCAACTCCCAGATATTCCATTACACCATGATTTTCTGTTTAGTGATCTGCTTCTATTCAGTAGAACATGACAATGTTGAGGAGATGCCACTTCTTTAATCAGGTTATAGAAGATAATATCTTTTTGATATTAGCCTTTTTGTCTCAATCTTTTTTTGTCTTTGATGAAGTAAGCTACCATGCTGGAGAAGACCAGGTGTTAGGAAAATGATGTAATTCCTCTGACCAACAGGCAGTAAGGAACGGAGGCACTTAGGAAATGGTCCCTGAAGAACTAAATCCTCCTACCTACCATGAAAACTGGGAGCTAGATCCTTTCTCAGTGAAATCTTCAACCTCAGCCCTGGCCAACTCTTTAGTTTCAGCCTCATGAGAGTCCATGAAGTAGATCCAGACTGATAAAGTAGATACATCAGTAATTTACAGATGTTGGACAGACACAAACTGTAAGAAATGTGTGATGTTTTAAGACACTAAGTTTTGCAGCCCAGGAGGCGGAGGTTGCGGTGAGCCGAGATCGCGCCATTGCACTCCAGCCTGGGTAAAAAGAGCGAAACTCTGTCTCAAAAAAAAAAAAAAAAAAAAAAAAAAAAAAAAAAAAAAAAAAAAAAAAAAGACTAAGTTTTGAGGTAATTTTTATACAGCAATAGATAAATAATACACCTATTTATATGTATAAAGAGAAACTGTATCCTGCTAAAGAGGTGAGGTCATTTTACAGCCCACTTATCACACACAATTTAACTTTTCACTCTGTGATTTTATTCCTTTATGACTCCATCAGAAATTTTTTTTAACACTAGAATTTTTCTCAGCAACTATGAAGACTAATTTGAATAAAACAATTATCAGAGTTTAAATTCGTTCCTAGTTTTATTCTATTTATTTGATCACATTTTAGCACTGCTCTTTTTGAGGATATAGCTTATATTACTAAGCAATCCACAAAAATATGAGATGAAGTTTTTGCAGGCTTCAGTAAACACATTTTTTTTTCTTTTTGGTCTAAGTTTGACATTATAGTTACTATGTTTATAATCTTTCGTCCTTATTCCAATTTTTATTCCAATTTATGTTATTTGACAAAGATTGTTTTGAAATTTCCATCTAACAGATTTTGTTAAATATCTACACATAGATGTATTCTGTAATACTTATTTTACTTATTAAAATATAACATCAGATCCATTGTATTGAGTAAACTACTGGACATCAAGCAAGAAACACCCAGTGCTCCTTCTCACACTGAATTACAGGCCTTAAAGGGATCCCTAAGCATTTTATTAAAGAGAATAATCTCAGATAGTTAAGCCTGTGTTCTTGGTGAAGAATATTCAACTGGTGAATATTTCTTCAGAAGAACCGACGATTTTTTACGAGCTCTAGAGATATATGATCATTACAGATGGAATGCCATGTAATGTATGCCCACATCTGCTCCCTATGAAGTAAACTGTTCTGTCATTTTATGAGTCAATTTTGTTTGTGAAATAGGTGAATGATAAAGATGGCTGGATTGCAAGAATTTTATACAAAATGAAATTTATCTCTCTTGGAAGGAAAAAACATAAGCCAGTATAGATTTATAATGCCACACATTGCTTATTTTTATAGCTTGACTTCATCATTTCAAATATACAACTATAAACATAAAAGATCAACCAAAACAGAGAAACCATTATAAGGGTATCCAAGATGCTGAGAAAACATGTCACTGTCTCCTGAATTATCTAGGTCAATGCTTACATTTGAAAAATCATTTTATCTTTGATTATGTATCCTTAGGGTGAAGGCTTTAATGATATTAAATTACTAAGGAAATCATTAATTTTATATTGTTATTATTTTAATACAAAATTCATTTTCATTAAAATGATTATAAATTAACATATAGTTCCTAATCTGTTTATAAAATTATATTTAAAGTGATGAATGGATCAATACAAAATGTGCTGCTCATAGTAATACATACTTCCAAGAAAATATCGAATAAGAATGTATATCATAATAGCACCAAGAATAGTGAAATTAATAAATTAGCAAAAAGTAATGAACAACTATTGATTATTTTGATGGGAAATCCATAAATTTTGTCAAACAGGAGGACTGTTTTTTTGATAATGTCCCAAAAACATGTCCTAATTTTTTAAACTGATATTCAACTGAATAAAATAATAGAAAGTAAATTTGCCTTCTAAATAAGCAAGGAAAACCTAGTCTAGTAGGTCAATAGAAAATGAAGAATGTTCATGGGGAGCACATGTGATTACATTATTTCACAACAACATATTTTCACCACAATATATTCTAAAATATTTTTATGATGCAGATAATATTCTGCATAGTGGAGCAGTGTTTGAAAATAGGTATATCTCTGAAATCTATGCTCTTTATACAACACAATGTGCAATTTACAACCTGTGAAATAATGTGTAGAGTGTGTCTAGATAATTTATTGTGTAATATGACAGCTGTACTTGTCATTTCTGCTCAGGTTACATGTCTAACTCCTTAATCTAAAAAAATTGACATTCAGTAGAATTAACTAGATTTTAACAGCACCTCCTCAACTATAGTCAACTTAATGAAAAGTGGCAAGGCAGACCTAGCTGCCTGAAAGCAACCATTCCAGTGCAATTTTATACATACTTTTCATACTGTAGCAGTAGCAGCAGCTAGATGACAACAAATATGTTTGTTTACTCACTGTGACATCTCTAAAATCATGGCATTACAAATAAATTATGATTTATCTAGATACATTATGGTTTTATGTGCTTAGCACACAAAACATGTACACTCCCCATCCCCACAAAAACAAGATTAGAAAATGAGATACATCTAAATCCCAACCCAAAATAAATTTAATATAACTCTTAAAAGTTGCAAATAAGTAAAAGTAATATGATTTTTCACAAAACAGGTATTAAAAGCAATTTTTTCTGGACTTAAAGTGAATTAAAAATTAATTATACATACATATATATATATACATATATATATATATATATATATTCATAAATTGCCAACAATTAAATTCAGAATTAATGTATGCTGTCATCAAAACAAATGTAAAAATGCATTTATCTGAGCTATGAATGCTACTGGATACATTTTTTTAATTAGAAGGCAGGTGTATTAGTCTGTTCTCATGCTGCTGATAAAGATATACCCAAGAATCGATAATTTATGAAGGAAAGAGATTTAAATGACTAACAGTTCCACATGGTTGGGAATGTCTCACAGTCATGGCAGAAGGCAAATGAGGAGCAAAGTCATGTCTTACATGGCAGCAGGCAAGACAGAGACTATGCAGGTGAACTCCCGTTTTATAAAACCATCAGATCTTGTGAGACTTACTATCACAAGAGCAGTACCAGAAAGACCTGCCCCCATGATTTAATTACCTCCCACTGGGTCCCTCCCACAACATGTGGGAATTACAGGAGCTGTAATTCAAGATGAGATTTGGGTGGGGATGCAGCCAAACAATATTATTGCACCCTGGTCCCTCCCAGATCTTATGTTCTCATATTTCAGAACCAATCATTCCTTTCCATCAGTCCCTCAAAGTCTTAACTCATTTCAGTATTAACTCACAAGTCCACAGTCCAGTCTCACCTGAGACAAGGCAAGTCCCTCTTGCCTATGAGCCTGTAAAATCAAAAGCAAGTTAGTTATTTCCTAGATAAAACAGGGGTACAAGCATTGAGTAAATATACCCTTTCCAAATGGGATACATTGGTCAAAACAAAGGGGCTACAGGCCCCATGCAAGTCCGAAATTCAACAGGGCAGTCCAGTTTTAAAGCTCTGGAATGATCTCCTTTGACTTCATGTCTCACATACAAGGCACACTAATGTAAGAGGAGGGATTCTGTGGCCTTGGGCAGCTCCACCCTTGTGGCTTTGCAGGGCACAACCCTCTTCCTGGCTGCTTTCAGGAGCTGGTGTTGAGTGTCTGTGGCTTTTCCAGGTGCACAGTGCAGGCTGCTGATGGATCTACCATTCTGGTGTCTGGAGGATGGTGGTGCTCTTCTCACAGCTTCACTAGGCAGTCCCTCAGTGGGGACTCTGAGAGAGTCTCACTCCACATTTTCCTTCTGCATTACCCTAGCAGATGTTCTCCATGAGGGTTCTGCTCCTGCAGCAAACTTGTGCCTGGAAATCTAGGCATTTTTATATACCTCTGAAATCTAGGCAGAGGTTCCCAAACCTCAATTCTTGACTTCTGTATCCTCAGGCTCAATACAACATAGAAGCTGCCAAGGCTTGGGGCTTGTACCCTCTGAAGCCACACTCTAGCTGTATCTTGGCCCCTTTTAGCCAGAACTGGAACTGAAGCATCTGGAACAGAGGACACTATGTCCCAAGGCTGCACAGAGCAGGGGGTCCCTAAGCCTGGCCCAAGAAATCATTTTCTTTCTAGGCCTCCAGGCCTGTGATGGGAAGGGCTGTTGTGAAGGTCTCTGATGTGCCCTGGAGACATTTTCTCCATTGTCTTGGTGATTAACATTCTCATCCTCATTATTTACACAAAATTCTGCTACTGCCTTGAATATCTCCTCAGAAAATGGGTTTTTCTTTTATACTGTATCATCAGGCTATGAATTTTCCAAAGTTGTATGCTCTGCTTCATCTTGAATGCTTTGCAGCTTAGAAATTTCTTCCATCACATATCCTAAATCAGTTCTCTCAAGTTCAAAGTTCCACAGACCTCTGTGGCAGGTACATTTTTTTTGCATAGCAAGAGTGACATTTACTGCAGTTCTCAGGAAGTTTTCCATCTCCATCTGAGACTACCTCAGCCTGGACCTTATTGTCCATATTACCATCAGTATTTTGATTAAAGCCATCCAATGAGTATCTGGGAAATTTAAAACTTTTTCACATTTTCTTATCTTCTTCTGAGCCTCCAAACTGTTCCAAACATTACCTGTTACCCAGTTCCAACATTACTTCTATGTTTTCAGTTATCTTTAAATAGCACCCCACTCTACCTATACCAATTTACTGTATTAGTCTGTTCTCATGCTTCTAATAAAGACATAGTGGAGACTAGGTAGTTTATAAAGGAAAGAGGTTTAATTGACTCATAATTCCACATGACTGGGAAGACCTCAAATCACAGTGGAAGGCAAATGAAGAGCAAAGTCACATCTTACATGGCAGCGGGAAAGAGAGCATGTGTGGGGAAATTCCCCTTTATAAAACCATAAGATCTTATGAGACTTACTATCATGAGAACAGAAAGGTTAAAACCCATCCCCGTGATTCATTTACCACCCACTGGGTCCCTCCCACAACAAATGGGAATTATGGGAGCTACAATTCAAGATGAGATTTGGGTGGGGACACAACCAAACCATATCAGCAGGTAAATAAATAATTGACTTATTTTCAAATAAGCATCAAAGAAATTTAGTCTGGATTGTGTAAAAAAACTAGTTAGCTAGCTACCTACTTAGGATTCATCCCAGAAATCCTAGACAAACTTAATATAGTAAATAAACATAATTAGCCACATTATTAGCTAAGGAGAAAGAAAAAACATGATTATTTCTTAGATAAGGAAAAAGAAAAAATGATACAACTACATACATTTCTTATTATCTAACTATACGGAATTACTTCATTTAACATATATAGAACACATATTATTTACAAGTACATATGAAAAATTCATTAAGATAGATCATATTCTTTGTCATATACTAAATAATATAAATAAACAAAAAGTATTATATAAAATGTGTCCCCTGACACAATTAAATAAAGCAATGGAAATGTAATGAAAAAAATCCCCAAGTAGTTAAAAATTAAGCATTATACTTATAAAACACAAAATGTGTTAGCCGTTGCACTTAGATAGTAAAAGAAATTAGCATTATAGAAATCAGAAAAGAAGATATAACATTATTACATATAGATGTTAGTTTTTATACTTAAACACCCCAGGATTTCAAAATATTGTTAACAAAAATTGTACAGAACCTATGTGAAGAATACTTTGAAGGAATCTTGAACATGTTAATATCACTTCTAGAAAAACGAAGTTAATATGAATAATAAAATGTCTCAGATTCATACTATGAAATATCTTAAAGCAGTTGGAGAGACCTGAAAACTCTGGTCTTGCATTTCAACCAGTTGAGTGAACATGTTTGGAAGAGATATGTATTAAAAGGGTAAAACAAGTATATCAGGTAAAGGGCACTGAGAAAAACCACATCTTTGCCAGGTTGGTGAAATAAGAATCATATAAAATCCGAGTGAGGGAGAAAAGCAGTATGATTTAGAAGAATAACACAAGAAAGATGAAACAGTACTCCTCCAAAGTGAGTTTTTCCACCAAAATTTTGGACAAATCACAAACTAGAGACTGTTCCCTACAAAGGAATAGTCTTCACAATTAATTTACAACTATGGAAAAATTGTACCATTATCTTAGTATTACAGCTGTTAAGTCTGGCACTTATCTTCAAGCTAAAATAATAACTTTTAAAATACAATGAAGATTTACTACACGAATTCACAGAATGGTTATTAGTTTTAGGCAAAAAAGCCAAACAGCACCTAGTTTTTCCCTTGGTTACTTCAAAGCACAGGAAACCTGCATCCTTAGAAAACATGCTTTACATTTATCTAAAGGCAAATCAGCCTGTTCACACCACCCATTCCCTAATTCCTGATTCACCATTTCAGTTAAGTCAGCATAGTGACTTCCTTGTATTAGAAAACAAGGCAAAATGCATGTTTATTTATTATCAGAAAATAGTGCTTAGGAAACACTTAAGTTGCAAATATTTTATGATTTAGTGCTTTATTTCATGAAATTCAAATAGGCAACCCAAAATCACTGCACATATAAACAAAACCAGTAGACCAGAAATTCCCAAGAACTGAAACAGCAGAAGGCCTTAAGATAAATATAAACAGTGTATTTACAAGAGTGACTTAGGCAAACTAAACAGACATGGTTTAAAAAGAAGCAAATGACTAAGAGGAAATGAAAATAAAAATAAACATAAGGCAAAAGAAAAGAATGATACCATGGGTATGAAAATAGATTAAATATTCATCTGGAGGAAATTCTCAGAGTCTTAAATGAAAGAAATAGGAAAATAGTAACTACCACAAGGTTGAAAGATGTGGATATAGATTCTAGGGAACCCTAACTCTACATCCTAGCTCTAATAGGAGCTCCAAAATAAGAGACTGGAGGAGAGAGGAGAGGAAAATACTAATGAAGAACATTTTCCTGAGTTGAAGCAGGAATTCAAGAATCAAGAAATCTCCTACCTTATGGGAAAACTGAAACCGATCCACACTTGACTGTGATCTGGTAACATGATTTTAAAAATGATAATAAATAGGAATAGAAATCAGGTGAATAAAAATCAAACTCATATTAAGCTGCTTTTCTACAACATGTGTATTGTGGGTGTGTCTGTGAGGGTGTCTCTGGATGAAACTTTGAGTCAGTTGACTGAGTGAAGCGGTCTGCCTTTCCCAATGTGAATGATCCTCATTGAACACCTGAACAGAACACAAGGCAGAAAAAGACTTGTCTTTCTTTGGCTGACTCTCTTTGAGCTGAAACACTAGTCTTCACCTGCCTTCAGTTGAACTCAGACTAGAATTTATAGCATCACTTCTCCTGGTTCTCAGGTCTTTGGACTTGGACTGGAATCATACCTTTGGCTCTTCTAGGTCTCCAGCTTGCCCACTATACATCCTGGGGCTTTGCCTCCATAACAACATGAGCAAATTCCTTATAATAATTATATGTATATGTTTTATTGGTTCTATTTCTCTGAAGAATGCAGGCTAACATAGATTTGATACTGAGAGTGGCTGTAGAAATACATAATTGTAATAAGGAGTTTACTGAATTGGTTATGAAGTTTCTATGATTTGCTTTTGAATCTGATTAAATTTAAAGAGGCCAGTGACTTTATTTCTAGTAGGAAAGAGAGCGCTGCTAGTCCATGGCATAATGTGGCAATAGAGACATGCAAGATATTTCTACTGGATACTCTGAATCATCTACTTAAAAGAAACAAGAAATTTTATAACTGTATATAATAGTTGTAAATATTGCTGGAAGACTAACAAATACAGTGAAGTTATTTGGTTCCTTCTAACGTTCTTGAAAAAAGTGGTGACAGTAAATGGTGAGCTCAGCATTTGAATTCCAAGCTCAAATATTGCGTAAATGACTTGAAAGTTTCTTTGTACACTGTAGACTAAAAATCTAATCTCTTGCAGCTTTGAGACTGAGACTGTTGAAAATCAAATGTAGAATCTCTTTCTGTACCTGGTTGCATAACAAAGCCATTAGTACTCCCAGCCCTGCAGGCTGTCTATATTAAAATAAGAATATTAATTTAGAGAGAATGAGATCCTGTAAGTTGAAATGAGGACATATGGCAAGACCTTGATGAAGATGTGGACATCGAACCCTAATTTTTCTGTTGCTTTCTTTGCCAATAGAAGAGGCCTCCACACCCCTAATGGAAGTGGCCTTTCTTTCCTCAGTGGGAGTGGTCCCTTCATCGTCAGTAGAAGTAGCCTCCCTACCCTGTTTTCAAAGGACTAGCCACAGATTACCTGAGGAAACTGTAATGACCTCCTCCAAAGTAACTGTCATGCAAAACAGTGCTGATTCTCCTCAGGCCCCCATCCCACTACCCATCTATACGTCTAGACTCAAATTTAGTCTTAAGTCCCAGGAGGCCCCTAAAGGTGAGGCATAAAGTCTCATCCTTTAGGAGGTGTGTTGTACTCCAAATAATCACAGACTTAAGTTTTCTGATTTTAAAGATGGAAATCTTGGGAATATGTGTGGGAATGGATATTGAAGGTGTAGAATGATAGTGGAACGAACATAAAGTTGAATCAGGGGACATTTATTGATATTAGCTCCTTAAGCAGAGTATCTGCGTTTAATATTGCTGTTCAGGAAGTAAAAAAGGTTTCCAACACTTCATGTGGTTGGCTGAAATGTAAAACAAAGGTGGTGAGTAAATTAAAAATGCCAGATCTGTCTAGGTTTAATGTAGATAAATTGACTTAAAAGCTTAGATAGATTGGCATGTTAGAATGGATTTGTCATTTAAGACCTTTATCCACACTGGGAACAACTGCCTTTAAACCCTGTTGTGAGAAATACATTTTTAAGTGGAGTTTTAGAATACTTGGAAGAGTGTGATGGGTTCTCATATCTATAGGCCGGACCTTACAGTGAAGACTGCAGTCAGTGAATTGGGTAAGCTGAATGTAATGGGCATAATTGGATTCTGGGGCAGCACTAGTCAAGTGGTGTCAGTCAGTCACCAAAGGCAAGGTGGGCATGGTTATCATAAAAGTCAGCATAGTCAGGGCAATAATCAGAATACCTTGGAGACAGTGTGGGTTTGGTTCCAGACTACCACAATAAAGCAAATATAACAGTAAAGAGAGGTATACATAATTTTTGGTTTCCCAGTGAATGTTAGTTATGTTTATACTATTTTGTAGTCGATTACCTCTGTCTACAATACTATGATGTCTAAAAATGTGTACACCTCAATTAAAATACTTTATTGCTAAAAAAATTGTGAACACTCATCTGAGCCATCAGTAAGTCATATCAGCAGGTTATAAGCTTTTTGCAAGTGGATGGTTTTGCCATGATGTTGATGGTTGCTAAATGTTCAAGGTGGTGATTCCGGAAGATTGGGGTATCTGCAGCAATTTCTGTAAAAAAGAACCATGCTATCTACCACATCAGTTGACTCTTCCTTTCATGAAAGATTTCTCAGCAGTATGCAATGGTGTTACATAGCATTTTACCCAGTCTAGGACTTTGTTCAAAATTGGAGTTAGTTCTCTCATAATCTGTTGCTGCTTTATCAAATATGTTCATATAATAATCTAAATCTTTGGTGTAGTTTCAACCATGATTATAGTATCTTTCCCAGGAGTAGATTTCATCTCAAGAAACCGTTTTCTTTTTTCACTTATAAGAAGCAACTCCTCAACCATTAAATGTTTATCATGAGATTGCAGCAATTCAATCCCACTTTTAGGCCCTACTTTTAATTCCAGTTTTCTTGGTCCTTCCACCACATCTCTAGTTGCTTCCTCCACTGAAGTTATGTCCAGATACTTCTTGAAAACCTCAAAGTCATCTCTGAGGGTTGAAATCAACTTCTTCCAAACTCTTATTAATGTGCTGTTTTGACCCACTCCTATAAATCATCAATGTTCTCAGTGGCATCTAATATGGCAAATCCTTTCCAGAAAGATTTTAATTGACTTTTCCCAGCTCCATAAGATGAATATCTATTGCATATATAACCTTGTAAAATGTATTTATTTAATAACAAGTCTTGAAATTCAAAATTACTTTTTGATTCAAGGGCTGTAAAATGGATGTTGTGTTAGCAGCCATGAAAATATCATTAATCATATTCTCCATTAGAGCTTCTGGGTGACCAAGTGCATTGCCAGTGAGCAGTAATGCTATGAAAGGATATGTCTTTTTTTTTTTTTCTTTTCTGAGCAATGGGTCTGAAAGTGAGCTTAAAATATTTAGTAAACATGCTGCAAACAGATATGCTATCATTCAGGCTTTGTTTTTTCACTTGCAGAGCACAGACAGAATTGATTTAGCTTAATTCTTAAGGACGCCAGAATTTTCAGAATGGACAATGAACATTGGCTTGCACTTAAAGTCACCAACTGCATTACCCCTAACAAGAGAGTCTGCATATCCTTTGAAAATTTGTAGACAGACCAGGTGTGGTGGCTCACACCTGTAATTCCAGTACTTTGGGAGGCCGAGGCAGGCAGATCATAGGGTCAAGAGATTGAGACCACCTGGCCAACTTGGTGAAACCCCATCTCTACTAAAAATACAAAAATTAGCCAGGCCTGGTGGTGCATGCCTGTAGTCCCAGCTACTTGGGAGGCTGAGGCAGGAGAATCACTTGAACTCAGGAGGTAGAGGTTACAGTGAGCCGAGATCCTGCCACTGCATTCCAGCATGAGTGACAAAGTGAGACTCCATTTCAAAAAGAAAAAAAAAAAATGTGAAGACAGACACTGACATTTCCTCTCTAGCCATGAAAGTCCTAGAGGACATCTTCCAACAGGCATCCCCGAACTACGGCCCGCGGGCCGCATGAGGCCCCCTGAGGCCATTTATCCGGCCCCCCGCCGCACTTCAGGAAGGGGCACCTTTTTCATTGGTGGTCAGTGAGAGGAGCACAGTATGTGGTGGCCCTCCAACGGTCTGAGGGACAGTGAACTGGCCCCCTGTGTAAAAAGTTTGGGGACGCCTGTATATATCTTCTGGTATGAGGCATGTTTCATCTACATTGAATAGCTATTGTTCTGTGTAGTCATTTTAATCAATGATCTTAGCTTGATCCTTTGGATAACTTGCCACAGTTTCTCCATCAGCACTTGCTGCTTCGTCTTGCACTTTTATGTTATAAAGATGGCTTATTTCCTTAAGCCTCATGAATTAATTTATTTCAAACATATTTTTGTAGTGTCGTCACCTCTCTTAGGCTTCATAAATTTAAAGAGAGCTAGGGCCTTTCTTTTGTGTGGGCTTTGGCTTAAAGAAATTTTGTGGCTGGTTTTATCTACCCAGACCAGTAATACTTTTCCAAAATAGCAATAGGCGTTTTGCTTTCTTATCATTTGTGTGTTCACTGAAGTACCACTTTTAATTTCCTTCCAGCACTTTTTCTTTGCATTCACAGTTTGGCTAACCATGGTGCAAGAAGTCTAGCTTTTGGCATATCTTGGCTTTTGATGTGTTTTCCTCATTAAGCTTAATAATTTCTAGCTTCTGATTTAAAGTGAGAGACATGTGACCATCTCACTTGAATATTTAAAGGTCATTGTAGATCATCAATGGCCCAATTTCAATATTGTTGTGTCTCAGTGAATAGAGACCCAGTGATTAGGAAAGGGATGGGGGAAAGTCTGGCTAGTGGAGCAGTCACAGCGTAACATGCATCAAGTAAGTTTGCCGTCTGATATGGGTGCAGCACGTTATGTTCCAAAAGAATTACAATAGCAACATCAAAGATCACTGACTGCAGACCACCATAACAGATAAAATGATAAAAAAAATTTGGAATACTGTGAGCATTACCAAAATGTGACACAGAAACATTCATGTGAGCACACTTCAGTGAGCACGCAATGTTGGAAAAATGGCACTAATAGACTTAATACAGGGTTGTCACAAAACTGCAATTTTTAAAACATGTAGTATATGCAAAGTACACCAAAGTAAAACACAATAAAGCAAGGTATGTATGCATCTCTTTGTTTGAATCTTAGCAGTCACAAGAAGCTCCATGTCTGGATGGATCAGGAGGTGGTTGGGTGTGGGTAAAAGAGGCACACTGCTGCTACTGTACCAGTACCTCAGATAGTATAAAAGAAAAGAAGACACAAAGTTCAGCAACCTCAAAGATTGAAAGCAGATAAGCCCACAAAGATGAGAAAGAATCAGCATGTGAACACTGAAAACTCAAAAAGCCAGAGTATCTTTTTTTCTCCAAAGAACCACATCAGCTCTCCAAAAATGGATTGGAACTAGGCTAACATTGAACTCTCAGCCTCAGCCTGACTGATATGACAGAAATATAATTCACACTATGAATAAGAATGGAGTTCATTAAGCTACAGTAGTATATTATTAAATCATAACAGGCAGTCTCTTGGACCACAGAGCAATCAAATTAGAAATCAAGACTAAGAAAGTCACTGAAAACCACAAAATTACATGGAAACTGAATAACCTGCTCCTAAATGAATTTTGAGGAAATCATGAAAATAAAGCAGAAATTAATGAGTTCTTTGAAACTAATGAGAACAAAGACAACATACCAGAATTTCTGGTACACAGCTAAGGCACTGTTAAGAGGGAAATTTATAGCATAAAATGTTCACATCAAAAAGTTAGAAAGATCTCATGTTAACCTAACATCACAACTAAAGGAACTAGAGAACAAAGAAATCCCAAAGTTAGCAGAAGACAAGAAATAACGAATATTATAGCTGAACTAAAGGAGGTTGAGACACACATACAAACATAAAAAGATCAATGAATCCAGGAGCTGGTTCTTTGAAAATATTAATAAGACAGACTGCTGACTAGACTAACACAGAAGAAAAGAGAAGATTAAAATAAATCAAATCAGAATCAACAAGGGGAATGTTACCACCATTCCAACAGAAATATAAACATCAGAGAATATAATAAACATCTCTATGCATGTAAACTAGAAAATCTAGAAGAAATGGATGAATTCCTGGACACATGTATTGTTCCAAGATTGAACCAAGAAGCAATTGAATCCCTGAACAGACCACTAATGAGCTCTGAAATTGGGGCAGTAATAAACAGCCAATCAACCAAAAAAATCCCAGAACCAGACAGATTCATGGCTGAATTCTACCTGCTGTTCAAAGAACAGCTGATACTATTCCTACTAAAATTATTCCAAATAATTGAGGAGGAGGGACTCCTCCCCTAACTCATTTTATGACACTAGCATCATCCTAATTCCAAAACCTGGCAGAGATACAACAATAAAAGAAAAATGCCACTCTCCTTGATGAATATCAATGCAAAAATCCTCAATAAAATACTGGCAAATCAAATCCAGTGGCACGTCAAAAAGCTTATCTAGGATGATCAAGTAGGGTTTATCCCTGGGATGCCAGTTTGGAGAATGATGAGTTTATTGTAAGCTTAACCAGATGTGTCTTAAATGCAGCTGCTGTACCAGATGTGGTTTATTTGCTTGAGCAAATTAATTCATCTCATACCTGATATGTAGCTCTTGCTCTGAAAAAATCTTTTTATTTTAATACCTGTTTATAAAGACCACCAGAGGTAGTTAGCTTTAATCTGGCAACACTCCTTCACCATCCTACATCAAGGATATGCCAGCACATTACCCCTGTGTCATAATTGAGTTCACATGTATCTTGATTTTCTTTCCCTTCCATGAGATGATCACATTTGTCTATACCTTAATAACATTGTGCTGTTAGATTTAGTAAGACATACATAGAAATTATTCCAGAGTTACTGGAAGACTTTTGTATGTCAGAAGGTAGGAAATAAATATTACAAAAATTCAGGGCCTTCTACCTCACTGAAATTTCCAGAGTTTCAGTGTGGCATGGAACCATGTCAAGATATCCCTTTTAAGGTGAAGAGTAAGTTGTTGTGTCTTGCTCATTCTACAACTGAAAAGAGGCACAGTACCTAATGGGCCTCTGGATTTCACATGCAACACATTCCTCATCTGGTCCATTTACTAAGTAACCTGAAAAGGTGCTAATTTTGACTGGGGCCCAGAACAAAAGAAGGCTTTGCAACAGGTCTAGATTGCTGCGCAAACTACTGTGCAGCTTTAGCTGTATGATTCGTGAGATCCAGTGGTGCCCAAAGGGTCAGCAGCTGATAAGGGTACTGCTTGAATACTTTGCCAGGCCCCTATAGATGAATCACAGGTAGTGCCTTAGGATTTTGGACTAAAGTTCTGCCAGTCTCCTCATATAACTACTCCTATGCTAAGAAACAGCTTTTTGCCTGCTACTGAGTCTTAGTAGAGACTGAAAATTTAACCCTGGGTACCAAATTAATGTCATTATATGACCTGAGCTTCCCATTATGGACTGGATATTATCTAATCCAAGCCACAAAGTTGGGCATGGACAGCAGCACAACATTTCATCATCAAATAGAAATGATATGTGATAAGGCTTATGCATATGCTGAAGATACAAGTAAGTTACATGAAAAAGTGACCCAGGTGCCCATGCTCCCCACTCCTGTTACCGTACTCTAGTTTCATGGAGTTTTTGCTGTGATTACCTGTCAGAAGAAGAGAAGACTAAGGCCTGGTTTACACAGAGGTTTGCGTATATGTAGGCACCACTCAAAAGCAGGCAACATATCCCCTTTGTCTATTACTTTAATAATATGCTGTTAGATATAGTGAGCAATATATAGCAGTTACTCCAGAGTTACTGGAAGGCATTTGTGTGCCAGAAGGTGGGAAATAAAAATAAGACAAAATTCAGGGCTCACTGCTTTTGAGTGGTGCCTATATATATGCGAAAGCATGTCTATATGAGCACTATCACCTCTTTCTGAGAAATCCCTGGAGGACAGTCATGCAGAAAAATTCTCCCAGAAGGCAGAAATCCGCGCAGTGCGTCTGGTTGTTCACTCTGCTTGGAAAGAGCAGTGACCACTTGTTGACTACATACTGATTCGTGGACTCTGACCAGTGGTTTGGCTGGATGACCAAGGAGTTGGAAGGAACATAACTGGAAAATGGCAAGGAAGTTTGTGAGGTATGTGAATAGATTTATCTTAGTGGACAAAAAAACTCTGACCATATTTATGTTTGGCATGCATTCTCACCACAAGGTGACCTCAGCAGAGGAGGATTATAATGAGGTAGATAGGATGATCCCAATCCTGTGGTTACCAGTCAACCTACTTCCTAAGTCACCCCTGTCAGTATGCAATAGGCTCATGAACAGAGTGGTCACACAGATAGAGGTTATGCATGGACTCAGCAACATGGACTTCAACTCACCAAAGCCCATGTGGGTACGGAAGCTGCTGGGTGCCCCATCTGCCACCAGCAGAAACCAACATTGAGTTCCCAATATGCCCAATATGACATAATTCCCTGGGGTAATCAGCCAGCTACTTATTGATAGGTTGATTACCATTTGACCATTTTGATCATGGAAGGGACAGTATTTTGTTTTTATTGAAATAGCCACATACTCTGGATATGGATTTGCCTTCCCAGAAAACAGTGCTTCTGCTATGCCAAATCTACTATCTGTGGAGTTACTGAATGCCTTATCCACCATCATGGTATTCTATGTATCAATGGTTCTAATCCAGAAACTTACTTCAAAGCAAAGGAAGCATGGCAACAGACTCATAATCGTGGAACTCACTGTTTTTTATGATGTTCCCCATCATCCTGAAGCTGCTGGCTTGATAAAACAGTGTAAGGGGCTTTTGAAGACTCAGTTACAGGGCTGTCTACTTGTAAGTATCTTGTAGGGTTGGGTCACAATTTTCTGTTTGGCTGTATATGCTCTGAATTAGCATACACTATACAGTGCTATTTCTCCTGTAGCCAGGATTCATGGGTCCAGAAATCAAGGGTTAAAATGGGAGTGGCTTTATTCACCATTACCCTTAAGTGACCCACTAGCAAATTTTTACTTTGTATTCTCGTAACCTTGTGCTACACTGACCTAGAGGTCTGAGTTTCAAAGGAAGAAATGTCTCCACAAAGATTGACAACAGTGATTCCATTGAATTGGAAGTTAAGACTGCCACCTGAAAACTTTAGAGTCTTTATAGCTCTGAAACATGTGTTAATAAAGAGAGTTATTGCACTAGTTGGCCTAATTAATGCTGGCTACCAAGGGGAAATTAAGCAGCTACTGTACAGTCAAAACTCTCGTACAAAGCAAGAGTGTATTTAGAATACAGGATGTCCCTTATAGTGTCTCTCATACCATGCTTTATGACTTCAGGTCAATGGAAAACTGTAATAATGCAATCTAGGTAGAAATACTAATGGCCCAGATCCTTTAAAAATGAAGATTTAGGCACCTTGTTTCTACTAAATACACACACACACACACACACACACACAACATACACACACACACACATACACACACACACAAATAGCCGGGCATGGTGGCTGATGCCTGTAGTCTCAGCTACTCAGGAAGCTGAGGCAGACGAATCCCTTGAACCTGAGAGGTGGAGGTTGCAGTGACCTGAGGTAGTGTCAGTGCATTCCAGCCTGGGTCACAGAGTGAGATTCCATCTAAAAAAAAAAAAGGAAAGAAGGATCATGACCAGTTTTGGTGCTTGCTGAAGAAAAAGAGTACATGGAATGGGTAGTGGAAGAAGGTGGTTATAAATACCAACGACGATTGTGAGGCCAGTTACAGAAATAAGCACTTTTATTGTCATGAGAGTTTCCTACTTATTTTTTATGGATATATTTGTGTGTGTGTGTGTGTTTGTGTGTGTGTGTGTGTGTGTGCGTGTGTGTGAATTTATATATTGAATATATTTTTTCCTTTTTAATTCCTTGTTATGTACCATGCAAACTATTGACTTTATATAATAGTATTTAAATATTTTAAATTTCACATATATAATCTTTAGGTTATGGTTTATCAAGGAAAAGAGTCAAGGACACTTAAGAATTTCGATCCTCTTCTGTGGAAGGGGTTTGTGCATTTTTTATTGTATGCAGGATAGTTCCATTTTTTTTTTTTTTCAGGCAGAACTATGACCTTGTTATTGTCTTTATTTGAAGATTAAGTGTGATTTAAAGAGACATGGATTTGTTACCAGTGGAAGGCATCTGAGTTACGGGAGACAAATCTGTATGGGTCTACAGCAATCTCAGTTCTTTTCGCCTCAGAAGAATGAAAGAAACTGGGGGGTCCTACATCAGAAAACCAGACTAAGGCAAGTTTCAGAGCAGGAGTGGAAGTTTATTAAAAAGCTTTAGAACAATAAGCAAAGGAAGGAAAGAAAAGAAAAGAGGAAGTACTCTTGGAAGAGGGCCAAGTGGGCTACTTGAGAAACCAAGGGAACCATTTAACTTTGATCCTAGGACTTTTTATAGGATAGCCCCCTTCAGGCATTTTACCCCCCTTTCCCATGATTCTTCCTTTTGGGTTGGCTGCTGACTTGTGCAGTGTCCTCCTTACCCTTGGGAAGCAAGCATATGCAGTGTGTTTAGAAAGTTGTATTCATGCCCATCTCAGGCCTTCTTTCCTTTCCAATGGAGTGTCCCTGGAAGGTCTTACTCTGCTGTTTTGTCTCTCAATGTGCACGCACGTGACGCTGCTTCTCCTTGGCCTCTGCATTCAATGAGCACTTTAGTGTTAATAGCTGTGGACCATTATGAAATGGCCTCTCCTTGGCATTGGCTGCCAATTTATCACTTTTAGAGAGGTAATATAGTAATTGTCAAACTACCACCTGACATTCCAGGTGGGTGGGGGATAGGTCTTTCCTGCCCTGGTCATGCCTGTCT
This sequence comes from Saimiri boliviensis, assembly GCF_048565385.1. Taxonomy (NCBI): domain Eukaryota; kingdom Metazoa; phylum Chordata; class Mammalia; order Primates; family Cebidae; genus Saimiri; species Saimiri boliviensis. Next base: position 89,277,137 of record NC_133461.1, read on the forward strand.
AACTACCTCTAATAGGTAGTTGCCAAGTTGGCAGGGGGTGGACTTGTAATGGTTAATTTCATGTGTCAACTTGATTGGGCCATAAAGTATTTGGTTAAACTTTATTCAATATATGTCTGAAAGGGAGTTTCTGGATGAGATTCATGTTTGAACTAGTAGACTCTGTAAAGCAGCTTGCCCTTCACTGTGTGGGTAGGTCTCATCAGTCAGTCCACAGAAGGCCTAAATTGGACAAAACAGAGTGAGATAAGTTTTCTCTACCTGATATTCTTTAATCTGTTTTTTTTTTTTTTTTTTTTTTTTTTTTTTCCATGCCTTTTGACTGGGACATAGACTGGTATTGTCCCATTGTCTCTCCTGAGTCTTCAGTTTGCCTACCATAGAATTTGCGATTTCTCAGCATCCATAATCATGTAAGCTAAATCCTTATAGTAAATCTCTCTCTATATATAGATAGGAAATATAGGAAATATACATATTTTCTGTTGGTTCTGTTCTCTGGAAAACCCAGACTAATACAATTGGGAAATAAGAAACAGTGGAACAAGGCACTGGGGAAAATCGTGTAGTATTTAGTCTTAAATGGGACAACTTTTTTCGAAGTTTGATGAAAAGGTATTTTCAGACACCTAAGAAGTGAGAAAATTTATAAGCCAAATATATTTCATTTTTTTCTTTTCTGCAAGTACTTAGAAGTAAGTAAAATCTGAATATGCTTAATTTTCATTTTTTTCAGCATACATTAAATGTTAGTCATAGTCTACTCTGAGCATATTCAAAATTCCCTGCTGGCTTTATGTTTATTGGCCTGCCTTGTTCTGAATTCATGGAATTTCTTTGCCTTCTCCCTTCCTGTGTCCCACCTCCTCAGTAACAGGTGGGACACTAGGTATCAGGAGAGGAAACTTCAGCGTGATTCTAACACACTGGAGTGGTTTCTACTGCACAAGGCAACCTTCAAAAACCCCATGCTCCATGTTAGTCCAGATGAATACAAACTCCAGCAAGCACTGGACTCCTTCATTCCCTCTTGAATGCCCAAGAAACACAATACAAATAAAAGACAAATCTCTACATTCATACTTTCACTGTGGTTAATTCTAGAGTCAAGAGTGAGTCTTGGATTAGGAATTACTTGAATACATGATACTCATCCAATTTACTTGGAGTCACTGAACTTTGGTTTGTCCCTCAATGAATCTGGGCTAAACATGCCTGTTCTGCCTATCTTAAGAAGTTCTTTTCAGAATTATTGAATTCACAAGTGAGAATGTCCTTTGTAAAGAACTCTAAAAATCAAGGAATTTTTTTATCCAATAAAACATTTGTCAATCAAAAAAAAAAAAAAATTAGTGGCCTCTGATTCCCACATTTAGAGCTTTTAAATGTAATGTTTTGAATAAACTGAGGTTAATATAAAATAAATCTACAGTGTAAACTTATAAAATAATCTGATATAAAATTGTAGATAAGTATACAAAAGTGAGAAATGAAGCTTGAGATAAAGTGTATTAAAGGTCTTCTGTTTTACAGAGAAGCATCACTGGGGAAAACTGATAATGTCCCACATGTATATTTTAATATTGCTTAATTAAACATTTGACTTACTGGTAGATTTATGAACAAAGAAATCGGCTTTTCCTCTCACTAGGATACAAAAAATAGAATGAATAAGACATATTTGTCAGTATAAAATAATATGTTTATAATAAAACAAATTTTAAAAATGAGAATTGCAGGAAATAGAAACTATGTCACCTTCTCTCCCTGCCTTCCTAAGTAACCAGGGCCAAATGATTTGGGTATAAGTTTTATAAAATTTTTGGGAAACGTTAAGTCCTAATGCTATTTGTATTTAAAAACTGTTTCAGATCATAGAAATAGATACATGAAACTAAATTGATGTTACATGGCTGAATAAATGATAGAAGTCTAGATACAAATAAGAAAATAAAATCTATGATCAATTTCACCTGTGAAATACTTACACAGGACCAAATAACTTATTAGAGTACAAAGTGTGGCATTTCAACTACAAATGCCATCCAATGCATCATTTTGTCTAATACCAAGTATTAGTGATAACTCAGATATTCATAATAGGGCAATAATTAAAATAAAAACATCTCGTGCTTTTAAGAAAGATAGATTTGTGCATATTGATAAGAAAACTGTGTAGAACAAAACATGTTCTAGACAGAAAATCATGGTACAAAGGCGTATATATGACATCATCTTTTTTTTTTTTTTGATAAACATAGCTGTGCACATGTTTGTATATTATGCATCTGTGCTAAAAAAAATTCTAAAAATGGACCAAATATAATGGTTGCTCAGTGCATCAGGAATGATTATTTCTTTCAAATTGTTTGAATTTCTCACAAATATTTATAGATTTTTGTTGTTGAAATTATAATTTTTCCTAAAGAGTAAATATCAAACTAGCTGCCAATTATATAAATAGTATCAACAATACAGTTTCCTTTGAGTAAATTCAAATGCTTAAAGAATTTTTTAAGCCTATTTTAATGAAAATCTCTGTGAGGGTATAACACTATTTCTCACCCTGTGTAAGCTAGGTTTTCACTGATAAAGTTTTGGACTCTGGGCCAAGAGCTTTAGTTGCTTAATGTTAATGTCCATAATTTTCATGAGAGTATTAATATCATCATTTAAAATATGAGCTAAACTGTTTTGCTAAAATTTTACCAAGAATAAATAGTGAAGCCAAGGCTTGTTCCAAGAAGGCTATGATTTCACAACCTATATTCTAAACCATTATATTAATTTAATAAGCATAAAATAAATATACCTAAAATAAATAATTTAAACCTAAAATTAAAAAAAAATAGTATTTCATGAATACCTTAAAATTTAACCTTTTATTAATAATTATCTAAATATTTAAACTGCCAAATTGATATAATTGAGAAGGTCTTCATATGTGTGAAATGATTATAGTGACCCCACATAATTATGTCATAAATATTAAAAGAAGGAATTCTCTCTAGCATTTTACTTACCACACAATATATTTTGTTTACTTCATGAGATCCTTGGAAAGCCTTCTGCAGAGTTCATGCTTTTACTTCAAAATCTAAAATGTTGTTAACCAAGATCCAAGGGTTCCTGAAGAACAAAATTGCTCTCAACATCACACATAAACTTTGTAATATACTTTGCTTCATTTCACCTAAGACCTTAGCTTTCCTAGTAAGCTGTTAAGCCTCTTTGCCTGATAGAGAAAAGACTTTTGTAGATGACACAGCCATACCTTTATTTTGCCCTAGAGTGGTTTGGTTGTAATCTAGAGTTTATTGATTATCTTTCCTCTTCTATATCCTCTATTTCCTCACAGGGCCTAGAATATAAAATATGAGGCACATTTCTTGAATATAAGGTTTGCTATAAAACTGAAGTTCCTGTTGAAGAGGAGACTAGGTAACAGCAATATGTTTTATCTACAAATAAATAGCTGTGACCAATAATTATACAATTTCAGTTATTACTCTAAAATAAATGTAAGTTGTAAAATTTTGCATAGGTAAATAGTTTTGGCAACAAATCAATAATGAGTAATAAAATGATAAAGACTTGTAACCTCTGTTTGTGTGTTGTTTGCAACACATCCAGCTTTGCCTACGTAGGCACCAATCTGGGTGCTTGAGGATCACATGCACCTTCTTCCTCCCCTGCTCATAAGTTGGCATTAGTAAATCTTATCTATCATAAGCAAACAAATTAAAAGTCTGGGCACAGTGACTAATGCCTGTAATCCCAGCACTTTGGGAGCCTGAGGCATGTGGATCACCTGAGTTCAAAAGTTCAAGACTAGCTTAACCAACATGGAGAAACTCCATCTCTACTAAAAATATATTTAAAAAAAAATCATTCTAACTGGTGTGAGATGGTATCTCAATGTGGTTTTGATTTGCATTTCTCTGATGACCAGTGATGATGAGCATTTTTTCATATGTTTGTTGGCTTCCTGTATGTCTTCTTTTGTAAAGTATCTGTTCATATCCTTTGCCCATTTTTGAATGGGCTTGTTTGTTTTTTTCTTGTAGATCTGCTTTAGTTCTTTGTAAATTCTGGATATCAGCCCCTTGTCAGATGGGTAGGCTGCAAAAATTTTTTCCCATTCTGTTGGTTGCCGATTCACTCTACTGACTGTTTCTTTTGCCGTGCAGAAGCTGTGGAGTTTGATTAGGTCCCATTTGTCTATTTTGGCTTTTGTTGCCATTGCTTTTGGCGTTTTGGTCATGAAGTCCTTGCCTACACCTATGTCCTGAATGGTTTTGCCTTCATTTTCTTCTAAGGTTTTTATGGTATTAGGTCTGATGTTTAAGTCTTTAATCCATCTGGAGTTAATTTTGGTGTAAGGTGTCAGGAAGGGGTCCTGTTTCTGCTTTCTGCACATGGCTAGCCAGTTTTCCCAACACCATTTATTGAACAGGGAGTCCTTTCCCCATTGCTTGTTTTTGTCAGGTTTGTCGAAGATCAGATGGTTGTAGGTATGTTGTATTTCCTCTGAGGCCTCTGTTCTGTTCCATTGGTCTATATCTCGGGAAACAACAGATGCTGGAGAGGATGTGGAGAAATAGGAACACTTTTACACTGTTGGTGGGAATGTAAATTAATTCAACCATTGTGGAAGACAGTGTGGCGATTCCTCAAGGACCTAAAAATAGAAATCCCATTTGACCCAGCAATCCCATTACTGGGTATATATCCAAAGGATTATAAATCATTCTACTACAAGGACACGTGCACACGAATGTTCATTGCAGCACAGTTTACAATAGCAAAGACCTGGAACCAACCCAAATGCCCAATGATGATAGACTGGATAGGGAAAATGTGGTATATATACACCATGGAATATTATGCAGCCATCAAAAACGATGAGTTCACGTCCTTTGTAGGGACATGGATGAACCTGGAAACCATCATTCTCAGCAAACTGACACAAGACCAGAAAATCAAACACCGTATATTCTCACTCATAGGCGGGTGTTGAACAATGAGAACATATGGACACAGGGAGGGGAGCACTACACACTGGGGTCCCTTGGGGGGAAATGGGGGAGGGGCGGGGGGTGGGGAGGTGGGAAGAGATAGCATGGGGAGAAATGACAGATACAGGTGAGGGGACGGAAGGCAGCAAACCACACTGCTATGTGTGTACCTATGCAACAATCTTGCATGTTCATCACATGTACCCCAAAACCTAAAATGCAATTAAAAAAAAACAAAAACAAAAAAACAAAAACAAAAGCAAAAAAAAAAAAAAATCAGTCAGGTGTGGTAGTGCATGCCATTGCATTCCAGCTTGGGCAACAGGAGCAAAACTTGGTCTCAAAAAAAAAAAAAAAAAAAAGGAAAATAAAAGAAAAATCTTACTTTAATATTTTCATTATGTTTTTCATGAAAGGAATGATGCTTAAGTTAGGGGCTCTCACATGTACAGACTCTGTCCCTTGTTAGCAGTGGTCTAACCTATATGTTTTGAAAATCATATGTTTTTCCAACTCTGCAGAAATAAAATAATTTACCACATTGAGTGAATACCATTGACTTGTTCTATGCAACTTTCCCCACTACGCTTTTCCCCATACTGGGTACCATTGGAGCAGCCATAGGCATTTCCTGATAATCCAGGCAGGAGACTGAGTTAGAGATACACAGTTCGTAGTTTGGATTCCATGGGATACAGTGATGTGCTTCACAGTCATTTCCACATATAGTTAAGTTGTTTCTAGCTGTTTCAGTGTAGAAACGGCTACTAGGAAACCTACCACCTCTCATTATGTCAACTCACTTAGCATTCTGACAGAAGGAGGCAAGATCAAAGGTGGTTTTGCAACTTGATTGTGTCCTAAGATGTGCACAGCTGAAAACGTCTGGGTGGTGGGGGAGATGAAGGGATTGGAATACATGGATATGAAAACTAGTTTGTGGAAAATTCCTCCGGGCTTCATTTACATATGATTGCACATGGAGAGTTCAGTTGTCATTCACACCAAGTCAAAACAGAAGTTACTTCCCAAAAGCATATACTAAATAATTAGCATATTCAATTATAAATATGCCATAAATACAGGATTTCCAAGAATCTCTGTGTTTCTGTGGCACAGATCTATACTATGAACAGTAACATAAGCCTTAGGCATGGCCGCTGTCAGTAATAGAAAAAATTAGATAAACCATACTACGAAAAAGATTGAATATTCTCTACCCATTTCATGGAAAATATTATAAAATTATCATATGATAATTTCATTGTCCAAATATGAAAACATTTAAATGTCCTCACTTTTTCCTCTTTTTTCTTTCTTTTTCAAATTATTCCTCTTTAATATGAACACTCTGTCCCATCTTCAGCTCCACATGTTCTCTTGTTTTCTTGTCCTTGCTGGGTCATATATATTCTTAAATTAAGGGGAGTATAGACAAATGGCTTAAGCCAATCTAATAGAATGTTACATCGGGTCTCTTCTTTCTTTCTCATTTGCAGCAGAGCAGTGGCAATATGTGTCAGCTCTTTCCAATTCCAGAATTAGGGGATAAAGCATTATAAATGTTACAGACTTTCTGTAAGTTTATGACACTTACTAATTCTTTTAGGGTCCTCCAGAAAAACAGAACTAATAAGGTCTGTTTGTCTGTATCTGTCTATCAATCATCTGTTTATTTCCAAAAACCAACCTGGACATTTGTATGTTTACAAAATGAGATACATAACGAAGACTTAGCTCCCACAATTAGGAAGGCTGACAAGTACCAGGATAAGGCATCTGCAAACTGGAGACCCAGAAAGCCAGTCGTAAAATTCAGTCCACGTCTGAGGGCTTAAGAACCAGAGGAGTCAATGGTGTAAATCACACTCCAAGGGCCTGAGAAGATGAAATGAGATGTTCCAGCCCAAGCAGGCAGGCAGGAAGAAAAAAGAAGCAAATGCCATCTTCCTCTGCCTTTTGTTCTATTCAGACCGTCAACAGATTGGATGATGCCCACTCACACTGGCAAGGGCCATCTGCTTTACGGAGTCCTCCAATTCAAATGTTAATTGCTGAAACACTCTTGCAGTCACACCCAGAAATAGTATTTAATATGAACACTCCATGGCTAGTCAAGTTGATGCATAATGTTAACTATCACATGAATTAATGATTTTCAGAATATGTAAGTAAAGATTAGGAATTCAGCCACTGAGGGCAGAAATTAAGAAATGCCTTTGGAGAATGCCATTGGAATACTACAGCATTTTTCCAATGTAGCTTCTGAGAGGGTAGGAAGGGAATTATTAGCCTTTACTGCTGTTAAAACTAGAGAGATTTTAAGGGCTAATGAAGACATACTAAGTAAGTCCCAGAAAGCTTAGAAAGAACCAATTTTGGTTGTAACTCATACTAAAAAAAAATTTAAAGAGAAAGACTGTGGCTTTTGCTCTGTTTGGTGGAAAGTAGAGCGGGATATATTGGAAGGCGCGGCACTTAAGACAGAACAATGTGCATAGTTCCTCGTAATTTAATGTGAGTCACATAGAGAAGCCATCACATGTATTGTTTTAAAAGATATATAATCCAAAAGGTTGTCCTTCCAGGGATGAAATGACAATGGAAAAAAGCTGTTGTTGTTTTATTGGATGAAATTCAGCCTCATATGTAGCCAGTCATAGAGAAGACGTTCTCTGAGATAAAGTGGCTCCAGCAGAGGGTAACAGAGGGAACATCTGCAAGGAGTCCATAAAACGCTCCCTAAATAAGACCAACATGAGCACAACTGACAGATCATGACTGCTTCTAACAGGCAAGACCTGTGTTGCCTTTTACTTCTGCCTACCCCTACTCCTGCACCTTATGGGATACAAGGCTGGAGGTCTCAGGAACTCAACTTAGAATGAAAGAAATAGATCCCTACTACATCCCTCTGCTTCCAGCCCAGTGTAGGTTTTTCAGCCTGATGCAGCCCATAGCTGGCAAGGTTAAAAGTCTTTATTGCAAAAACAAAACAAAACTAAACCAACCCTCAAAATCTGATTTAAATAGACTGGAGCCTTATTGTTACAGACATAACTCAAAAGACATAAAGAGGGCTGGATGTGAAATTTGGAAGCAAAGTGTTTTGCCTAGCAATATTTATTAACATCAAGGAACACATAGGCAATCACTGAGACAAAAGTGACTAATAGAGATGTTAGGAAATATACACATATTTGTGTACACATACATGTGTGTATGTATTTTCTTCCCAACACCACCCAACAAAAATGCTATCACTGTTGCTAGTGCTAATAAAACCAGTCAAGGTTCTTTAGAGCCAGAAAGGCAAATTCATTGCAAAGGGAAAAGGGTATGTGTCCATACAGCCAGTGGCTTTATCCAGCCCTCCTGCCAAGTGAGAGACTTACCATTAGCCAAAACCATTCAGAGGCAGCTTAGTTCTTAGGTAAAAACATTCTGATTATATACAACTGTCAGTAAGAGAATATATATTTCAGTAGAGCTTCATAATTTTGCTCACTTTCCATATGGAAAATGAAGACAAAATAAACATTTGGCATTTACTACCACAAATCAGATTATATGTTTGTTTTATGTGCTGTAAGATTCATTCCATTAACAACTTATGAAATGAATTTTATGCTTAATCAGAATTTTCTTAAATATACTTTTATGAAACTTCATTAATTTTATATATGGGTATGTGTGTGTACTGTCTGTGAAAAAGTGCGTAGCACTCAAAAGTTTGGTAAGCTTTTGATCTAAGCAACTCAAAGATCAAAAATATAAATTGAATTTTTTAAGTAGCATTTTAATTTTCTTCAATATCTGTAATTATGGTCTAAATATTTTCTTGTTACAGGCCTAGCCCATAAAACAATGATAAAAGACACTGAAACCTATTAACTCCAACTGAATCAGGGGTCAGAGAATAGAGTATATAAGAAAAATATGAGTAAATTCACAAGAGTTAGAAAAGACTGAGGCATTTATTACCTCACCTGTTTGGGGATAATTAAGTGAAAAGCTACAATACACTCGGTACACTTCAAATTTAGTTCTTTAGTACTACTTAGTTTTACCTGAGGAAACTAAAACTATTTTAGTTTATAATATTAATTTGTTTCTTCTCTAGATATTAGCTGACTCTCATGAAATAAAAATTGTTTGCTTCTAAGAACGTTTAAAATTGCTTTCACTACTATAATTCTCAAGATCACACATCTATTCTTAAAGCCATTAGAGATGTCTATTAAATTGCGATGTCTTGAAAATACTGAGTAGTCCGGAAGAGAAATCACACTGAGGCAGAACTCCAAGTCAGATTCCATTGCATTACAAGATCTCCAAATAGTAGCAATAACAACCATCTAACTGAAGGACATTTTCTCAAGTGCGTAAATCACTCAATAATGCAGTGTATTTTTCCTTCCTTAATTGATTCAGTGAACATTTATTGAGAACCTACACAATGCCAGGCACTACTATAAAAGCTAGGGATTCAGGCATAAACAAGCCTCATTCCCACTCTCAAGGTACTCTTGGACTTAGGAATGCAGATATGAAACAAGGACTTTCAATTTTGTGTACTATGCACAGAAGAGCAGTTGCAGACATGGCCATATTTTGGTCTCTAAAGAGTGCTCAGGAAAGATGCAAAACAAAATACATAGTTTATGTGAATAGGGCACATAGTAAAACTGATAACAAGGAAAGAGAGACACAAGGGAAAATCAGTGGGTGATGATAATGGAAGAACGGTTTGAATCAAATCATAAAGATATTAACTACTGTATTAATACATTTGGACTTCTTCCAGAAGAAACTGGACAGCAATTAATAGTTTCGGAGAAATGATTTAATCAAATTTCATTTCAGAAAGTCTCCTTGGGCTCTAATCTGAAGAATGGAGTAAGGAGGGTAATATTTAGCATTAGGGAAGTCTGTTGATACGCTGTTGTAGAAATTTCAGTGCAGATAATGAAATTATCAACTATTACACAGGCAATGGTAATGAAAAAATTGTTGAATAATTCCATGTATTTTAAGGTGGGTATATGGACCAATATTCGTAAATAATTTGACGTTAGGAAGGAAGTGTGTTTTGTTTAATTTAAACTTCTAAATTATTTTAGCTTGGATGACTGAGAACGATGTTTCTATGATTTATAATTAAGACTGCAGAAAAATAAAATAGGTAGTATATTTCTAGATTGAAAAAAAAAAAGAGCTTAACTTTTTGAGTCAATGGCAGGGATATCCAGTAATCAGTTTGCAATATGAACGCAGGATGAGAAGAATGTAAATTTAGAAATGAAGCAGTGAGAATCATTGATGTTTAAAGTGTTATTAGAAGAAGAGCTCATGCTAGGAAATGTTAAAAGTGGTTAGAGAATTATGAAAAAAAAAAAATAACAGGAAAAATAATAGCATGAAAGTCAATTCCATATACGGTTATTCCCCAAACTGCAGGATTTTTACAAATCTCAGATAACTCTAGGATGTAAAACAGCAGTTTTTAAGCCGGGCGCGGTGGCTCAAGCCTGTAATCCCAGCACTTTGGGAGGTCGAGGCGGGTGGATCACGAGGTCGAGAGGTCGAGACCATCCTGGTCAACATGGTGAAACCCCGTTTCTACTAAAAATACAAAAAACTAGCTGGGCGTGGTGGCGCGTGCCTGTAATCCCAGCTACACAGGAGGCTGAGGCAGGAGAATTGCCTGAACCCAGGAGGCGGAGGTTGCGGTGAGCCGATATCACGCCATTGCACTCCAGCCTGGGTAACAAGAGCGAAACTCCGTCTCAAAAAAAAAAAAAAAAAAAAAATATATATATATATATATATATATATATATATATGCACACACACACACACACACACACACACACACACACACACAGAAAAAATACAAGGACTAACCTGGCACTCTTTTATCCTTAAATGTATGCATAGACAGGAAATGAATCCTGGAGAAGAATAGTATTATTTGTCACCAATGAACATGGAGGGGAGAATTAGGATCAGTGAAGTCTAACATTTGATGGTTAATTTTTCAAATGTACTTTTACATATTCATATTTGTAAACGTGTTATTAATTAACTTTTGTTTTATACATAAAATTTTTATGTTTTATACATATAAGTTCATTTTTGTGTTTCTACATTTGTTCCAGTTGGCAAACTATGTGCTGTATCCAGCTTTAACAGTATTCCAGGCAGCTTAACATAGGAAAGTTGGCCAGCATCACAGTTGCCTGAAAGCCTATTTTTATTCCAGTGTGCCCCATACTTTGGGGCATTCCAATAATCATTCCATGTTTTCAATTCAGTTATGAATTTTATCAGAGTAAATGAGCATTAAATGAATTTTCTATCATGGTTTAGGAATGCCAGGAGAGAGCATAGATCAGTAGCAGTGACAAGCATTGGTGCTTGATGCTAAACTGCTCCTTTTTATTTAAGTAGACAAATTCTTCTGAGCACTATTTTGAAATCCCAAGGAAAGTAGTAGTTGTAATTTTGGAGCAGTACATCTCCCTTTCTCTAAATACATTACTCTCTCATAATAGTCTTTGCTATTTAAAATCATTCCCTATATTTTATGAGTATAAATAGCTATTATATCATTTCTATTTATATAAATAGAAATCCGTAATTATATTCATCAAACAATGAATATTGTTAAATTCAGTACCGATTTTTAAAAGCTGTTGTTTAATGTTTGAAATACTTTATTTAGATAATTGATTTAAAGATAATGTGTCATATTACATTATTTTAAAATATTAAAACATTAAAAAATATAGCAAGCAGTTAAATATCTGTGAACATTTTTTATTACGTTAAATTGCAAATAAGATCCATATTAGCAGAATACCGATGTGGCCTCCACCTTTCAATGCTAACATTTAACAAGATCATCAAATTACATATTCTTATAACTCACACTCTGATTCTTTTACACATATACACTCACATTTAACCATAAATATCTATTGACTCACTGGACTTGAGTTCAACTGGTTTGTGTTAAGAAACCTACAAAAACACAAGATTTTGTTTTTATTCCTCTTTTTTTTTCCTTTTATTTCTTCAAAGATGCTTGAAATAATTTTTGGGCCTTTAATGTAAGGAATCATTCTTTAAAGCAAATCTTTGTGTAAATTTTTATTTTTAATTGACAAACAATAATTGGCTATCTTTATGGCATATAATATGTTTTGTTTATATATAGATAGATACACACACACACACACACACATACATATTGTGGAATTCTCATTTCAACATTAATTCACCCATCACCTTACATACTTGTTATTTTTGCTTTCCAGTGAGAACGTTCAAATTTGATTTATTTGAAGAATTTTAAAATGAAATTCAAATTGTAAAGAATTATGCAAAGGGGATAATTCTTTTTAAGGTCATAGCAAGGGTGGGCTGATTAGTTACTGGATAATTACTTGAGGTGGTCCAGCAAGTCTTTTTTCTCCTCTGCTTAGCTGAGGCTTTATGAAATATATGATAATAATAAACAGAACCAAAGGTAAATGCCCAGTTGTTTTCTGTCATTATATAATTTAGGCCTCTTCCCCATGGTGCAATACTTCCTTTGGTCTCTGGAAGACAAAGAGAATTGCTTCAAAACTCTGCAGAAAGAGAGCATTTTTTTTTAACCAATCCAATTAAACTGCTACTTCCTGGCAGGAAAAACATTGTGCAACCAAAAAAAAAAAAACCAGTAGTTTTAAGGCGTATGTTCTGCCAAAGGATTCTGTAGATGAAGTTTGAATGTGCTCTGATGCGTTTCCTCGGCACTCATGTGGCAACATACAGCTATTCCCTGAGCATGTGCTACTTTTTAATTGCTTTTTGCCCTTGTATCTTGTTCCTAAAATAAGATTTTCATAATCAAGGAAGATCACAAAGTCTTATTTTTGCTCTACTGTAATTATAGACGAAAAATTCTGCCTTATACAGACTTAACGATGTGGAAAGTGATTGTGTTGTTGGTCAATTGAAATTTTAAAGTTGTTTGGCTTACATGTTCTGCAATTAACACTCTTTTATTTCCCCAATATTTTCTTTTCAATGGCATATGTATAAGAATACTCCACATAATATCTCCTAACTTCCCAAGATGAAAACCACCACACCGTAATACAAAACTAAGGAAGAAATTTGAGGAGGGATTAGGAAAGAATCTGAAATCATTACTTAGAAAACAATGGTCAGTTTAAGGAAACCAGCAAATTTTCCAATTCTGTTCACCAAAAGTTTGCTCATGAAGGGGAACACACTAAAAATAATAATGTTATTAATAATAATAATAATAAGTGGAATGAAAGACAGAAAGGCACTCAGTTTATCTCATGCCTCAGAAACCAGAGATTGACATAAAGTTGGAATGCTATGTCTTGTGTAAATCGTCTTTTTTGTGGTGTCAAATAGTGATCTTTTTGTTGCCCAACCACTGTCTTTGCAGAACTACCAGAAAATAATGAACAAGAAAGTTGTGTATGTTTACGTGCCATGTGGTGACTGGGGTGGATAGACATGGCACTTTGTTTGCTCATGGAAGAAATAATCCTAAGAAAAGAGTGCCGATCGTTTATGGTAGGGAGAAGAACCCTGGTAAGAGTGTATACCATGGATCATTGATTTTTACGTGATTTTAAAAATGAGAGTATCGACAAAGTAGGTGGGAAGATGTTACAGACAGAACTTTGTCCCCTCACGTAATTCTTATGCCGAAGCCCTAATCCCCAATCCAACTGTATTTAGAAATTGGACTTTAGGGAAGTAATTAAGACTAAACCCAGTCGTAAGGGTGGACTGGTGTCTTTATAAGAAGAGGAAGAGGCACTAGAGATCTCTCTCTCTGTGTACATGCACAGAGAAGAGGCCATCAGAGGACACAATGCGAAGACACGCATCTGTAAGTCAAGAGGACGCTTCACCAGCAACCAACTTTGATGGCACCGTGATGGACGCCTAGTCTCCAGAACTGTGAGAAAATAAATTTCTGCTACTTAACCCACCTAGTCTGTGGTATTTTATTATGGTAGACTGAACAAACAGAATAAGGAAATATATTTCCTTTTAAAAGAACAACATGATTTGAGAACTTGCCACCCACTGAGAATTAGCTGTGCCCTGAATCCCAGGTGTAGATTAATGACACTTAAACATTTCAGTAAAAGATGGAAAATAGGGAAAGGGAATCCCACCAAAGAGCAGACTGCCAATCATGAAATTTGGCTTATCTTACCCTATTTAAGAGGAAAAAAGAAAAAAAAAAAAAAAAAACATGAGTTATATAAAAAGCAATTTATAAGAAGGTTTTAATATTACCTGAACTTGAAAAAATGTACCTCTTCAAATAAATGAGGATTTTAATATTACCTGAACTTGACAAAATGTACCTCTTCAAATAAATGCTGCAGCATTCAGAAAAAAAATGTTAGTAGTAACATCTATGGCATTTTTAATAGAATGTTAAAAAAAATATAGTGCCTCCGTGAAAACAGAATAGGAACAATGAAGATATACATAAAAATAATCAAATAAAATAAGAAATTTAGATACATTTAACATGTGATGTCAGAAATAAAGGCAACAATTGATGTACTCGATATTCTAAAAAACCGAATTATTGTTACACAAAACAAGTTCAAGAGGTTCCTAGAGAGTACAGATAAGAGAAAAATACATAAGTAGAATGAAAGTGAAAATAACTATAGAAGACAAAGGATCAAGGTCATTGGAAAGAGTAAACAGTAGAGGAAAAGATAGGGTATAAATAAAGAACTGTTTTTTAACTTAGAATATGTTATAGAGCAGCCTGGGAAACATGGTGAAACCCCATCTCTACAAAAAAAAAAAAAAAAAAAAAAAAAAATTTACAAAAACTATCCAGTGTGGTGGCATGCACTTGCAGCTCTAGCTACTTGAGAGATTGAGGTGGGAAGATCACTTGAGCTTGGGAGGCAGAGGTTGCAGTGAGTCAAGATCGCACCATTGCACTCCAGCCAGGGCAACAGAGCAAGATGGTGTCTCGAAGAGAGAGAGAAAAAAAAAGAGAAGTGTTATAAATTATGGGAAACTAACAGAATGGCTAAGCCATCACAAAAAGCTGTTTTGTCTTTACTGTCATGCAAACCAGATAAATTCAATGACAGTAAATATTTAATAAAGATTATTGCTGTAATTCCCATTATAGAACCCAAAGAGAGACTTCTGTTTCTGAGAACATAGACTAAATGTATTTTAAAATTATTCCTGCTAAAAGCAATTAAAAAAACCAGGGACCTTAGGCATAAAAGAAGCATAAGAAACTTGTGATATATAAAGAAGGCAGACTGACTAAACATCTTGGCTTTTCTTTTGCCTTATACCTTGGAAGAACCAACAACTCAAAACAACAACAGGCTCAGACAAAAACAAAAACAAAAGCAAACAGCTCCAAGAACAATCTCTCCTCTTTGTATCCAAAAGACCAGAAAAGATAAAATCTAGGAGAATAAAAACCTTTAGACAATGAGCACTCTAGCCATACAGAAAAAAATGGTGGCCCTGTTCTCATCTCTACCAGAAAAGATTGAATGGAGAGGTGAGGCTTCCTTCTACTCTTACCAAGCTGTAGTGAGGTGCCCCAACTCCTCTATCAAAGAGGTGTCAGAGAAAATGAAGTTGGGATCCAGATTTTCATCCCAGAAATGTAGTAAAGAGCCTTCACTCGCCATCTATAGTGTTAGTGGAGACCTTCTGGGAAGGCTGGGCTTGTACATCCAGCTGGTGTAATGAAGCATCTCTTCACTTCAAACTGGGGTAGTGTCAAATAAATCTAGTGAAAAGGTAGGTCTCTCACCACAGCTCAACTTGTAACAAGGCTATCTCCTCCCATCAAGTTGGTGGAGGCCAGGTGGAGACAGTAATGAGTCGCCCCTTCTCCTCACAGCAAAGTGGTGTCTGCCAGAAATTTACAGTCACTTAATTGTAACCACCCCTCACCCCTATCCCCAATGTGTTGATGGAGGCCAATTGTTTCCACTACCACCTAGCAGTAATGTCTAATGATGCATTAAGGTGTTGCCAGGCCCTTGCTTCCACTGATACGCTAGAGAGAATCTTTCCTCGTCTCTTCTTTGCTGAGTGATGGCTGTTGATACTTGGTGTTTTTTGGATTGAAGCTGCACTACTTCATGACAATTTCTCATTAGAAATGGGTCAGAAGAAACTTGGCTGAGCACAGTGGTGTGTGCCTGTAATCCCAACTATCCCAGAGACTGAGGCAGGAGGGTAGCTGAGGCCAGGAGATGAAGGCCAGTTCTGGGCAACATAGCTAAAGCCCCATTTCAAAAAAAAAAGAAAAAAAAAAAGGGAAATAAGAAATAAGGCTGGAAGAAAGTGCCTGAAAGCAAAAAACTCTTAACCCATTTTCTGAATACAGGATTCTATATTTAGAAAACATTTTTCATGAATAAGGGAAATTGATGACATATTTTGATAAAGGAAATACTTATCCAAAAGAAAGAAAAACATATGACCACACAGAAACATGTACATGATTGCTCACAGTATCTGTAATAGGCAAAAACTGAAAAGAACCAAAATGTCCTTTAATATGTAAATTGTTAAATAAACTGTTATATTTATAGCATAGAATATTACCCAACAATGAAAAGGAATAGATTATTAATACATGCAACAACTTGGCTTAAACTCAAGGGCATTAGCGTGAGTGAAACACAATCTTAAAACGTATCCTACTGTGTGATAATAATCACATAACATTCTTGAAATGACAAGGTCATAGACATGGAGAACAAATTAGTGGTTGGCAGTAATTAATTACTCCCAAGTAATTGGGAGGAGAGTGAGTGTGAGTATAAGGCAATGCTCAAGGAACATCTCTGTGGTGATATAATTATGTGAATCTTAATACTGTAGGTGGCAGATAAAACACTTACCTATATGCACACATTATGTAAAAGAAAAGCCAAAACTTTAAGTACTGTGGCATATTTTTTCATTAAGCACAACTTCATTGTTTTGGTAGTACTACATTTCATTGTAACTGTTGAAAATTTAGCATCTAAACTGAATTTTATAACATGGTATACAAATAAAAAATATAAAATATTTAAATCAACCTGAAGGTGAATATAAAAGAAGAAAAACTTACTCTAGATAGGGAAGATATAGCATGGTAGTTCAGCAATTTAAATTCCTAAACAATTTAAAGCTGGGTTAAAAATTTACAGCTTATACTAACAAAGATATATACATATATTTATATATGCAAGTGTATCCATATTTACCATACAGGAGACAAACTGTTTAAGTTAGTCTTATTTTTTTCATTGTTCTTTCTTTAGCTCTCCTAATTGACTTCAATACATACTAATTACTATTGAAATTAAAAAGGGAAGAATATCAATTTTTGCTTTTGAAATATAGTCTATAAAGTAGATACTTTATAATACTTTGACAGATTTAATTGTGTATCACAAAACATGTAAATGTATAATAAAGAATGGGAGGATATTAGGTTCTTTCTAAATATTTAATATAGTTAAAGAAAATGATATAATTTTGCTGTGTATATTCAGTTTGAGGCAAAGATTTTTAAATGAATACTAAAATTACTCGTCATTTACTTGGTTATTTTGAACAATGGAAAAGCAGGTCATTGTTATAAGTTAACAGCTCATATTTGAAATTTAAGTACCAGAGTACTAACTAAGCTTTATTTTTATTAAGATGAAATTATATAAAACACAAAGAAGTTAATTAACATTGTTTTCTTCCTAAGAACTTAAAAATTACATACCAGAAATATATGAATTCATCCTCCTTACTTAAAATGGAGCCACAGTCACATCTTCTCTGAGTCTACTTTAACTTTTGTGATAAAATATTGCAAAGGGGTTATGCCATTCTTTATCAGCTTCTGAAATCATGCCATTAAACATTTGCTTTATAGGTTAGCTTTCTGTGACTGTATAAATAGCAGATTGCTTGCTTCTTTGAACTCAAGTTCTACATATTTCTTTTTTTTTGCAAGTCCTATAACTACCTTCTGTGTCTTGATATCTGTTTTTTTCAACTATTACTTCAGTAGGTTACATTAGTAAAAACAACTTTCATGATGTGTTAAAGTATTAGTTCTAAAATGGTTATCTGTTTCTGTAAGTTGCTAAAGAAACCAAATCAAACAAAAAAGTGGGGAGAGGAGTTTTGACACAAGAAAGAAAACAATTTTTATCCTGATGTCAGAGCTCCATTGAGGTGTTTTTTAGTAAAGAAAGAACAGTTACTGGGCCCAGTGCCTTTCAATTGCTTTGCCACAGAAACTCATTTTAAATGAGAAAATGTTCAACTAAACATAATAGAAAAAAAATTGCATATGCTCTGAAAGTAATTATAAATATTTCTTGGCATTAGGATTGTGAATAACTGAATGGACTTCTTTTTGATTAGCCACATTTATGCATATTCCAATTTTTTCTAGTAAACATGTGTGAATTTAAACTATAATTAAATACCATGAACAAAATGAAAATGTTTAGCATAGAAAACCGGTGCCGTGAACCAATGCTGAATTAATTGTCTGAGACGGAGTTAAGATATGCCATAGGATTTGAGTATATGCTGATGTGCTGATTAGAAGCTCTTCTTAAACTAGCATGGAATAAATACAGTTGTGAAAGGAGATAAAAGCAACATGAATGAGTGGTAGGACATGTTAGGAAGAAAATGTGAGAACAAATTTTAGAGACTCTGAAGAACCTGGATTTTGACAGTGCAATTCCAATCAAAATCTCAGCAAGTTACTTTGAAGATATCAAAAAAAACTGATTCTACAGTTCATTTAGAAAGTCAAATACCTGGAATGCCTAACACACAGTATTGATTAAAAAGAGCAAAGTTGGAGAACTGACCCTATCCAGCATGAAGTCTTACTGCGGACATTTTGGAAGAGAGTTTATTAATTTTTTGTGATATTATATACTCTTACCATACACTTCAGTAATCGTGCTCCTTGGTATCTACCCAAAGGTGTTGGAAATGTACATCCACACAGAAATCTACATATGCATGTTTATAGCTTTATTCAGAAATAGCAAAACATGGAGGCAATCAAGATGTTCTTCTATAAACAAATGGATAAATAAACTGTTGTTCATCCAGACAAGGGAACATGATTGAGTCCTAAAAAGAAATGAACTATCAAGACACGAAAAAGACATAGAGAATCCCAAAGTTCATACTTGCTAGTAACAGAAGATGATATGAAAGACCACATACTGTATGATTTCAAATATATGACATTCTAGAAAAGACAGAAGTATTAAGACAGTAAAAAGATCATTGGTTACTAGATGTTAGAGGGTTGGGTGGGATGGACAGGCATAACGCAGAAGATTTTGGGGGCAGTGAAACTACTCTGTGTGCTATTATGATAGTGAATACATATCATTATAATATAATTTGTCCAAAACCATAGAAAGTATGACATTGAAAGTAAACCCTAATGTGAACTATGAATTTTGAGTGATAATGTGTCAGTGTCGGTTCAGTTGTAAGAAGTGCACCACCATGATGGGGGATGATGGCTATACATGTGTGGGGGTAGGGGGATGTGGAACATCTCTGTACATTCTATTCAATTTTGCTGTGAACCAAAAACTGCTCTACAATATAGTCTATTAAAATAAATATGTACATATACAAGCTTAGTATAATTTGTTACAGCTTCTATTTAAAACTGAGAAAATGAGAAATGAGAAAATAAAAGTAGCAGCTGCCTAAGCAGTTGTTTCAAAATATGCCAATACAATATTTAACTTGATAATTGCAAAACAAGCAAAAACTGTAATGTGGAATTTGTTACTAGGATGATTTATTTTTATTGTATGTTCTTGAGGTAAGGATGAATTAGGTAAAATTAATATTTAAAGTAGAGCAATGCTAAAGCCATATGTAAGTAAGGGAACACATAATTTTGTTTTACTCATGCTTAGATTTCTACAGAGTTGCTGTAAAAGACAAATTTAATGTAAAAGATGCATTCTATATGTTCTTTTTGTCAAAGGCACAAATTAGCTTTTTGATTATACGTTGCTCCAATTCTATCAAGACAATGTAATTTGAGTTAATATTAAATAAAATATTACATGTCTGTTATGATTAAT
Source organism: Saimiri boliviensis (assembly GCF_048565385.1). Classification (NCBI taxonomy): domain Eukaryota; kingdom Metazoa; phylum Chordata; class Mammalia; order Primates; family Cebidae; genus Saimiri; species Saimiri boliviensis. The sequence continues at coordinate 89,297,343 of NC_133461.1, forward strand.
TTTGAATTTTTCATGTTCTTTCAGCGTATGGATTTTTACTTTTTAATCTTCTTTTTCTTTGTTATTCTTGCATAATATAGAATCATTTTGCTTAGGTATGCAATATGGAGTTTCACCAATGGTGATGTCAAAAGAAGGACATTTATTAAAATGCTCCTTTCTCTAAGTTTGTAATTATTTGGATTAATATTTATTAAATAAACTTTCATTCTTAAGTTTTATTTGTATATTTCACAACCGATCTAATCTTACTGTAAAAGCTTTCTGATGCTATAATTATGTTTAACAATAGCTATTTATTTCTATGTCTATAAAATTATAATTCATAAGCTATAAAAGTTCCCCATAGACATTTATGAATATCTGACATATGTTAATGTTGACATTTATCTTTGTTACAAGAACTAAATTTTCTTGGTATCCTATGATACATTTGCCTACATTTTCCGTCACTATTTGAGTTGGCGTTACTTTCATTATTTCCACATATTCTCTTCTCCTCTGCTTTGTGGTTTTGGATTTTACTGTTCTTTTGTAGGTGTCTAATCTATAAAGCCAAGGAGTCAGGCTACTGAGAATTTCCTTGAAGCATGAAATCTGCCTAAGAGGTGAAAAAATGATCAATGTCCTCTGTGGCAAAAGATACTCAGTTTATTATTAATATGAGCACGAGCAAATATTCATATTCATCATAAAAAAGATGTAATAATTCTTTCTTCAAACACTATCTTCACTATCTTGAGAGTTATAATCATTGCAGTGTCCATCATCCTTCAGTAGCATGAAAAAGTCATGTTCAATGTCTTTTGTGTCATAAGAAAGTAGACATTCTTTAACTTGATGCTTTAAAAGCTGTCAATGTAATTCTAGTTGCGATTGTCAAAAAAAAGCAAAAATGATTAAGATGATTACTTTGTGTAAATATCAATAATTTTCTAGGATGACTTATTCAATATCATCTTAAAAAGGGTGCTCCTATCATGGTTTTGCCATAGTTGCTCAAGATTTTTGTAAAATTTTATGTCCTAGTTTGGTTGAATTAGTACGATTTTAATTCTGGATTAGCAATATATTTATCAATCAAATTATTTTAACTCAAAATTTATATAATTTTCTTGTTAAAATTTGTTTTAAAAGCATATGATGCCATGTATTTTTAAAAAGCTCTTCAATATTATTGATATGAATAATTACTTAAATATTGAAAATATTTCTGATTATATCTATATATCTATCTTGTAGGCAAATGGTGGATTTTCTTTAGCCAAACTAATTAGGAGAGAAGAGATTAATAAAAACAGCATAGTAAATATTTCAATGAAATAATTAGTCACCTATTTTCATGCTGGTGTTCCAATCTGAAAATTATCTATAAACCATTCTGTTAACTACCATTGAAATTCTTTAAATATTACTAAACTATTCTGAGAATTCCAATTACTGTTCATTACAGCTGAGATCACTACCAGGCATTTTACCATGGCTTTTAAATGATTGCAACAACAGGATACTACTATCTTAGACTGTTTGGACTGCTATAACAAAATGCCATAAACTGAGTGTTTATGAAAAACAGAAATGTATTTATCAGAGTTTTGGAGACTGGGAAGTCCAAGATCAAGCAGCAGGCAGATGCCACGTCTGGCAAGAACCCACTTTCTGGTTCATAGGTGGCGTCTTCTGTCTGTAACCTTACATGGCGGGGAAGAACTTAGTTCATTCTACTGTTAATACTCATATATACTCTTATCTTAGCCACATTGATCCTTTCTGGCCATCAACCATATTAAACTTCCCTAAGTTTGACTCCACTAATCTGTACCATATAAACAACTGTAATTATTTAATTAGTTCTTCTTGAGAGGGAAATGCTACTAATTGTTTTCACAACATACCTGTGTATTGTTAGAGAGATTTTTAATACCTGGAAGAATATTTTGACTTGTTGGAGAACACATTTTGAAGAGTAGAGAAAACCTTTCTGAATTCTGCGTTTGTCTGTGACTTCTAGGAAGCAGATGCCAAGGGGATAGAAGTAGAAGCTGATTGGGAAGACTGCTGGTGAAAGATAAAGGGGAGAAGAGCATGGTGAGTCAAGGAGAAACTTAAGACTTTGATGCAGGTCTGACTTATGTGTAAGAATATGGGGAATGATGGAAAATTAGACTTTCAGAAAGAACCTGAGACCAAGGTACACCTCTGAGACTGTATGGCCATGCCAGAAATGGAAAGCCAAAGATGGCCTTTAGAGGTGCCCCATGTTAGGCAGAAATGGCTAGGTCACAGCAACCCTGCTGTGCTCAGTCATTGCCTGGAAGTGGCTAAGGAAGAAGGTGAGTTTGACTTGAATGCTGTGGCAGGTCCCCAAGGCACTGTGGTGGGAGGCTGGAGATAAGATACACTCCTTTTAAAGCAGAGTGTAACTTATCAGAAGATCTTTTAAAAGTTTCTGCTGTGGATTTTTTGCCTAAAACTACATACTCATGTAAAAAGCTACTGTACTCTCTGTTTTCATCCACACAAAGTCACTTTATTCTGAACCTACACATATTCATTCACTTTTATTTCTGTATTTTTGTTATGTTTTGACAAAAGTATAAAATGACTTTTATTCTTATTTTTGCTGCATTCTTCCTTTTGTTTTCATTACATTTTATCATACACCTTATGTACTCACCTATGTTTGTTAATTATTTAATTACTAAATGTATAAAGCTAGTTTATTACACAAGTAAAGTAAGTTAGTTAGATAGGAAGCATATGCACTTTGTAGAAATTTCAAGTGTACCCATAATTTTTTCTGTAGTAGAAGATAAAATATGAAGGGAACCTTCGTTAATTATCATATAAATCTGTACCTTTTAGCATATGTTGTAATCCCCTTGCTGTACTGCAATGCATGCCGGCTATACCACAACTGTTTTATATATGTTAAAACTGAACCAAGATGAGAATTAATTCTTTCTTGATTGTTTTTCCCCCAAGATGGAGTGTCACTCTGTTGCTCAGGCTGGAGTGCAGTGATAGGATCTCGGTTCACTGCAACTTCCACCCCCTGGGTTCAAGCAATTCTCCTGCCTCAGTCTCATGAATGGCTGGGATTATAGGTACCCACCCCCACATCTAGCTATTTTTTTCTTTTGTATAGTTTTAATAGAGATGGTGTTTTACCTGGTTGATCAGGCTGTTTTCTAACTCCAGACTTCAGGTGATCCATCCACCTCAGCCTCCCAACGTGCTAGGATTACAAGTGTAAGCCACCTTACCCATCCTCATACATGATTTTATATATCTTACCTCAAAGAGCGGTCTTTGAGGACAACCTGTTCATGTAGAAAGAACATAACACAATATGGCCTGCATGGGAGTAGTTGGCATGTTTATCTAATAAAACACTCATCATATTCCTGTGATTGAACTGCTAGATTTGCAGTTTTTGCCTAGTATGCTTTCTTTACTCCTGATGGTGATATTTGATTAATGTCATGTGAAAATAGATGGCTTGTAATATATACTTACATATATTTTTTAATTCTAGAAAAAAATAATAGAAATTTAAGATCTGAGTTATTACAATTTAGGCACACAGAATAAAGTGAAATCTCTGCTAAATGGTATCTCTCCTTCTGAAGCACTGAGTCTTCAAATTAACTCTGAGCCAAGAAAAAAACTTGAGTTATTTCTGCTTACTGATAAGCAGGAGTTAATGCCATGATGATGTGCAGAAGCCTGGTTTATGATAAAAGATTCAGTGTGGTTGTCCAGATACCATTCAGAAAGACAGGAGCTCTGGCTGACCAAGGGATATGACCACCTCCCCCTTTTATTACTTCTTTTCTGTTTATCCTGCTCATTCTAGGGCAAGCTTTCTGTGAAAGCTGAGAAAAGTTGTATATAATGTAGAAGACAAGATGAAAACAAGAGAAATACATTGGCAGACAGATAGAATCTAAGAAGAGATGCAGAGAGCAGTCTTCATATATTAAAAAAATACAGTGAGAGTGTGACACACACAGATCAATTCTGATCAGAACCTTTGCCTGTCTGAGCAGCAGAGAATCACCTTCACAGCAACAGTCTGCTTACAAACTTTTTTTTTTACTTTATACTTAATAGATTTGTCTTCTTTATTATACATTATAACACCTGTAAGATGCTTAGAACAGTACATGGCATATGACAAGCCTTCTAGAAATGTAATCTAGAAAGCACAGTAATGCTAAAGGCACAGTAGGTGTGATGGTTAATCTTAGGTGTCAATTTGATCAAATTAAAGAATGCCTGGGGACTTAGAGAGCTAGCAGCAGTACTTGTAGGTGTGTCTATGAGGGTATCTTTAAAGGAGATTGGCATGTAAGTTGGTGGACTGAGTAGAAAGGATCTACCCTCAATGTGGCTAGGGGTCCAGGAAGAATGGAAAGAATCTGTCTGTCTTTTTTTCCTGTCTCTCTCCTACAGCTGAGACATTATTCTTTTCCTGCCCTTGGACGCAGAACTCCAGGTGGTGGTCTGGTCTTTGGACTTCAAGATTGATACCAGTATTCCCACCCCTGCCCTGGGTTCTAAGGCCTTCAGTGTCAGATTGAAGGGTTACATCACTGGTTTCTCTGATTCTGAACATTTAAAGTAGAGCCACGAGAGAGTGATAGACACAGAACAACTATTATTATTATAATTTTTTTGAGATGGAGTCTCACTCTGTCACACTGCCTGGAGTGTGGTGGCGCAATCTTGGCTCATTGCAACCTCTGCCTCCCAGGTTCAAGCAATTCTCCTGTCTCAGCCCCCCGAGTAGCTGGGACTACAGGCATCCACCACTGTGCTGGCTAATTTTTGTATTTTTAGTAGAGATGGGGTTCCACCATATTAGTCAATCTAGACTCAAACTCCTGACCTCAGATGATCCGCCTGTCTCAGCCTCCCAAAGTGCTGGGATTACAGGCATGAACTACAACACCCAGCTGACATGGATCAATTCTAACTAGAGTCTTTGCCTCTCTGAGAGGTAAATAATCACCTTTACAGAAACACTGTGCTCACAAGAATCCTGGAGAACCTATTTTTCTTTGCTTTATACTTAATATAGTTGTCATCTTAATTATACATGAGAATACACATATGTTGCTGAGAACAGTGCATGGAATATGATAGCCCTTCTATAAGCATAAGTCCCAGTCTTCCAGATTTGGATGGAGTCACACTACTGGTTTCCCAGGGACTCCTGGGTTCAAGACAGCCTGTGTGTGGTTTCTCAGCCACCATCATGTAAGCCAATTCCTTTAATAAATCCTTTCTTGTCAATCAATCATCTCTCTGTCTGTCTGTCTGTCTGTCTAGAGAACCCTGACTAATATAGAAGGTAATAGGGTTCGGCAACTCTAGGAAAGGGAAACTCACTCTGTATGGTAATATACTGCTTTCTCACCATTTTCATGTGAGGGAACACATACACACATGAGTGTGTGCACTTCTGGAGAGACTGTTGTCCTCTAACTCTGGAGAAATTGGAAAGTAAACTCTTACTCTTATATATTAAAAAATAGATTATTTAAGGTTATTGCACAGGTATTTCCCCTGGAGATGTTTTTAAAGTAAACAGTGTTACTGTGAAAGTGTTATTTGGTTTCCACATTCTTGAAGTAAACTTGACTGACGTCAGATTTTTCAGAGCTGCATCATTATTATTTTCCTTAAAAAAAGCTAAATTTGTTTTCCTTTTAAAAAATGAGCTAACATCATTTTACACAAACTGTCAAAATGCACAACTTAATGTTGAGTATAAACAGTATGATTCTTTTTCCTCCATGTAGCTTTATAAGAAGAATTCAAAGACCATTGCGAAATATTAAAAAGAGCAGTAACTGGGTAAAAGAAAAATGGTCCACCCTGAAATACTGTGATGTAAACTCAAGGAGATTTAACATTTTTTCATGGTTTTGGTGAAAAATAATGATTGGCTTAATGGCAACATAAAATTGAGACTTTATTCCAGTTTGGTGTTTAATAAGCTAAAATGACCATATATTTGATATTTACAGTAAATAAATATCAAACATTTTATGGTAAATGAATATCAGTCTGATATTTATTTACAGTAAATGAATATCAATCTGATATTTATTTACAGTAAATGAATATCAATCTGATATTTATTTACAGTAAATGAATATCAATCTGATATTTATTTACAGTAAATGAATATCAATCTGATATTTATTTACAGTAAATAGCAATCTGATATTTATTAAATATCAATCTTTGATATTCACAGTAAATATCAATCTTTGATATTTACAGTAAATATCAATATTTGATATTTACAGTAAATATCAATATTTGATAAATATAATTGTTGATAAATATCAATAAATTTATTGCTATTTATCAAATTTATCAATATTTGATATTTATTTACAGTAAACATCAATATTTACTGTATTTTTCTATATCTTTGGAAAGCTTAAAGACATTGTATGCAAAACATATTATTTTTTGCCTGTGAACAGAGCAATGCATACAAATAAGCTAGAGTTTTAATGACATTTTGTGTTCCAAATAGACATGAAATACAATAAAATGTTTGTAGTTGATACTAAATGTGATAGAGTAAGTTATGAGTGAGTCATATTCTACTTGACCTCCATTGGGCCAACGATCTAATTAGACTGTTAACACTAAATCTGTGCCCTTGATAGCTAAGATCACTCTAATAAAGTTCTAATTATATATACCAAATGAACAATGACAGGCATGTCTTGACAATGAAACATTTGTGTTTGAGAAGGACAACTCATGTCAAAGGACAGTAAGTCTGGAGTTTAGGAAATGGCTTACTACATCTGTGATTAGACAGCAGTGTATGTACTAAAGAGGTCATCACACTCAGTAAGTCGGGCTTGTATAGTCAAAGCAGAGGAATAGACAACAGAATTGAGAGTATGAAGCTGACTGGGATTGTATATTATGATCTAATTAGACTGTAAATCCCACAAGGAGATGAGTTGGGAATGAGAATTTGTATACCTGTCTATCATTCTTCATGAGAACAGAAATTGTAGGTACCTATTCTCCTGTGGGAAACTTAACTCTGCTTAGAAAGTTATTCCTGTGGTACTGTATTCCAAATGTCTGTCAAATACCTACAAAATTGCACTGTACAATGTTAACTTGATCCAAGGTCATAGTCACAGGGCAAAATAATCTGCATGATCAATGTTAGGTACTGAAAGAATTAAAGGACAACTTGGGAAAATGAGCAGGTGAGAAATGTAGAATTTTGAATAATGTAACATTTGCGGTTTCAGGAACCTGTCCCTCTGTGATGACAATGTATATACAAAAAGAGATGCCCAATTTCCAGAAATTATTTTATGACTACATTTTTTTATGAAAGTTTAGATCTGAGGATAAAAGTTTAGGAAAGCCTACAGTATTTACACATTTACTGAAGGAGTATGTGTGAAAAATGAAGAGAGGAGTGCAGAGCTTGCTTTAGTGAGGCATGCAAATATTTTCTCACTTATAAGGCTCAAAGGGGAGACTAAAGCTCATTTTTTAAGTAATCACTTGCAATGTATACAAGTAGTTTTGCTGAAGAGAAAAAGCCAATTTTAGAATGAATGTCATTTCGTTTCATTTTATAAAGCTTTCACAAGTTAACACTGACAGGTTTTCTAGCATTGTAAGTATTTCCTGTGTCATCCGTATTGTGATTCTGTGTATTCTGAAGGGACTTACAGTAGAATTGCAATTTCTTATCCAGTATTAAGCTTAATTTCTGCACTAATGTGATAGTTCTCAAACAGTTGTCTCATCAGGACCTGTAAGGCTGCAGTAGGACTTTTAAAATGTTGCTAAATTTCCATTCTCCTGTCCAGCTACTGTGGAAAACATTTTCAAGTTCATTAGGTCAAACTTGATGAGAGTGGCTGAAACGTGAGAATCAAATCAACACAGCTCAACAATGAATCAAAAAAACATACAGAAGATAGTGTTTAAACCTCCTTAAGATGACCTTGAAGTAAGGCTTTTTGTAGCAAATATAGAATAAGGACTAGAGCCATTCCATAGAATAAATCATTTTGGGGAGAAAAGGTCTCTGGAATTTTTTTTACTTTCAAGGACAAAGTTAAGAAAGAATGGCAAGAAAGAATGATGAACATAGGATGAACATTCCTAAACATATAGTACCCTGGTTAAATTCATGGGAGAGATCCTTACTAAATGCATGTTTTATAGTACCTTGGTTAGCCTATAGACTATCCTCAATTTTTAAATAAGTCTTACTACAGTAAAATTTCAGATAACTGGTTGCCTCAGAGAATAAGAAATGTGTGTGCATTCAAATCCCAGGCATAGAAGCTTCAGAATGAGGACAGTATGATTATGGCAGAAAGTGCTGTCGCTTAAAGTATGGCTGCCCCTTCCTTTGGATAATGTTGGTAAGCAGTGGCTTCCCAGCCAAGGACTACATGTTCAGGTATCTTTTGCCAAAAGATATGGTCATGCAATATAAATTCAAAATATCAACAAAGGCAATTATTTGGATGCCTTTTTCCTTCTACTTCCTGTGGAGTGTAAACAGGTAGCTCCTGGACATTCAAAAGCCATTTAGTGTTTTCTGCAATGAGTATGAGGAAACTATTGAATAATAAGGTTGAGTTTCACTGAGGGAGTACTTGAAATGGTGGGAGTAGATGAGACCACCCAGGGAAAGTTTATAGAATGAAAATAGTAGTGGGTTAAAGACGGAATATTGATACTTCTTAAAATACCAATATGTGAAGGATAAGAGGAGGTATAAGAAAAACACATAAATAACTTGCAGTGATTCACAAAAGCCCTTAAATAGAGGAAAACTAGCAAGAGACCTGGAAGAGAAGAGAAGGTTTGAAGAGGACAGTGAGTGTTTTGCTGTTAGCACTGGCAATAATACACAGGCACAAAAGTATTCTTTCATTCTGAAACTTTTTAATTTTGGGAATGGCTTGAGAATAACTTCAAATGGGTGTTAGGGGCAAAATTTTGAGTGTTTTTTTGAATAAATAAAGAGAAGTTGGGAAGTAAGCACCATGGAATAGACAACTCCACAGAAGGTTAAATGCAGTGGGAGAAAGGGGACCTTTATAGAAGGGACTGCAGGCTCAAAGGAGGGGATGAAGGCATATTTATTGGTTAAAAGAATAAAGTCAGTAAAGGGAGCGAAACAACAAAAATGATGGAGAGGAGATCTGGTAGTTGAGCTTTGTCCTAGAGACAGTAGGAAATGAAATTGTAAATGCTGGTAATAGACTTGAGTTTAAAGAAGAAAGATACAGATTCGCATCCTTGGATTAAAACAATCAATGATGATTGGCAATGTTGGCAAATTTCCAGTAAAAAAGAGGCATAAATTGAACCATGTCCACATCCAGTTTTCCTCTAGCCTCCATTTAGTAAAACATACTGTTGACTTCCTTGAAAGGCAGTCTGGAAGTTATATGGCTTGCATCAACTCTGGCAAATCATCCAAACATCTAAATATCCAATCGACAGATACAAATCTAGAATTTACCACATTCTAGGAACATTAAGAAGTATAGTAGCAAACAAGACATGCATGTTACTCTTTTCTCCTTTATGGAGATTTTGACATAGTGGCAAATGCTACTAAATTACAATTGATTAAAATGTATCTCTTTAGAAAATAAGAGAGTAGGATTTAAGTGTTTATCAGATTGTTTCTTACTGAGTAGTTCAACAAATCTGAGGGATTTAACACAAACAAGGGAACAGACCAATTTACAGTTTGTGGTTATATTTATCATCATCTATCAAATTAATATTAAACTTGAAAATTCAAATGCATGACAGAAGTAGCAAAATAGGACTTTATATTGTAATGAAGTGTATATTCTCAAGAATAAATGCAATTGCAATGTCTGTAGGCAAATGGATGCTTAGTAAAGAATTATAATCTATATTAAAGGTCTCTTGAAAATATCACAGTGTTATGATAAATGTAGAATTCTTCTATTGTTATAGGAGTCCAATTTTTATTTGTTTGCTCTCTTTCTTAATATTCTGTATCTATGTACATATTCTTTAGGTGAGTTAGAGTAAATTAGTTACCTTAAATCTAAATTATTTACATATTAGTGACTCATTTGTCCCCACCCTAGAAGTAAACCATCTAAGGTTTAAAGTTTCTTCATAAATTTACCAACTAATTTCTAAAAAAAATTAAGACTTTAAAAAATAATATTTATTTATTGTACTTTAAGTTCTGGGATACATGTGCAGAATATTTAGGTTTGTTACATAAATATATATGTGTCATGGTGGTTTGCTGCACCCATTAACCCATCATCTACATTAGATATTTCTCCTTATGTTATCCTTCCCCTTGCCCCCTCACAGTGAAGGCTTGTTTATATTAAAAAAAAAAATAAATAACTTGAGATTTATCTGAAAACATACATAGTTGATATAGTTTGGATGTTTGTCCCATCCAAATATCAAGGTGAAACGGAATTCCCTATATCGAATGTGGGGCCTAGTAGAAGGTATTGGATTATGGGGCAGATCCCTCATGAGTGGCTTGGTGCCAGTCTTCCAGTAGCGAGTTCATTCTTGCTCTGAGTTGATGCCAGATCTGGCTGTTTAAAAAAGTGTGGCATCTTCCACCACCCCACAGCTACTCCCACTGGAGACATGTAATGTACTCCTCCCCCTTCACTTTCTGCCCTGATTGGAAATTTTCTGAGGCCCTCGCCAGAAGTAGATGCAGACACCACACTTCCTGTACACATTGCAGAACTGGAAGCCAATGGAACGTCTTTTCTTTGTAAATTACCCAGTCTCAGGAATTCCTATATAGCAATGCAAGACATGGATGAACCTGGAAACCATCATTCTCAGCAAACTGACACAAGAGCAAAAAATCAAACACCACATGTTCTCACTCATAGGTGGGTGTTGAACAATGAGAACACATGGACACAGGGAGGGGAGCATCACACACTGGGGTCTGTTGGGGGGAAATGGGGGAGAGACAGTGAGGGGTGGGGAGTTGGGGAGAGATAGCATGGGGAGAAATGCCAGATATAGGTGAAGGGGAGGAAGGCAGCAAATCACACTGCCATGTGTGTACCTGTGCAACAATCTTGCATGTTCTTTGCATGTACCCCAAAACCTAAAATGCAATTAAAAAAAAGAGAATGGAGCAAAACAATATTATAAAATTAATGTAACTTCTAATCATGGTTCCACTTTCTATTACAGACTTTAAGTTTTCTAGAAACAAAGGAAAGTGTTCATTATAAGCATTTTCACATTGACTAAAGTAGTTGATAAGGTTTGGCTTTGTGTCCCCACCCAAATCTCATCTTGAATTGTAATAACTTCCACTTGTCAAGGGCAGGACCAGGTTGAGATAACTGAATCCTGGGGGTGGTTTCCTCCCTGCTGTTCTTGTGATGGTGAGTGAGTTCTCATGAGATCTCATGGTTTTATAAGAGGCTTCCCCATTGATTTGGCACTCATTTTCTCTCATTGCCCTGTGAAGAGATACCTTATGACTGTAAGTTTCCTAAGGCTTATCTAGCCATGTGAAACTGTGAGTCAATTAAAACTCTTCTTTTTATAAACTACCCAGTCTTGGGTATTCCTTCATAGCAGCCTGAGAATGGACTAATACAGTAGCTTTACAGAGTGAAATGTCATAAGCCAGTAAATGAAGATAATATTCAATCAATGAAAATCTGTCTTTCAGTAAAGGATGTCTTTAGGTCAGTTTTTGCTGTGTGTGAAAGAAATGATTATTCTAAAATAATTATCATCCACAGTTTTTGCTGTGTGTGAAAGAAATGATTATTCTAAAATAAGTATCATCCACAGTTTTTGCTGTGTGTGAAAGAAATGATTATTCTAAAATAATTATCATCCACAGGCGAGAGGTCTTTATTCTTCATGGCAAGAGAGATGGAGCTATTAGAATATTCTTCTTCCTTGATCAAAATACCCTCCATCTAAGAAAGATTCACTTCTCTTGCAGAAATGCCACATCTGTCTGGTAAGTCCTTTATGACATAGTCTTAACCACTTTGAAGGTAAGTAACAAAAGTTGATGCATATTTCCATTTGTCATTTATAAACTATTTTATATTTGCCCTATTTTCTCAAAAAGAGTATTCCTTCATGGCAGAAAACATGTCATGTAGGCTCTTTCTCTTCTACACTGCCTGGGAGACTATCGGATGTTTGGAAACATAAATATCTGTGTTTTGAATACCTCAGTGTTATAATCTGTGAGACTCATTCTAGAAAATCATTAAAGTGCTATTTTGATGATTATTGCAATTACATTTGAAAGCATTGCTAAAATGGACTAATTATAATATACGGGGAGTTTTTTCTATATTATTTTCTCATTTCCCATCTTCATATGATGCAGTTTGACAAACTAATATCCCATTTTGAATAAGAAAAATAAAATGCAACTTAACTTGGTATTCAATTAAATTACAAATGACATCTAGGTGTCAGTGTCTTTTTGGCTTCAGAAGAGACTTTAGAATTATAATGCTTAACAATGACATTTATAAAATGCTTTATATATTTCAAAATGCCTTCACATACTGAAATTGTTCCTAGCAACTCAGGATTGCTTTTGATTCAATAGAAGAAATAATTCAGTAGTGAAATTTTGCTGCCTCAAGTGTGTAGCAAGCAAAACTGGCTATTTTATGTGGCAAAGCAAACCAGGCATTTTCAAGAATAGGCAGTGGTCTGATGCTTCTGAAAAAAAAATCTTATATAGTTAAGGTCTAGGGGGAGTTCTGGAGAACATTCAAGAAGGGTCTGCATTGATTTCAAGAACATTAGAATCTAGCTACTAAAGTCCAAAAACAGAAAGTGAGTACTTAAAGCCTCTTTCAAGTCAATATCTTCTTGCTAAACTTTGTTTTTTTTTCTTACTCTGTGATCATCTCAAAGAAATAGTGGGTGACATCATTCAAATATGTCCTTAAAAACAATTGTTGATTTTTCCCCCTTAAGTCTAAATTAAAAAAAAAAAAAAAAAAAAACTTTAAAATTGCATTGAAAGTTGTTTTTATTACAGTGCTCTGAGCTTGAGTGACAATAGGTAAATTTAAATGATGTAATTATAGCGATTAAGTGTGGAACTGGTAAGACATTTTCAGTATTTCATATATCATATAGACACAGTAATGATCACCCAAGAACTTGAAATGCGGTAAGTGTTGAATTTTAACATATTTTAAATTGGTGTTTACCTTTATATTAGCTGAACTTAAAATACTCAAACCACTCACATATTTCAAATGATTACATAGACAAATAATATTCCATATTATTATCATTTTTCCTGTTTTTATGTGATATACTGTTGATTGTGCAATCTCAGGAAGAGGCAAACGTTTCTAACATTGTTGTCCCAGAATGTCTGAAGTATTGCTGTTGGTGTGGTTGCTCATTGGGCAATCCAGGTACATAAATGATCAATGTTGTTCTTTAAAACAGATCTAAGTCACCAGGAGATAATTGATAACCTAATCTGGGGGCTGAATTTATGAAGAATTTCTAGGGGTACATACAAGAAGTGAGTTCATAAGAATTAAGCCCTGCAAGGCATTGCATGAATGAATAAAATGCCTTTTCAAAGTAGGTCCTCCAAAAGATCTGCCTAAGTGGTAAAACAGGTGGTAGAAGTGTTAGAAAAATATTCAGTTTGGTATAAACATATATAACATTGATTATTTTGCCAAGTCAGCAATTCCCCAAAATATGGTGCTGTGACATGCTAAGTGCTTTGAAAATTGTGATGGCTCAGATATAAACCTTAGGACCGTGGTATCTCTATGACCTTTCCTCTGCATCCCTGTCTTTCTGATCCTTTCTGAAAGCACTAGGAGAAGCTCTCTCTAGAATTTTCTTATCTAAGAAAATGTCTTCTAGAAGAAATGCAATTATTTTAAGCCACCCTTTCTAAGAATCTAACCAAATAACCAGGAAAGATAAACTACCAAAGAACATAAGAGGCTGGGGGTCTCCGCCATACCCAAATAAACTTTTTAATCTGTCTTCTGAGAGTAGCTACAATAGATTACCTAAGAGACTTTATCTGCATAGTAAGACAACTTTTGTTCCAGTGACCCTTATGGTCTGAACAATGGGCTGGTTCATTCCCCCACTCTTCTTCTCTGTGAATAAGGCATGTAAGCCTCAATCATCTGGCCCATCTTTGATATCATAATTTGTATAATTCCCATGCACTTTTGTGTACACAATAGTAATATGTTTATTTTTGTGTACATAATAGTAATATATTTATTTTTTCTCTTGTTGTCCTGTCTTTTGTTGTAGCAGTGTCAGCCATGACCCTTTATAAAGGGGAGAAAATAAATCACTCCATTTTTACCCATACAAAGTGTTGTACGTGATGTGGGTGTAGTTTAAGCAGTGGTCTCCTTCTTTTTGGCACCAGGCACCAGCTTCAGGGAAGACAGTTTTTCCATGGACTCAGACGTGGGGGATGGTTTGGGGATGACTCAAGAAAAATACATCTATCATGCACTTTAATTCTGTTATTATTATATTATGATATATAATGAAATAATTATGCAACTCACCATAATGTAGAATCTATGGGATCCCTGAGTTTGTTTTCCTGGAACTAGATGGTCCCTGTCTGCAGCTGATGAGAGACAGTGACACTCGAAGTGTCTTGCTTATGTCCAGTATACTCCATAATCCTGTTTTGATTGCTATCGTTGCATGAAACCATGCTTTATAAGACAGGACGCTGGAAATGGAAGCAGACTTTTCAGTACTTTTATGACAACTTCAAGATATCCCACCTTGACTTTAATCCATAATGTACAGAGACTGAAATTGTCTCATACATACTTTTAAGGCCAGTGTCATTTGCAATCTCAAGCAGTTGATCCTGTTCTAGCATGGAAGAAGTCAGTTTACCTGTCTTATTCACAAATGGGTCACAGATCCATTCTGTCCCAGCTTAGGGGTCTCTTGTGGTTGGTAGGTAATGCTGAAACTCTTTTGAAAGCTGAGCTAGGTGATCATGCACCACCTGAAAGAAAGAAGGCCCCGGCTCATTCTCTTTCAAAATCTTTGCTGTTGTTTGAAACATGTCAGGAATCCCAATGTTCATTCGTACTATCATAATTCCAGTTTAGCCTTGAATGCAGCCACTTTATCTGCTGACTTTAACACAGTTGGCATTCTCCCTGAAATGACAGATTGAATTCATTGAGCAGGTTGAATATGTCATACAAGTAAGCAAGTTTTATGACCCATTCTGTGTCATTAAAATGT
The DNA here is from genome assembly GCF_048565385.1 of Saimiri boliviensis. Classification (NCBI taxonomy): domain Eukaryota; kingdom Metazoa; phylum Chordata; class Mammalia; order Primates; family Cebidae; genus Saimiri; species Saimiri boliviensis. The sequence continues at coordinate 89,312,682 of NC_133461.1, forward strand.
ACTGCCGTTGGTGATTGTTTTTCTAAAAGAAAAATCTGGAGCGACTCTTGTAACTCAGAAATTCTGGCCAGTGTACCTTCAAAAAGCCATCTCAATTCTGTGCATAAGAGAAGACGTGGGCACTCTGCATCCATCTCCTCACAGAGCTGCTCAAACAGAGGTTAATGGCGTGTACTTTAATGTGGTTATTAATTTTCAACACATGCTGCAAAACATTGTTAACCTCAGGTGACACTTTTTGGCTAGCCAACATTTCTCTGTGGATGACACAGTGTGTGGAGTTAGTTTCAGAAGCTACCTCTTTGACCCGAGTCAAAATTAAGTCATGATCATGTTGGAATATTATACAATTATATCATAATATCTATTGTTAATAGACATGCTTATGCAGTGAAAACATCTGAGGTGGAGTATTTATTTTTTTCAGTCTAAATATTGTACATTTAATGTTTAAGAATATCATTAAACTCCCATCATTTAAGCCTAATAACTGCCTCATGTCTCTTTATAGTATTCCAAAGGTGTTTCTAGAACATTTAAGCTTTTTTTTCTGTTTCTGTTTTTTTGAGGCAGAGTCTTGGAGTCTTCTTTTATCACCCAGGCTGAAGTGCACTGGTGCGATCTTGGCTCACTGCAACTTCCATGCCCTGGGTTCAAGCAGTACTCTGCCTAAGCCCTGAGTCTTTGCTATTGTGAATAGTGCTGCAGTGAACATATGTGTGCATGTATCTTTATAATATAATGATTTATATTCCTTTGAGTGTATAGCCAGTAATGAGATTGTGGGGTTCCATTCAAGCAGTCACCACATTGTCTTCCATAATGGCTCAACTAACTTACACTCTTATCAGTAGAGTGTCAGTATTCTTTTTCTCCATAACATTGTGAGCATTTGTGTTTTTTTTTGTTTGTTTTTGTTTTATTTGATGCTTTAATAATAACCATTCTCACTGGTATGAGATAGTATCTCATGGTAGTTTGGTTTTGCATTTCTCTAATGATCTGTGATGTTGAATTTTTCTTCATAAGATTGTTGGATGCATGTATCTTTTCTTCAAAAAGTGTCTGTTCATTTCCTTTGCCCACTTTTTATGGGGTTGTTTTCTTATAAATTTATTTAAGTTCTTACAGATGCTAGATATTAGACATTTATCAAATGCATAGTTGGCAAATTTTTTCTCCCATTCTGTAAGTAGTATGTTTACTCTGTTGATAGCTTCTTTTGATATGCACAGCTTCTTAGTTTAATGAGATACCGTTTGTCAATATTTGCTTTTGTTGCGGTTGCTTTTGGCATTTTATCATAAAATCTTTGCCCATGACTCTGACCTGAATGGTATCATCTAGGTTGTCTTCCAGGGTTTTTACAGTATGGGGTTTTACATTTTCATCTTTAATCAGTCTTGAATTGATTTTTGTATGTGGTGTGAGGAAGGCATCCAGTTCAATCTTCTGCATATGGTTAGCCAGTTATCCAAGCCATTTATTGAACAGGAAATCATATCCCCCATTGCTTGCTTTTGTCAGGTTTGTTGAGGATTAGAAAGTTGTAGGTATGCAATCTTACTCCTGGGTTTTCTATTCTGTTTCGTTCATCTGTGTGTCTGTTTTTGTATTAGTACCATGCTGCTTTGGTTACTGTAGCCCTGTAGTATATAGTTTGATGTCAGGTAAGAAGAGGTCTCCAGTTTTGCTAGGATTTCCTTGGCTATTTGGGCTCTTTTTTTGGTTCCATATAAATTTTAAAGTAACATTTTCTAATTCATTGAAGAATATCATTGATAGTTAGATAGGAATAGCATTGAGCCTGTAAATTGCTTTGAGTAGTATGACCATTTTAATTGTATAGATTCCTCCTATCCATGCACATGGAATGTTTTTTTCTAGTTGTTTGTGTCATCTCTTAATTCCTTGCAGATAGTTTCACAGCTGAATTCTACCAGATGTACAAAGAGACACAGGCTGGCAAATTAGATAAAGACTTGAGAAGACAGTCTTTCCCTTAGCAGTGCTTGAGTGCTGTGCTTGGAGATCCACTGCTCTCTTTGCAGCCAGCAGGCAGGAACATTTGAGTCTGCTGAAGCTGTGCCAACAGACCCATCAGTGTGCTGTATTCTGGAGAACTATCACATGTACAAAGACACACATAGGCTCAAAATAAAGGGATGGAGAAATATTTACCAAGAAAATAGAAGCAAAAAAAAAAAAAAAAGCAGTTGCAGTTCTACTCTCTGAAAAAAGAGACTTTAAACCAACAAAGATTACAAAAGATAAAGAAGGACATTGCACAGTGGTAAAAGGATCAATGCAACAAGAGAGCTAACTATCCTAAATACGTATTCACCCAATACATGAGCACCCAGATATGTAAAGCAAGTTCTTAGAGACCTACAGAGACTTAGACTCCCACACAATAATAGTGGGAGATTTCAGCATTCATTGTCAATATTAGATCAGTGAGACAAAAAATTAACAAGGATATTCAGGACTTGAACTCAGTTCTGGACCAAGCAGACCTAATAGACATCTACAAAACTTGCCACCCTAAATCAGTAGAATATACATTCTTCTCAGGACCACATAGCATTTATTCAGAAATGGACCAAATAATTAGAACTAAAACACTCCTCAGTAAATGTGAAAAAATGCAAATCATAACAATAAGTCTCTCAGACCACAATGCAATAAAATTAGAATTTAGGATTAAGAAACTCAGAACTGCACAACTACATGGAAACTGAACGACCTGCTCCTGATTGACAATTGGGTAAATAATAAAGTTAAGACAGAAATAAATAAGTTCTTTGAAACCAATGAGAACAAAGACACGGTGTATGAGAATCTCTGGGACACAATTAAAACCAAATTTAGAGGGAAATGTATAGCACTAAATGCCCACAGGAGAAATGAGTAAGATCTAACATCAACCCCCTAACATCACAATTAAGTGAACTAGAGAAGCAAGAGCAAACAAATTCAGAAGCTAGCAGAAGATAAGAAATAAATAAGATCAGAGCAGAACTGAAGGAGATGGACACACACACACACACACACACACACACACACACACAAAACCCTTCAGAAAAATCAGTGAATCCAGGATCTGTTTTTTTTGAAAAGATTAGCAAAATAGATAGACTGCTAGCAAGACTAATAAAGAAGAAAAGAGAAAAGAATAGACAGAATAAAAAATGATAGAGGGGATATTACCAATGATCCCACAAAAATACAAACTACCATCAAAGAATAGTATAAACACCTCTACCGAAATAAATTAGAAAATCTAGAAGAAATGGATGAATTCCTGGACACATACACTCTCTCAAGACTAAACCAGGAAGAAGTCAAAAAATCCCTGAATTGACCAATAACCAGTTCTGAAATGGAGGCAGTAATTAATAGCCTACCATCCAAAAATAGCCCAGGACCAGATGAATTCACAATCTAATTCTACCAGAGTTACAAAGAGGACCTAGTACTATTCTGTCTGAAACTATGCCAAATCATAGAAAAAGAAGGACTCCTCCCTAACTCATTTTATGAGTCCAGCATCATCCAGATCCTATAATCTGGAATAGACACAACAAAAAAAAAAAAAAGAGAAAATTTCAGGCCAATATCCCTGAGGAACAATGATGCAAAAACCCTTAATAAAATACTGGCCAACTGAATCTAGCAGCACGTTGAAAACCTTGTCTACCACGATCAAGTTGGTTTCATCCCTGGGATGCAAGATTGGTTTGCAATATGGAAATCAATAAACATAATCCATTACATAAACAGAACGAATGAGAAAAACCACATGATTATCTCAATAGATGCAGAGAAGGCCTTTGACAAAATTCAGCAGCACTTCATGCTAAAAACACTCGATAAACTAGGTATTGATGAATCATATTCAAAATAATAAGGATTATTTATGACAAACCCATAGCCAATTGTCGTACTGAATGGGCCAAGGCTGGAAGCATTCTCTTTGAAAGGCAGTACAAGTCAAGAATGCATTCTGTCACCATTCCTTTTCAAGAAATATTGGAAGTTCTGCCTAGGGCAGTCAGGTAAGAGAAGGAAATAAATGGTATTCAAATAGAAAGAGAGGAAGTCAAATTGTCTCTGTTTGCAGATTACATGAATGTATATTTAGAAAACCCTATCCTTTCAGCCCAAAAACTCTTTAAGCTGATAAGTAACTTCAGCAAAGTCTCAGAATATAAAATCAATGTGCAAAAACCACAAGCATTCCTATACACCAATAATAGACAAACAGAGAGACAAATCATGAATAAACTCCCATTCACAATTCTACAAAGAGAATAAAAAAACCTAGGAATACAACTTACAAAGGATGTGAAGGACCTTTTTATGGGGAACTACAAACCATTGCTCAAGGAAATAAGAGAAGACACAAACAAATGGAAAAACATTTCATGCTTGTGGATAGGAAGAATTAATATCATTAAAATAGTCACAATGCCCAAAGTATTTTAGAGATTCAGTGATATCCCCATCAAGCTGCTGCTGACTTTATTCACAGAACTAGAAAAAACTACTTTAAATTTTATATGAAATCAAAAAAGAGCCCCTATAGCCAAGACGATGCTAAGCAAAAAGAACAAAGCTAGCGATATCATACTACTTCAAACTATACTACAAGGTTACAGTAACCAAAACAGCATGATACTGCTACCAAAACAGATATATAGACCAATGGAACAGACCAGAAGCCTCAGAAATAACACCATACAACTATCTAATCTTTGACAAATCTGACAAAAATAAGCAATGGGGAAGATTCCCTATTTAATAAATGGCGCCATATTTAATAAATAATGCCATATGCAGAAAACTAAAACTGGACCCCTTCCTTACATCTTATACAAAAATTAACTCAAAATGGATTAAAGACTTAAACTTAAGGCCTAAAACCATAAAAAGCCTGGAAGAAAAACTAGGCAATACTATTCAGGACATAGGCATGGGCAAAGACTTCATGACTAAAACACCAAAAGCGATGGCAATAAAAGTCAAAATAGATGAATGGGATCTAATTAAAGAGCTTCTGCAAAGCAAAAGCAACTATAATCAGAGTGAATAGCCAACCTACTGAATGGGAGAAAAAATTTGCAATCTGGCTGGGTGCGGTGGCTCACACCTGTAACCCCAGCCCTTGAGAGGCCAAGGCAGGTGGATCACCTCAGGTCAGGAGTTTGAGACCAACCTGGCCAACATGGTTCAACCCTGTCTCCACTAAAAATACAAAAACTAGCCAGGTGTGGTGGTGGGTGCCTGGAATCCCAGCTACTTGGTAGGCTGAGACAGAAAATTGATCAAACCTGGCAGGCAGAGGTTGCAGTGAGCTGAGATCACACCACTGCATTCCAGCCTGCGCAACAAAGAACAAAATGCTGTGTCAAAAAAATAAAATGCAATCTATCCATCTGACAAAGGGCTAATATCCAAAATCTACAAGGATCTTAAACAAATTTACAAGAAGAATGCAAACAATCCTATCAAAAAGTGGGCAAAGGATATGAACAGATACTTCTCAAAACAAGATATTTATGTGTCCAACAAACATATGAAAAAAAGCTCGTCATCACTGGCAATTAAAGAAATGCAAATCAAAACCACAGTAAGATACCATCTCAAGCCAGTTAGAATTGTGATCATTAACAAGTCAGGAGACAACAGGTGCTGGAGAGGATGTGGAGAAATAGGAACACTTTTATTTATTTTTTATTTTATTTTGTCTTTTAAAAAATCAGATTTCTTGAGGTATTATATATATGCAGTAAAATTTACCTTTCTAGGTTAACACTTCAATGAGTTTTTATAAATATATATAGTTGTATAACTACAACTGCAATCAAAATGTAGAACACTTCCATCACTCCAAAAAGTTCTCAGTGCCTCTTTGGAGCCAGTCTATTTCTCACACCTTCAGCCTTTGGCAGCCAGTGATCTCTTATACTTTTACACTGTTCACTGCAATGCCAGTGAACAGCACTGCTGCATTGTTGTTGGTGGGAGTGTAAATTAGTTCAACCATTGTGGAAGACAGTGTGACAATTCCTCAAGGATCTTGAATCAGAAACACTGTTTGACACAGCAATCCAATTACTGGGTATATACTCAAAGGATTAAGAAATCATTCTACTATAAAGATACATGCAGACATATGTTTATTACAGTACTATTCATGATTGCAAAGACTTGGAACCAAACCAAATTCCCATCAATTATAGACTGGATGAAGAAATTGTGGCACATATATACCATGGAATACTATGCAGCCATAAAAATGTGTGAGTTCACGTCTTTGCTGGAACACGGATGAAACTGGAAACCGTAGTTCTCAGGCAACTAACATAGGAACAAGAAAACCAAACACCCCACGTTTTCACTCATAAGTGGGAGTTGAACAGTGTGAACACATGAACACAGGAAGGGGAACATTGCACACTGGGGCCTGTTGGGAGGTGGGTTTAGGGAAGGGAGAGCAGGGGATGAGGGTCTGGGGAAGGGAGATCAGGGGGTACGGGCTGGGGAAGGAAGAGCATTAGGAGAAATACCTAATGTAGATTATGGGTTGATGGCTGCAGCAAACCACCATGGCACATGTATACCTATGTAACAAACCTGCACGTTCTGCACATGTATCCCAGAACTTAAATTTTAATAAAAAAGAAAATACAGAAAAAAAGTCAATGCAATAACTTGGTTTTTGTTTCTTCTTTAGTTTTTTTTTTTTTTTTTTTTTTTTTTTTTTTTTTTTTTTTTTTTTTTTTTTTTTTTTTTAATACTGAGAAAACTGAAGTAGTATTGGTTTATAGTCTAAACTTTGAAAAGTCAACACTTCACCTGAAAAACTCACTGCCAGCCCAAGTCTTCATATCCAGTAATTTGACTATGGTCCAATTATTAACACAGAAAAGAAGAAACTAACCAAATCCAGTGTGTTAATAAAGCAATACATCACTGTCAAATAGCATATGGAGAATCACATCAATAAGACCACTAAAATTAGAACAAATTGAAATCTATTAAAAAATATGTTGCCTAAAACTTATCATTTGTTATCTTCATGTGTGGACCAGGCAACATGGTATACTAAAAACAGCAAGGATTTCATTTTCAGAAACAAAGTTTGAATTCTATCTACATAACTTAATATCATCCTAAAATATTAAATGTTTGTGATTTCACACTTTGTATTATCCTGAAAGAGTAAATATTTGTAATCCTCCACCTGCTGTGAATTGCTTCTTCTTTGGTCCTCAGGTAACACTCATTTATGCACCCTGCTCTCCCATTGTATTGGTGTTGAGAAACAGAGCAAAACTCCTGCCTCCTTGATTGATTCAGGGAGGTGCATGTAACCAAAGCAGCATCAATTAGTAGTTTCTGGGATTATTATACAGCCTTTGAGGAAAGAGAAGTTGTCTCCCTGTTTCTAAGCTAGAAGGATTCAATGCTGGTAGTAATTTTGTCTCCCTGAGGAATAAAGCCAAGCAGCAACAAGCACGGATGAGTTCCAGAGAGAAACTGTAAAGCTCTAACTCATGCTGTGAGTCCATGCATCCAGTCATGGAAGAAATCAAGCCAAGCCATAAAAAATGCAGAACTGAAAAAGAGAGAAAGAACCACAGTAAAGCCATTCATGGAAGATTCACTGCTAAGCATGGGATTTTGATAACACTATTCACTAGGTCACACAGAGGGGTCAGGATGGCTCTGGATTTTGCCATTTGTTCCAGTTTAATTATAGGGTGTTCCATTCACCCTCACACGTGGCCTGGTTTGGACAATAATTTCTCTCTATTTATATCTCATTAACTGTGTTTTACCCACACCAAATATATTATTTACATCTTCTTCTACATCTGTTGGCAGTAGGCTTGGAATAAAAGATAACCAAGAAAATGTTAGGCAAACTCATAGAAAGGTTTAGGTAGTATGAATCCATAGATTTCCATTAGTGTTATGTCTGTCCAAGAGTAGAGTAGGAGCAAACCTGTATACATTAAGTAGAAATATTATTTTAGGTTTTATACTTTCTGAAGCAGAATGAGTAAAGATGGAATATGCCTGGCATCTCCCAGAGAAGAAGATAAATTGTGTCTACATAGCCTTATGTGAACTCCATTATGTTTTACGAGATATTAGATGTGCAGCAAGGAATTATTTTTGGTATTTTATGTGTTAAATTTTCCAAACATTTAAAAATAAATCAAAGTACATATTGTACTTAAACAATACCACCCTTACTTATACTCGGGGATGTTTTCTAGAGTAGAAAGGCATTACCAAAGGCACCCAGCAGGGACACACTCCCTGAATGCCTATAGATGTTTCTATGTACTATGTGGAAAATTTTTTAAATATTTGTAAACTATTATCTTAAAAATCAGTCTTGCTGATTAAAAACCTACATATTTTTGTTTATTAATAGCACAGGACCATAAAATTTATTTTGAACTTAAAGAATGGTAAGCAGGAATTTTATGTGAATAGCATGGTTGCATAAGTCTTAGATTATGTGAGGAGCGAGAATACCTACTTTCAATCTGATCATTCAGGAAATGATGACCGAAACAGACAAGGAAACCAGTCCATGTAGGTACACCTGCTCACTTCTAGGACTTTGCAGAATGCTGGTGAACAGCACTGCTGCAGTTTCTGGTGTGGAAGAGTCAATTTCAAAAGGTATCTACTTCAGAACAGGTTTGCCCTTAGAAATTCCGAGTGTTCCCTGTCCAATTATGAAACTAGATGACTAAAAGACCTCATGGTATAATTAGCCGGTTTTCTTTCAATAGACATGGACTATGTGAATTTTCATTTCTTCATTAGCTTTTCACTAAATTGCACAAGTTAAACAGTGGTCTCATTTTAAAGAAAACCTTCTGTGGCAAATCTTCATCTAAAATGAAGCTTAAAAATAAACAAAATGCAAAAGCTATGTTCGGGACCTTATTTGCCAAACACTTTGGTCTCTGGTTTTCTAGTTCAAACAGATGGAGAAGACCCTGCACACATTTGACTTTTGATTATCTCAGTTCTGCTTGGGTCAGTGTGTGATGGGGAAGGGCACAACTCACAGGGCAGTAAATATGAGTCATTATACCCATTCGGCTCATAGAAAAGTTAATACCAGGCTGTATCCAGAGGGACAAATCATGTGCTCCTAATTTCCTGTTACCCATGTCACTGTGTTATTGCTTTTGTCCTGACACAGTTACTCAGCTATTTAGATGGTTGGCAATGAGATAAGTTAGCTACAAAGTGAACATATTTAATTACTTTTCTTCTGTCATTGGAAAAACTGATTTTCATCAGGGGAAATTAGACTTGCGAGAGCAATAAAGGAGAAAGGAAAGGAATGGCCTTTGTCAGAGTTTTCCCAAATAAACATGAAAAATTGTCCTAGCTGTTGCATAAATTTTGAATATTAAATGAATGGAGGTAAGATCATTATCTTTTAATAAAAGAAATTGGTATTTGTGTGTGTTTGACAGATGGTATCTTGAATTGGCACCACCCATGTGGGGCTGCCACATCCGGAGGTAGAGAAATGAACAGTACATTGCAGGTTTTGACAGGCTTATTCCTATACCTCATTTAGTATGGACCCCACAACACTCATTTCAGTACAAATAACTCCGTTTCCTTGGTCTCTGGGAAAAAGTCGCTGTAAAATCTATTAATTTGCTCTTCATTTCTCATATCCCAATCAATTCTCAAATCAGTAATGTGTGGTAATGCATCTAGATAGCTTTCACTGCCATATTGCCCATCTCAAAGTGATTTGGCAAGCTGAGAAAACAATTAAACCAAATAGATAGATCTACCCTTGTAATGAAAAATATTAATTACAAGCAAATGATAGCCAAATATATTTCAATCAGTGTTTGCCTTGCTGTGTACTGAGATATGGATGGATGACCAGAAATAGGTTAAGTGTCCCTGCACTTCATTTCTCCGGGGGTGACTCCCATGTTGTTAATATACTCCCACGTTACATATTCCCATGTTAGTAATATAATTCCACATAAATACATGTGTCCGTGTCATATTTCTCTCACGGATAAATTATCCAAATCTCTGCAAAGGGGTACAATCAAGACATCTTCATAGCTAAGCTCAACTCGATCATGCCTGGCAATGGCATATCTCGAAAATACTTTAAATCTTGTAAATGGATTTCTCCTGGACAAGAAATAAATGTTCTGGATCTTAGCTTTTTCTCTTTGCAAGACTGTGTTTCTGGTAGAGAAGGACTATCGAGGTAGTGGGTATGGCCTAACATTGTGACGTATTTGCTTCCATTAACTCTGTGGGCTTCTCTTCATCTCTCATTCATTACTTTCCTAGGGAGGAAAAGTTTCAAATTCTAATCAATGACTTTATTAGGAAATAAAGTATACATAGGGAATACTTTATTCTTTCCTTTATCCTGAGAGAGAGCTGTCCCCAGAAAGCATGCATTGTGCTGGTCTCCTTCTAGGGTAGGTTTTGCTGCTGGAAGAATGTGTGTAGAGTGACCAGTTCTGGTGCAGTGTTGGCTGCCTAGGACTTGGCATATGGTATTAGGAAGCCCAGCTCAGCTCCATGAGAACTTATACTCTCTTCTCCGATATCTGCTTTACCATTATTTAAAGTGATACTTTGGCTCCTACATGCTGACACTTTTGTTTTATTTGGGAATTGGTTTAGAACTTGGATATAAAATTGGGATATTCTTTACTGGGTGTTAATGCCGAATAAAGACTATTCTGTATGCCCTGGATTGCTTTCGTTTGGAGAGTAGACAAACTATGTAGTTCCCCTTGCTACAATAATAAACACATACCTCAAAGCATTAGGTTGACTGGAGGCAAATTTGGTTTGTCCTAGGCAGAAGCCCAGGGAAATCTCGGTATAAATAGGGAGCTGCTTTTACTGATTCCACTTGTGACTCTGCCGTCATAGAGCAAAGAAATTAGCTTCCACAGATTCTAAATCCAGTTTGGGTTGCTTTATAGAAGAGGGGTCAACAGTGGGCCATTTGTTCAAACAGAGACCTCATTGGATAGGTTAGATTTCAAGCAGGAAGGTTTGCTTTACTTCCAAATGCCCAAGCCTGTACTTTCTGCAGTATATTTTCAAGATAGGTAGCTATATTATCAGTGAAGAGTCTGTGAAGGGATCATCTTTTGCAGATTTACTGCAGTTTTATTCTGTGCTATCACTACAGAAAAACACCTCCACCTGCTCTTCTGTTCCAGTCTTAACAAGTGACATGCTGTTCCTCCAGACTCAACATTTATGAAACATACACCTAGTCATTGTCATATAGTTGTAAATATGACATGTATTTCAAACATCATCTACTAAGCTCTGTTGAGTCTCTAGAAAAGAAGACATTCTTCCACAGAAATCAGATATTGGTAGCTTTGGACTCCTGTGATGTTTGGTGTTTTGCAAGTTCTGAAGCTCCACCCTTGTGTCACTTGAGTCATCACAATTCAAAATCCTTGACCTCTGTCACTGACATGGCAGGTTGCTTTCTGAATGGGAACAGCTTTGGGATATAAAGCCTTCAATTGGAAGTCAACCCAAATAGCCATATATTTAGAATACATAGGCTCCAAAGCTATGGACTTAGATCCAGTGGTCTCATTGTATCCCCCAAAATTCGTATGTTGAAAGTTAATAGCGACTCTGATAGTATTAAAAGATGACATTTTTTTGGAGGTGATTATGTCATGAGCTGGAGCCCACATGAATGAGTTTACTGTCCTTAAAAAAGAGGTCAAAGGGAATGAGCTAGATTGTTTGTACCCTTCCACTTTCTGCCCTTTGAGGACTCAGTATCAAAGTGCAATCTTAGCTCAGAGACAAGGCCCTCACGAGACCCCAAGCCTAATGGTGCCTTGATCTTGAACTTCCATCTTCCAGAATTGCGAACAGTAAATTACTATTCTTCACAAATTACCAAGTCTCAGGTATTTTGTTAGAGGAGCACAAATGGACTAGGCTGCCTTCTTCTTGCATGTGGAAATTACACTATTTTTTTTTTTTTTTTTTTTTTTTAGTAAGCTAGATTTCTATGAAGGCTAGAAGAAAAATTCTAATTTATAGTAACTTCATGAGGAAATGTTGGTAAATTTTCATAAGGCTGAGAAAATATTAGACAAACTTAAGACTCTGCTTAACTGTGTCTTCATACTAGTTCTTTAACATGGCTCTAAATTTCTGAGAATCATAATAGCACTTACCTGCTTGACATGTGCTCTACTCCAACATGCAATTTTGGTTTTAGTACTTTGGTAACAACATTAATGTGCACTGCAGCTGTATATTGAAGTTTAGGTCCCAAATGCAGTGAAATAGCTTTCAAAATGTAATCTACATAATAACTGGGGGATTTCTAGGGCCTAATATCTGCTTAGACAGATACAGAAAGGATCCTAGACCTGCAATCAGTAGTCTATCAGTCTGTTGTCATGCTGCTAATAAAGACATACACAAGACTGGGTAATTTATAAAGAAAGGAGGTTTAATGGACTCACAGTTCCACATGGCTAGGAAGACCTCACAATCATGGCGAAAGGTAAAGGAGAAAGAGCACATTGTACCTGGTGGCAGGCAAGAGAGCTTGTGCAGCAAAACTCCCGCTTATAAAACCATCAGATCTCATGAGACTCAACCACTATCATAAGAACGGTGTGGGAGAAACCACTGCCATGATTCAGTTATCTCCACCTGGCCCTGTGTTTGATGCATGATGATTATTAAATTCAAGATGAGATCTGAGTGGGGACACAGCCAAACCATATTAGGTAGTGATTTAAAGTAAGTATATTTGTTATTTTAATGTTTTCAAGAATGTCAAGGAGGATCCAAAATGTGCGGCACAGATGGCAGTTTTCAAGAGCCTTTCTCTATCCTCTCACCTCTGATTCTCTGATGTCTTGTCTCCTCTAGGGCCTCTCGAATTTCCAACCCCAAGTTCTCAGTTATGGTGATGATGATCATTATGATAGTGAAAACAATGAGAATGAGTCTAAGGAAATGAGATTTTATTGTTAAGTATTTTACATGCATTATTTATTTCTCAACCGTATCGGGTTCTGTCCCTGTCCCTCTCTTTCCCCTCTCTGCTGCTCTCCCAAATTCTCTCAAATTACAAATTTTAAATAGCTTGATTTGGCCTCTCTGGCTATTGTTCATCATTTTTCATCCCTTCTCTTTTTAGTTATTCGCATTCTTTCTCATATTCATACTCTTTATCACAAAAGAACAAAACAGAGCTTTTAGTACTGAATTCTATAACAGAGTGAAGGGACTGAAGGATGAAGGAAAATGTAAGGATTCATGGCAGATTGAGAGCTTGTAGACATTAAAAGATTTTGTCTCTAATAAACATAAGCTTTTAATAGTCATACTTTTTCTGCCCAATATCACAAATTTGGTTGTACTTTTTAGGTAAACATATTAATTTTCAATAAGTATTTGTAGTCACAAGCATATTTATATTTGATATAAAATTATTTCTTGAATTGTTTTTTAAATATGTTGAGATGATTAATGCTTAGGACTGAAACACCAGAAAATATCATACAATGACATATGCAAAATATTGTGTTTATGCAATATACTTGTTCAAAGTGGACATATACGTGTATTTACAAAACGATTCTCTGTTTCTTACTGATTTTTCAAGTAAAATTTAATTGGTATTCCTGGAAAAGAGAAATACATTTAATTGGGCAATTAAAACAAAGTACATTTTATTTCTAACCTAAAGTAAATGTTAATGAGAAAGCTGCTGTTGTTTGGCATGAATATAATTTTGAAATTCTTACCAAGATCTCCAGTAGAACATTGGTCAAATTGTTTTGAAACCCAGTCAATTTACAGTCTTACTTTTGATGGCAAAATAGTGCTGGAATTCCAGACTTACATGGGTATCTAACAGAGGATGAATCCTGGGCTTTCCTAGGATTTTTCAGTACATCCAGATTTGAATTTAGGCGCTCACATTGACTTTGTCCTGAGATAAGTGAGGTCATGTTTGGCCAGGTATATGCAATTGATGACTTCATCAGTCAGAAAATGATTATATTTTCTGTTGAAACATTAAGGTTGTCTGAGATAATGTAATGTTCAAAAGCACTCTGCATTATTTCCAAGTAGATTTTTGACAGCCTAGTTAATACTGCTTCATACCCCGTAAGCATCTGAAGCTCTAGAAGATTTTGTAAATTTGTTTTCTCCAGTTTCTTCTTCCAAAATGGCAAAATTTCCAAACAAAGTCACATTTTTTTTCTGCAGCGTAATTCAGGTCTTCCTGTGGCCTTGAACCAAGGTATCTCCTCTCTTAGGAGGTCACATATATTCATTAAGCTTGATGAATCATTTGTAAGCCTTGCCCTGGAAAATTTTCCGTAAGTCATCTTTTCTTTTGCCAAAAAAAAGGTTTACTTTCATATTTAGCAATAAATAGCTCAAAGCATGCTCTCCGAAAAGTCAGTGTTTTCTGTGCACTAGAAGAGAACTCCGTGTTTATCACATACTTTCTGAGAAAACCTCTGAAAATAATGGCAATTTAAAGGTCAGGCAGATGAGTTGAAAATTTGCCTGGCAGTAGATAAAATATATTTTGAGAATTTTTGAGAATTTTTTAAAAAGTCAGTACATACAGGTGTGGTGGTCTGGAACTGAACCCTCGAACATCTCCAAGGTATGCTAGAACTGAAATCTGTATCTTTTTTTCTCTTCAACTCTTGCTTACTATAATTTCATGCCATCCAGCTATAGATGTTCTAATTTTTCTTTTACAGTCAAAATAGTACTAGATGACAGTATATTCTAATTCAATATTTATGTCTTAATAAAAAAGAAGAAAATAATATATCAAGATTCACCTTACTTTTACAACTACAAAACCCAGAGGAAAAGAGGAACTAATTTTTTGCAAAGTGTAAGAAGGCAGAACAGTCACTTATGCAGTGATAATTTTTGCACATTCCGTGCACAAAGGTTTTAATTTTATAGTCCATTCTCTGTCAAAAAAATCCATTAACTCAGTAATCATTCTGTCTCCAGAAAGTATGCCATCTCAGCAATAACTACTTTTTAAAAATAGTTGTAACATATGTTCTAATTATTACTTAATAATGTCATCATATAAATCAAACCAACAACCAGCAAAAGTAGAATAAAAATTACCTGTTTTAAAAGAAAGATATTTTATTAATAAACTGTAATTATAAAAAACATTATTTTAGTCAAATTAAGTAATCATTATAATCAAAATCAGTCCTATTTGATGTTTTTTTCTATCATAAATACAGAAAAGTGATTATTTTGATATCCCAAACATGATACCTTGTACAAATGCTGCCTTTCCAGTTTGATTGTGACTTCTTACAGCTTACTGCTACTAATAATAGTACCATCTCCTGTTTGTTGAGCACCTTCTAAATGCAAGGTACTGTGATTAATTCTATCTCAGAACACTTGATTTCATTTGGCTATTGTTGAGCACCTTCTAAATTCTATCTCAGAACACTTGATTTCATTTGGCTATTGTTGAGCACCTTCTAAATGCAAGGTACTGTGATTAATTCTATCTCAGAACACTTGATTTCATTTGGTACATTCTATCTCAGAACACTTGATTTCATTTGGCTATGCCTCAATTATGTATTCAGAATTGCCTTTCCATCATTCTCTCTAATCCTTCTACTAGAACCTCTTTTAGCTAAAGTTCTGTCTCTGTCTTCTAAATCTTTTAATATTTCTTTAATACTTCCCATGACTTGATGTACTGAATCCTGAGGATGTTCCTTGATTTGATTTTCTGACTCACTAATTCCCCCCTTAACTGTGTCTGTTTTTTGACTCTCCCCATCTATTGTGTTTTTTAAAACATTTAAGTTTTTAATGTTCATTATCTCTAGATTTTTGTAATATGCATACAAAATATTGTCATATCTTTTAAATATAAGGAATATGTACTAGCACCAGTTCCTACTTGTTAAATTAACTCTATTTCTATGTATAATTTTGACTTCTGTCTTTATCTTACAGGATAGTGAGCAGATCTGGAGATCAACCAAAAATAGTCTTCATAGAGATAAAAGCAGGAGAGTCACATTAAGTGTATCACCATAAACTATAGATGTATAGGCTGGGCACAGTGGCTTACATCTGTAATCCCAGGACTTTGGGAGGCTGAGATGGGTGGATCATGAGGTCCAGAGATTGAGACCAGTCAAACAGAGAGGGTGAAACCCATCTCCACTAAAAATACAAAAATTAGCCGAGTGTGGTGGCACGTGCTTGTAGTCCCAGCTACTAGGGAGGTTGAGACAGGAGAATCACTTGAATTCAGGACGTAGAGGCTACAGTGAGTGGAAGTCATGCCACTGCACTTCGGCCTGGTGACAGAGCGATACTCCATCTGAAGAAGAAAAAAATTGTAGATGTATAATGAAGTTATAAATGATGGAAAAGAGAGAAAGAGAGATAAGTGAAGGAACAAGGAAGAAAGAGGATGGGGGAAGAAGACATAATAATCTGTACTGTGAATAAACACAATGATCTTTTAGAGCACAGGCAACCAGCCAGCCAGAGCCTCCTTATTCTGCAATATTTCATAGGAGAGAAGTGTAATTGACTATATTTCTAGGTTTCTGTTTTTGTTTTTATTGTTGTTATATCGGCTTAGTTTGGATTTTATCTAATTGAGTTACAGAGACAGGCTAATTATCAAGATCTCTGAAAATGTCCAAGTCAAGAATATAATAAATTTTCATGGTCAAATTACTCTCCTGGCCACACCTACCTTTAAGAAAGCCTGGTAAGTCATGTATATAAGTGGGCAGCCATTATAAACTTGATGTATTACTTTAATAAATGAAAATGATGAGAAAAAAGTAGAGAAGACTATTAGCTCACTCTACTTTCTTGATCCGTGTTCTCACACTTGCTCTGCCACCTGTAGCTGCTACCAGACCTACCAACACTAGGAACTGAATAAAGAGACTTAGTCTTTTTTTTTTTTTTTTTTTTTTTTTTTGATGCAGAGTCTTACTCTGTCACCCAGGCTGGAATGCAGTGGTGTGATCTTGGCTCACTGCAACCTCTGCCTCCCAGGTTCAAGCAATTCTCCTGTCTCAGCCTCTTGAGTACGTGGGACTACATGTACATGCCACTACGCCCAGCTACTTTTGTGAGTGTGTGTTTTTAGTAGAGAAGGGGTTTCGCCATGTTAGCCAGGATCGTCTCTATCTCCTGACCTCACAATCCTCCTGCTTGGCCTCCCAAAGTGCTGAGGTTACAGGCATGAGCCCTTGCGCCTGGCCTGAGACTTAGTCTTTAGACTTGGCCACTCTTTAGATACACTCATGTTTCAGTTTTGGAATGTTCCTGGGCACTCTTTTCTTTAACAGTCTACTCTTCCCATTTATTATTTTGATTCCTTTTTTAAAAATTTACATACTTTGTCAACTCTTAAAAGTTTTGTTGGGATATCAAGTCTACAACTTGCCCTCACTCCACATTTTTGAAGAGTTATTCAATCTACTCTCTTTGAAAATATATTTAAGATTGGTGGGCAGATAAGTAGTACTTGTTAGTATCTACCTTGACTTAGTCTCTCTCCTAAGCTATAATGTATATACATGTATATATGTATGTATATACAAATATATATGCTTGTGGATAAATATATATCTATAAGAATGAAAATATGTACAAATACATGCCTACCTAGTTACCATAAATATTGTAATCATTACTACAACTATTTATAATTTTCCATCTTCATTTCACAAATCTTTTCTTCTGAAAGAAATATTTATGATTTATTTTTGGGAGGGTACATAAAACAAATTTCAATAAATTTTAATTTTTACTTTTTTTTAACTTTTAAGTTCAGGGGAGCATGTGTAGGTTTGTTATATAGGTAAACTTGTATCACGGGGCTTTGTTGTACAGATTATTTCATCACTCAGTACTGATTGGTTACTTTTTACGATATTCTCCTTCCTCCCACCCTCCAATCTCCTATAGGCCCTGGTGTGTGTTGCTCCCCTATGTGCCCATGTGTTGTCATCATTTAGCTCCCACTTGTAAGTGAGAATATGCACAATTTGGTTTTCTGTTCCTGCATTGGTTTGCTAAGGATAATGGCCTCCCGCTCTACTCATGTCCCCGAAAGGAGCATGATTTCATTCTTTTTTATGCCTGCATAGTATTTCATAGTGTATATGTACCAGGTTTTCTTTATCTAGTCTATCATTGATAGTATTTGGGTTTATTCCATGTCTTTGGTATTGTGAATAGTGTTGCAATGTACACATGTGTGCATATGTCTTTATAATAGAAAAAAAATTGCATTCCTTTGGGTATATGGCCAGTAATAGGATTGCAAAGTTGAAAGGAATTTCTATCTTTTGGACTTTTAGGAATTGTTACACTGTCTTTCACAATGGCTGAACTATCTTATACTCCCACCAACAGAGTATAAGCATTAATTTTTCTTCACAATCACACCAGTGTCTCTTATTTCTTGTGTTTTTAATAATAGCCATTGTGACTGATGTGAGATTGTATCTCATCATAGTTTTGATTTGCATTTCTCTAATGATCAGTATTGTTGAACTTTTTTCCGTATTATTGTTAGCCATATGCATGTCTTCTTTTGTAAAGTGTTCATTCATGTCCTTTGCTCACTTTTTATGGGGTTGTCTGTATTTTTCTTCTTGTAAATTTGTTTAAGTTTTTACAGATGCTGGATATTTAGATCAAGACAAAGATTTGTTAACTCCTACTATATTCCAGGAACTATGCAATGAATAGAAATTGCATACTAGTTGCTTGGATATAGGTAACGTAAAATTTGCAGGGGTAAATTAATTGAGATCTAGAACAGGCAAATGACTAAGGCCACACAGTTAGAAAGTAAAGCAATCCTATTTCCAAAGTCAAGAAGTTGACACCCATGAAAGTAAGTTATATAAATTTAATGCTTCTTTCCTTGTTCTGGCTTTTCTCTACTTAATCTATTTTTGTATCAGCAGCCAAAGAAATATCCCGAACATGTTTGCCTTGCCCAAGCACTTTCTGTTTTGCTACTGTCATATCATGTTTTCAGGTCTTAACTAATACACCAGTGATGGCTTATCTTTCCCCTCAGTATAAATTTTGACACTCTTTATTCTTTTGTAGTATCCTATATTTTTTTCTTTAGTACTTTACATGTTTGTTTTTTTTTTTTTAATTATGCACCGGATTTATGGTGACTGACTTAGTGTTTGATCCTTAGTGTTGGATCTTCCCGTAGAATTTCATAGAGACTAAAAAAATACCTGTTAGTTTGTTCTTTCTAATTCAGTGTATACCAAATGCCTAGTGGGGCGTGTGGCTATCATCTACTTGGAATGTGTATGTTTATAAAAGAAGATGTGGACATTTAATCAGTGGTAGAGAGCATGACCTACAGAGCAGATACAAGAGTTCCCCTGTGATGTCACACATTCAATCTTGAATCTTGGCTGTTGAAATAGGAGGGATTTTTAGAGGTCCAGAGAGACTGGCCAATGCTGCTGAGGCAGCATGGATATAGGAGTTGTGGGGCTCAGGTGGCTAGGTATTTATAACCAGTACACAAGTGATTCCATACTTTTAACGACCAACAGAGCCACCACTACACATGCTGAGCATCAGCATAAAGAGATGGTTCAAATAGAGCTACATTTCATCTTAATTTCTTACTTCATAATTTATAACTATAAAGCTGTTTAAAATTTGAATGGATTCAGTCATATGGTTTTATCTCATGTCATGCCCAAATAACCCTGATAACAAAGTCAAATCCATTTGAATTGGTTTTGAATTTTATAACTTCAAAGGAGACCTTAATTCCTTATCTACCTGCTGATGTTTTTAATTCCAGTGAAGATATTATATGAATGCAAATAGCTCACTATAGTTTCAAAAAATAGTTGAGTTAAATGCTTTATATTTTACATTTCTGTATAGGGTACTTTTTTTCTGTTGTGTTGAACTATTTTAAAAGTTTTTTTATTTTATTGTTTTCAAAATATGATTCAAATTAAATTTGCTAAAACACTTGAGGATGATGGGAACCTCCTTTCTTTTCAAGACACCAGCTGTGGCCTCACTTTTGGACTATTTGTATAGCAAGCAAACCCAGGAGTTATCTTTTGAACTAAGAACCTAGACACACATCAGAATTAGAGAAGGTAGAATTTTAGAAAACTTTCATAGTTCTAAAACCCTACGCTATATATATTTTCCAGATGCTTTTGTATATTTTTAAACATGTAATAATTTTAAATAAATTGTTTTATCTAACTATCACAGCTTTAAAAAATTTTAAGAGCTATTCACTTTTACATAGTTTCAACTTCTATGTCATGGTATCTGCCTATCTTTGAAATCTGATAAAAGAAATGGCTTTCTAGTCGGACTATTCACCATTATCTTTTGGCAAATATTTTTTTCAATCATTATAAAAACATGATGCAATCTTTGTGTGTGTGTCCTCCTCCTAACATGCTTTTCTTGGAATTCTTATTTTAGTAACT
Organism: Saimiri boliviensis; assembly: GCF_048565385.1. NCBI lineage: Eukaryota > Metazoa > Chordata > Mammalia > Primates > Cebidae > Saimiri > Saimiri boliviensis. The sequence continues at coordinate 89,333,288 of NC_133461.1, forward strand.
TTTTGATATTTTTCTTGTTAAACTTTTTTCTGATTGCCCAACACAGAATTAGTCAAGCATCTTCAGGGCTCCAGCTTTACCTTGAAGAAATTTCTATCTTGATGTTTTGAAGATGTATTGTTTTATATAAGCTATATTGTTTTACATCTCTATCTTTTCTTCTAAAACCATGAAATTCTTGAGGGTAAGCTCTACTATTTTATCATCTACACAATCTAATATGGTGCCTAAAATTTAGTCTTAAGTAATTTTTAAGATAATGAAATAATCTTTCCTTTTAAGTATCTTGACTTTTTTGTATTATTTTCTAATTACCATTAGGGTGCCTTTTTAATTCTCCTATAATTTATTTTTCTTTTTAGTTTTGTGACTCCCTTCCTCCTAGCTGTTAGATGTAGAAAGAAGTAAAATGTAATTCAGGAAATTGCCTGGTTATTAAAGTATATTGTCATAAACTTGTCACCCGGCACATTGGTTCTGTTTACCTTTATGCAAAACATTATAATGCATTATGTATAATGCTTTCTTTAGCTCATCTATTAAAGGCAATTAAAACAAAAGGAAAAATAATGTTCTGCAGCTGCTTTTACCCATAGGACCTTCTAGAAAAGGAACAAGATGGGCTTTGGTATTTATGAAATTTGTTGCTTGTTAGGGCTCTTAACTGAGGCTAACACAACCTTTCACATAATCTTAATTAGATTTGATGTTTTATTTGTCTTCATTAGGAGGCAAATTAATTTTTAATTAAAAAAGAAAAGATTACTGCATCACTGGATTATTAAAAAAACAACTTTTCATTTCTTAATTCTATAAGCAAGACATAATTATAAATGACTAATGAGTGTCTGAGGGTAATAATCTAATCCATTAAATAACCTACTTCTAATGGGACAAAGTAAAATACTCAAATAGTACTAACTGGAACATTTTGGAATTTTACTTTCATGAATAGTTTGTGTTAAAAACTAAAACTTTTAAAAGAATTCTGATAGCATAAGAAATCTAGATTTCATTTTAGTACCTTCTAAAATAACTGAGTTTAGATCACAACATACTTAGTGGTAGCCTGAATTTTATTTGGTATTTATTCCTTTCTTCTTCCATTTTTGCTTCAGAGTATAGCAGAAAAAATATTTTTATCTACAAGGTAAGTAAAAATACAAAAACAAGACAAAACAGAATTACAATTAAAACATTCCAAAATAGATAGCTATATAATACTACTGCATTATAAGTAAATTATAAAATGATGTATTGGAAGATAAAGAATAAAGAATAAAGAATAAAAAAAAAAACCAAAAAAAACAAGGCATTCTTTAAAAAAGATAATTTGCTGATTGAAGAGTTGTCCTTGGCAGGAAGAGGAAGTTAGATGCTGTAGTCCAAAACTGTTGCTTTTCTTACTGTGGTTTTTAGATGATGGGAGAAGTTGAACAATAGGTAGTAGAAAATAAATTAGTAAAACAGTAAAAGCCTAAAAGCCTGAAGTTTCTTGCTATTTTAACGTGAACTTTATAAACAGCTTGATATTCTTGGAACCTTTGCCTTCTTGGGAAAATCATTGTCTACCCCTTGCAATTGAAATTAGTTTCAAAAGCCCAGACCACCTGGGGCAGCTCCCCACATTGATAATAGAAGGAAAGTGAAAAAGATATCCTTGTTAGGAATTGATTCAAATGCTGGAAATTTTGACCATACTCAGATACTCACTTCTCTATCATTTCTCCTCTACTTTCGCAGGGTTGTCGGATGACAACCCAAATCAAATGCCTCTTCCAAAAAATTATAATTCCTAAAGCATACAAAATAAAATGTTGACCATGTTTGTTGCTTGGCAAACTTGATCAGCTGTAGTTCTACGACTCCTTTGCCTCTTTGACCTATTCATTTCTCTCTCTCTTGTTGAACTTTTCAGGACTTACATATTAGCCTCTGGTTTGGGAATCTTGTCAGTATGTAAAAGTTTCTGAAAGGAAACAAAATCTTTTTTACTATAATAAAATCAAATTTATATCTTTTAAAATTTCAACATTGGGATAAAATAAATATTAAACTTGGAGTAGAAAAAGGGAAACAATTTGAACTTAAAATTTTATTGTAAGTTAAATTGTTATTTAGAACTCTGCTGTTACTGTTCAAGATAAATTCTTAACAATTATAATTCTCTCAATAAATAAATAAATAAAATAAACCTTGACAAAATAATAATACCCAAAAGAAGATAAAGTCTTAACAATTAGAATCCTCTCAAAAATAACAACAATAAACCTTGACAAAATCAAAAAAAAAAAAAAAAAAAAAAAAAAAGCAGATTTTTGGCAGGGAGACATAAATTGGAGGAAATAATCAACACAAGTTGAGTTTTATTTATTTTCTCCTCTTCTCCTGAGGACACCAGAAGTTGTGGCATGGCACTGGTCAGCTAATGCCTCAAAAGAAAAACATTCTCTCTCTTATTCAAGAAAAAGTAGGAGAAGGAGCTAGGGCAATCAGAGCCATCAGAGAATGATATGGGAGGTCAGATAGGAGAGAGACAGAGAATGGAACTCAAAAGTGTGGGCATGAACTTTGCCTGAGCCACTGACTGACCCCAGAAACTCACAGGCATAGGATACATCAAAAACCTTCTGAACAGAGATTTCAGCTTCCAGGCTGTGCAGGTAAATGGGTTTCTAGATTGAGTGTCACCAAGTTAATTGCCTCCTAAAACAAAAACAACACATTTCTAAAGGGTAGAGCAAAATCCAGAGCCCAATATTTATAGTGTCCTGGAAGCATTTTAAAACTACTAAACATATGAAGAACTGCAAAAATACGACCCACTGTCAATGGAAAAGTTAGTCACCAGATGGCAACTGTAAAATGTCCCTGATGTTGGAATGATGAGAAAAAGATGTCAAAGTAAATATTTTAGTTATGGTCTATGAAGAAATTATGTTCATAGTAAACTGAAAAAATAGTAAATCTCACAAAATGAAAAAAAAATACAAAAGAAACAAAGTAATCCTAAAACTGAGAAATATATCTAAGATATTTGCTTAATTGGATAGTGAATGTGACAGAGGAAAAAATTAATGAGCTTGGAGATGAATCTATAGGCTCTGTTTAATTGGAAATTATGGGGGAAAAAGTGATTAAAAAAAAGCAATAAAGATAGCCCCAGGGAGCTCTGGAACAATTTCAAAATAGTAGGGGTAATTATATTCTTAGAAAGGTAAGAGGGAGAAATAGGCGGAAGAAAAATATTGACAAAATATTCCTAAATTACTGAAGGACATAAATTCTTCAAGTTCAGCAAATGAAAAATTAGGATAGCTAAGTATGTTTAGGCACTTTATAGTCAAGCTATGAGAAAAATTCTTGAAAACAACCAGAAAAAACTAACAAATTACATGTAAGGGCATACCCATTTGTGTAACTGTGGATTTCACATTAGAAATTAAGAAAGCTAGAAAATAGTAGAACTACATGTTTAAAGTACTGAGAACAGAAATTGTCAATCTAATGTTCTGTATCCTCTTAAGCCAAGCAAGGCACAATGATTCATGCTTGTAGTCCCAGCTAATTGGGAGGTTGAGGTGCAAGGATTACTTGAGCCCAGGAGTTCGAGCCTGTAGTGTGCAATGATTGCACCTGTAAATAGTTGTTGCACTCATGCCTGGCCAACAGAGTAAGAACCCTGTCTCTTAAAAAAGATCCTTCCAAAATGAACATTAATTAATAGAAGTATATTAAATGTGTTTATTATATGTAGATTCTTACTATAAGATATTCCAAGAAAATTTCTTCAGATTTAAAAGAACCATGGTAAAACTTGAATCTTTAAGAATAAAGAAGTCAGAAATTGTGACTATCTGAATAAAGATTCAGACTATATTATCCCTTTTATTTAAAATCTTATGAATGCTGAAAAATTCTCACCATTTCATGGAGTTTATAAGTAAATTGCAAAAATCTATATATATTGCAATTCATGGAACAATCAATAAAATTAAAAAGCAATTAGCCAAAAATTAATAGATAATTAGAATGACATTCTAAAATAATACTTAAAAGAAGCAGAAAAGATAATTGAATAGAAAGATAGCCTTTTTTTTTTTTTTTTTTTAGACAGGATCTTACTGTTGCCGAAGCAGGAGTACAATGTACAATGGCACTATTTCACCTCTATGCAGCTGTCTCTTCCCTAGGTTCAAGCAATCCTTCCACCTCAGTCCCATGTGACCGGGGCTACAGGCACATGACACCCTGCACAGCTAACTTTTTAACTTTCTGTAGAGATGGGGATATTGCTGTTATTCAAGCTGGTCTCAAATACCTGAGATCAAATGATCCTCTTGCCTCAGCCTCTGAATGTTCTCTGATTATGAGTGATAAAAGCCATATTAAAAAGTAACAACAAAATGATAGCCTAAGTACAATCAGGTCAAAAATTACATTAACATTTAATGAACTAAATGCTCTAGTTGAAAGGCAGAGATTAGAATAGACTTGGAAAATAAAAAGAAAAGAGAAAGAAGACCTGATTATGTGAGTTCTTACTTTTTTCATTCATTTTCATTCTCTTATTTATTTATTTTTAAATTGAATTTTAGCTTTTGGGATACATGTGAAGAACATGCAAGATTGTTGCATAGGTACACACGTGGTAGTGTGATTTGCTTCCTTCCTCCTCATCACCTATATCTGGTATTTCTCCCCATGCTATCTCTCCCCAATCTCTTCTTAAATAAGAATTATAAGTCATGAAACATTCTCTAAGGGACTATTGAATTGCCTGATTTTCCTTGATGGAGCTATGCCACTTAGAGCATTATGTGCATCAGAGATTAAGAAAAATGCATGAAATATGATCTTCTAAGCATAAATGTATCTTGAAACAGCAAACTAAATGTTTTGTTTTTGTTTTATTTTTGTTTTTGTTTTCTTGCTTTTTGCTAGTATTATTAAACATTGGACAGAAAGGTATGCATTTTCCCAGTAGTGTTTAATGCAGAAACAGGGAATTAAATGGTTTTCACTTTCACATCAAGGTACCATTGGACAAACTGAAGTTTAATAGGGAAACTCAAAAATGTGTACTTCTCACTCCATGTTTACTCTACTCAAGGGGAAGAAAACTAAATTGTATACACTGAAAACTAATCTTAAGAGGTGTTCATATCCTTGCCCAACTAGTCTGCCCGAAACTTTCAGCACCAAAAAAAAAAACAAGACAAAAACAAATTCACAGGTCCAGAAATGCAGGAGAGAGCTGGAATTGTGAAAGGAGCACACTGAAACATTACAGGAGTGAGGAGATAAGTGTGGGGCATGGCATCTCCCTAAACATAAAGTACACATATAAATGAAGGTTTATTTGGTTCATAACTTATATTGATGAGAAAATTAAATCTTTGGCTTAAAGCTCTAAATCTTACTAAATACAGTTGACCCTTGAACAACTTAAGAATTAGAGATGCAAATCCCCATACCACCAAAATTCATGTATGATGATTTTTGACTCCCCAAAAACCTAACCACAAATGACCTGTTGACTGGAAGCCTTACTAATAGCATAAACAACTAATTAGCACATATTTTGTTTGTTATTTTATATCTATATATGTATACATTACATACTGTATTCTTATAATAAGCTAGAGAATGGAAGCCTCACCAATAACATGAACATTAACATTAACACATATTTTGTTATTTTATATCTATCTACAGGTGTGTGTGTGTGTGTGTGTGTGTGTGTGTGTGTATATATATATATATATATATATATATATATATATATACATACTGTATTCTTACAATAAACTAAGCTAAAGAATAGAAAATACTGTCTTAGAATATCATCCGGAAGAGAAAATATATTTACTATTCATTCAGCAGAAATGAATTATCAAACCATTTTTGTCTTCATGTTGAGTAGGCAGAGAAAGAGGAGAAATAGAAGGAGTTGGTCCTGCTGTCTCAGGTGTGGTAGACATCAGAGGCAGATAGAAGGGGAGGCAAAAGTGGCAAAAGTGGCAGTCACATTCGATGTAACTATTATTGGAAAAAGAATTCATGTATAAGTGGACCTGCACAGTTCCAGTCCATGTTGTTCAAGGGACACCTGTATATTTATTATAACACTTATATTTATTTTGTGTCTGAGAGATTTCTGAAACAATCCATACATTGGCTCTGCCAAAGGCCCTCACATGAAACTTGTACATAAGCCAAAAGTCAGTATACTGTTAAACCTAAGAAGATTTTACAAATAGACATGAATAACTGTATTTTGATCCACTAATTTTCTAAAAGAATAAAGTGTTATATAAAGTCAGTATTTGACTGATGTTACTTAAATGGTGGATTTCAGGATACAGAAAAGTATAATTGTAAGTATGCTCTATTAATAAAGCTAAATATTTTATAAATGATTATTTGTGATATTTAAGTAGGCAGATCCTGACCTCCTCATAGCCATAAAGAGATGTTTAATTTTCTCACAATAAATTCAAACAGCATGAATGGTATTATGAATATATGAGTATGTATGATATATTCACATAAGTCTTTATTTTTTGGCCAAATTCTCTATTAACTTATTTCTTATAATTTTGTTTAAAGAAGTCCTAAATAGTATGATTTAGAATTGTAAACTGTTTATATTTCTCATGCCTTAATTTACCTTTTCTAATCAATATATTACTAACATTATTTAAATTAACTGCAGACTTATAAATCACTGTTTTGACACTCACCAGTATTATATAAATCATGTGTTACTAATTCCTTTAGCATGGCTCATGAAGAAGAAACATTATAATAAGTATACCAATGTATATTTAATTAATATTTTAAAATTATTGTTGGCCAGGCACAGTGATTCACACCTGTAATCCCACATTTTGGGAGGCTGAGGCAGGCAGATCACTTGAGCTCAGGAGTTCAAGACCAGCCTAGCCAACATGGTGAAAACCCATCTCTACTAAAAATATGAAAATTACAGGAGGGTACCTGTAATTTTGACTACTCGGGAGGCTGAGACAGAGAAATCACTTGAGCCCAGGAGGCAGAAGTTGCAGTGAGCCAAGATCATGCCTCTGTACTCCAGCCTGGGCAACAGAGTGAGATTTTGTCTCAAAATAAAAATAATGTTCATATTTGTTCTGCTAGATGTAGATAAACTATGGTTTTTGAGGCAATGGTTATTGTCATCTGACCAATCTGCATCATAGGATTTTCCAATAAATTATCTTGAAAAGAGACAAATTAAATATAAGTGGCTCTGAGGTATAATACGGAAAGGGGTAGCAGGTGGAGGAAATGAGCTACTGGATATGCTTTTGACTGAACCAATTATTCGAGTTCATTAATTAAATACAAATAAGGCTCATTTAGAAACCATTTATAATGAATGTGTTAACTGGGTTTTTAATTTGGGTATTAAATTTCTTGATTCTAACAATAAGCATTTTTTCTTGAAAAATATTTGGGATACATAAATACAATAAAATGTCTTCATTAAGGATAAGTAACTCTACACAATGGAATTAACTATAAAAAACAAATACCTTAATGATGTGTTAACTAATACTTTAATCATAGGTAAGGACTGGATATAGATATTTACTGATAAAGCAGCCAAAACAAGTACCAGACATTCCAGATGTTCCCTGAGGAACAAAATTGCCCCATTGGAGAATTATCATTTCAAGAATAATTTGCTTGTTGATTTTGAAGGTGAACTTTGAATTTTAAAAAGAAATTATGCAATATACTAGATGCTAACTTTTTACATGGTAGAGGTTTACTTGGGCATTTTACTAGAGTCTTTTAATTATGATGAATCAGCACCCAGAACAAGAAGGCAAATTAAAACCATAGTGAAATATTTCTTCATATCCATTCGATTAGTTATTCTCAAAATTATAAATAATAAGAGTTGGTGAGTATATGCAGGAAAGTAAACCCTTAAACATTGGTGGTGTTGTCTTTATTTATTTATTTATTTATTTATTTTTTCTTATTTTTTTTTTATTGCATTTTAGGTTTTGGGGTACATGTGATGAACATGCAAGATTGTTGCATAGGTACACACATGGCAGTGTGCTTTGCTTCCTTCCGTCCCCTCACCTGTATCTGTCATTTCTCCCCATGCTATCTCTTCCCACCTCCCCACCCCCCACCCCTCCCCCATTTCCCCCCAACGGACCCCAGTGTGTAGTGCTCCCCTCCCTGTGTCCATGTGTTCTCATTGTTCAACACCCGCCTATGAGCGAGAATATACGGTGTTTGATTTTCTGCTCTTGTGTCAGTTTGCTGAGAATAATGGTTTCCAGGTTCATCCATGTCCCTACAAAGGTCGTGAACTCCTCGTTTTTGATGGCTGCATAATATTCCATGGTGTATATGTACCACATTTTCCCTATCCAGTCTATTATTGATGGACATTTGGGTTGGTTCCAGGTCTTTGCTATTGTAAACATTGCTGCAATGAACATTCGTGTGCATGTGTCCTTGTAGTAGAATGATTTATAATCCTTTGGATATATACCCAGTAATGGGATTGCTGGGTCAAATGGGATTTCTATTTTTAGGTCCTTGAGGAATCACCACACTCTCTTCCACAATGGTTGAATTAATTTACATTCCCCTCGTAAAATGATTTGGGAAGGATTCCCTCTTTTTGGATTGTCTGGAATAGTTTCAGAAGGAATGGTATCAGCTCCTCCTTGTATGTCTGGTAGAATTCAGCTGTGAACCCATCTGGACCTGGGCTTTTTTTGGGTGGTAGGCTCTTTATTGCTGCCTCGACTTCAGACCATGTTATTGGTCTATTCAGGGTTTCGGCTTCTTCCAGGTTTAGGCTTGGGAGGTTGCAGGTATCCAGGAATTTATCCATTTCTTCCAGGTTTACTAGTTTATGTGCATAGAGTTGTTTGTAATAATCTCTGATGATGGTTTGGATTTCTGTGGAATCTATGGTGATATCCCCTTTATCGTTTTTTATTGCATCAATTTGGTTATTCTCTCTTTTCTTTTTTATTAATCTGGCTAGTGGTCTGTCTATTTTGTTGATCTTTTCAAAAAACCAGCTCCTGGATTTATTGATTTTTTGAAGAGTTTTTTGTGTCTCTATTTCCTTCAGTTCTGTTCTGATCTTAGTTATTTCCTGTCTTCTGCTAGGTTTTGAGTTTTTTTGATCTTGCTCCTCTAGCTCTTTCAATTTTGATGATAGGGTGTCAATTTTAGATCTCTCCTTTCTTCTCATGTGGGCACTCATTGCTATATATTTTCCTCTAGAGACTGCTTTAAATGTGTCCCAGAGATTCTGGTATGTTGTGTCTTCGTTCTCATTGGTTTCGAAGAACATCTTTATTTCTGCCTTCATTTCATTGTTTATCCAGTCAACATTCAAGAGCAAGTTGTTCAGTTTCCATGAAGCTGTGCAGTTCTGAGTTAGTTTCTGCATTCTGAGTTCTAACTCGATTGCACTGTGGTCTGAGAGACTGTTTGTTATGATTTCTGTTCTTTTGCATTTGCTGAGGAGTGATTTATTGCCAATTATGTGGTCAATTTTAGAGTAGGTGTGATGTGGTGCTGAGAAGAATGTATATTCTGTGGATTTGGGGTGGAGAGTTCTGTAAATGTCTATTAGTTTTGCTTGTTCCAGGTCTGTATTCAGGTCCTGGATATCCTTGTTGATTTTCTGTCTAGTTGATCTGTCTAATATTGACAATGGGGTGTTAAAGTCTCCCACTATTATTGTGTGGGAGTCTAAGTCTCTTTGTAAGTCATTAAGAACTTGCCTTATGTATCTGGGTGCTCCTGTATTGGGTGCGTATATATTTAGGATCATTAGCTCTTCTTGTTGCAGTGATCCTTTTACCATTATGTAATGTCCTTCTTTGTCTCTTTTGATCTTTGTTGCTTTAAAGTCTATTTTATCAGAGATGAGAATTGCTACTCCTGCCTTTTTTTGCTCTCCATTTGCTTGGTAGATCTTCCTCCATCCCTTTATTTTGAGCCTTTGTGTATCCTTGCATGTAAGATGGGTTTCCTGGATACAGCACACTGATGGGTTTTGGCTTTTTATCCAATTTGCCAGTCTGTGTCTTTTGATTGGGGCATTTAGTCCATTTACATTTAGGGATAGTATTGTTATGTGTGAATTTGATGCTGTCATTTTGATGCTACCTGGCTGTTTTGTTGGTTAGTTGATGCAGATTCTTGATTGTGTTGCTGCTTTTTTACCATTTGGTGTGTTTTTGGAGTGGCTGGTACTGGTTGTTCCTTTACATGTGTAGAGCCTCTTTCAGGAGTTCTTGTAGAGCAGGTTTGGTGGTGATGAAATCTCTGAGTGCTTGTTTGTTCACAAAGGATTTTATTTTTCCTTCACTTATGAAGCTTAGTTTGGCTGGATAGGAGATTCTGGGTTGAAAGTTCTTTTCTTTGAGGATGTTGAATATTGGCCCCCAATCTCTTCTGGCTTGTAGGGTTTCTGCTGAGAGATCTGCTGTGAGTCTAATGGGCTTCCCTTTGTGGGTAACCCGACCTTTCTCTCTGGCTGCCCTTAGCATTTTTTCTTTCATTTCAACCCTGGTGAATCTGACGATTATGTGCCTTGGGGTTGCTCTTCTTGAGGAATATCTTTGTGGTGTTCTCTGTATTTCCTGGATTTGAATATTGGTCTGCCTTGCTAGGTTAGGGAAGTTTTCCTGGATAATATCCTGAAGAGTATTTTCCAGCTTGGATTCATTCTCTTCATCACATTCAGGTACACCTATCAGACGTAGATTAGGTCTTTTCACATAGTCCCACATTTCTTGGAGATTTTGTTCATTCCTTTTTGCGCTTTTTTCTCTGTTCTTGCCTTCTCTTTTTATTTCATTGAGTTGATCTTCGACCTCTGATATCCTTTCTTCTGCTTGGTCAATTCGGCTGTTGAAGCTTGTGCATGCTTCACGAAGTTCTCGTGTTGCGTTTTTCAGCTCCATCAATTCATTTATACTCCTCTCTATGCTGTCCATTCTCGTCAGCAGTTCGTCCAATCTTTTTTCAAGGTTCCTATTTTCTTTGCGATGGGTTAGAACATGTTCTTTTAGCTCATTGTAGTTTCTTACTACCCACCTTCTGAAGTCTGATTCTGTCATTTCATCACCCTCCTTCTCCATCCGGTTTGGTTCCCTTGCTGGTGAGGAGTTGTGGTCCCTTTTAGGAGGAGAGGTGTTCTGGTTTCGGGAGTTTTCATCCTTTTTGCGCTGGGTTCTTCCCATTTTTGTGGGTTTATCCACCTGTTGTCTGTCTCTGTCCCAGGGAGTTGGAGCTTTATGAGTTTCCCTTGCACTACTGCCTTTTTTGATTTTTCTTTCAGGTCGGACCCGCCCAGCTAGCAGCATGCCTAGCCACTGCCTGCCCGCAGGGGCTTTGCTGAGCTGCTGTGGGCTCCGCCCAGCTGCCCTGAGCTCTTCCCTGTAGTCCTTTTTATAAGGGCGTAGTTAGAACTGTCTCAGCAATGGTGGCCCCACCTCTGTTATGGTGGACTCTCTCTGTTGTGGCAGGTTGCCTCAGCAACGGCAGCCTGCCTCGGTGGAGAGTCTCAGTAATGGCGGAAACCCCTCCCCCACGGAGCCGGACCGTCCCGGTTCAGCTGTGCTTGGTTTGAAGGGCTCAACCCAGAGGGTTTTCAATTCCTGCTTTTGTTTTCGTTGTTGTTGGGGGTGGAGGGGTGGGACCAACTGAGCCTGATCACCTGGCTCCCTGACTCAGAGTCTTTTCTTTTAAGTTGAAGACCCCGCGTTCTGGTCGCTTGTTGAAAAGGCGCCGGGATCTCCCGTGCTGCGACTCACAGAGTCGGCTCGAACTGCGGCGCCGGCTCCTGGCGGATTTTCTGCCTAGGAATCTCCTGGCCTGACTTGCTATTTCAGCTGACTGGGCAGCTCTGCCGTCTCAGGGCTCTGCTCGCCAGCTAAGAGGGCTCCCAGACCAGTGGCTTTTGTACGGAGAACCGCAGCAACAGGGAGTGGTCACAGCAGCCGCGCGGGCGGAATCAGCCCCGCGGGGGCCAAAACAGCTGCACCGGCTGGGACTGCGATGCTGGCGACCCCTCTGCCTAGGTATCTCCTGGTCTGTGGGCAATAAGAGTTCGTATGGAAATGCGGCGTCCACTCACCCTCTGCACTTTCACTGGGAGCTGAAGTCCTGAGCTGTTCTTAGGCGGCCATCTTCCCAGCATTTTTCCGGTGGTGTTGTCTTATACACTGATGGTGGTACAATCATTTTGGGAAAACAGTATGGAGGTTTCCCTCAAAACTAAAAATATAATAACCTTGCGATTCAGCATTCTGATTTGTGGGTATATAGCCAAGAAATCGAAATCAGTAGGTGGAAGAAATGTCTATATTCCCAAGTTCATTGAAGCATTATTCGTAGTAGTCAAGATATGAAAACAACCTAAGTATCCTTCACAGATGAAGGAATTTTAAAATGTAACAAATACACAAAATCGAATACTTGTCAGACTTACAAAAAACAAGAAATTCTGTCATTTACAATAATGTAAATGAATGTAGGAAATATGTTAAGTGAAATAAGCAACACACAGAAAACTGATACTGAACGTGGATTAAGTAAATAGTATAATGGGAAATTAGAACTTTTTTCAATTAAACAGAACTCTGCAAGTCAAAATGGTGACATGCAATGAAGCAGTATTTAGAAGTTTATATTAGAAAACAACAATTTCAAATTAAAAAGAGCAGATCTCATGTTCACCTTATAAATCAAGACAAAGAGGAGGCATTAAATCTAACATGATCAAAATAAAGGAAATAGTAAAGATCAGTAGACAGCCTAAGAAAAAAAAGAGACATGACCCAAATAAGTGAAATCAGAGATGACAAAAGAGACGTTACAATTCATACCACAGAAATTTAAGGAATAATTAGAGGCTACTATGAGCAACTATAAGCCAAGAAAGTAAAAACCTAGAAGAAATGAGTAAATTCCTAGATACATGCCACCAACTAAGATTGAACCATAAGGAAATCTAAAATCTAAACAGAACAATAAAATGTAATGGGATTAAAATCTTAAAAAGCATCCCAGCAAATAACTACCTGGGAACTGATATCTCTACAGCTTAATTTTACCAAACATTTAAAGAAAAATCATACTAATTCCTCTTAAATTCTTCCAAAAAATAGGGGAGAAGGGAATACTTCCAAACTTATTCTGTGAGGCCATTATTACCATGATACTAGTACAAGACAAACATCAAGAAAAGAAAACTACAGACCAATGTTCCTGTGAGCATTGAGGTAAAAATCCTCAAGAAAATAATAGCAAAACAAAGTCAACAGAATATTAAAAAGAACATTCAGCATGGCCAAGCTGAATTTATCCCAGGAATGCAAAGTTAGTTAAACATACGCAAATCAAACATTGCTATCAAACGTATGGGATACATTATATCAACAAAAATAAAAGACAAAAACCATATGATTATTTTAATTAATGCCAAAAAGGCATTTGATAAAATTCAACATCCCTTCATAATAGCATTCCTCAAAAGATACAGAAGGAACATAGCTCAGTGTAATAAAAAGCATAAATGACAGACCAACAGCTAGTATACTGAACAGGAAAAACTGTTAGCCTTTTCTCTCAGATCTGGAACATGAAAAGGAAGCCCACTTTCACTACTGTTACTCACCATAGTACTGGAAGCTAGAGCCATCAGACAAGAGAAAGAAAGAAGGCGGATCTTTAAAAAAAAAAAAAAAAAAAAAAAAGATACATGCTCAAGATGATCCATTTACCTTGATGGATTATTATGCATTGTATATGTATCTCAAAGAATATCTTGTACCCCATAAATATACATACCTGTGTACATACAAAAATAAAAACAAAGAGATGCCAAAGATCAGACTTAAAACTAAAAACAGAGAAACAATAAAATGTACCCATAAAACAAAAAGCTGGTTCTTTGAGTAGATCAATTACATTGATATGCCTCTAGTCAAACAGATCGAAAAAGAGATAAAAATACACTCAATATCAGGAATAATAAGGTTAGTATCATTAAAGATCAAACAATTATTGAAAGGATATTAAAATAATATTGCAAAAAAATTTTGCTAAAAATTGGATCACATGAAGGCAAATAATTTTCTTGAAAATCTATTCAGCTCACTAAGGATGAAATAGACAACCTGATTTCCCCTTGTCTATTAAAGTAACTAAATTTTGTTTTTACATTTCTTCCAACAAAGACAATTATAAGTGTAATTGATTTTTACTATAATTCTATCAAAAAATTTAAGGATAAGTATCACCAATTTTTCAGCCTCAGAATAGGAAGAACTACATTCCAACTCATTCTGTGAAGATGCTGTCACTCTGATATCAAAACTGAAGGCATGAAATAAAACTACAGAACAATATGTCTCATAATACAGATAAAAATATTTAAGAACTTTGGCAAATTGAATTCAACAATGCACAAAAAATGAATGCACCATGACCCAGAAAACTCTACTGTAGGAAGGTAAAGTTGATTTAACAGTCTTAAATGAATCAATAAAATTTACCACATTAAAAAAGTTAAAAATTAAATTTGAGAAAATGTATGATCATCTCTACAGCCATAGAAACATATTTGACAACATTCTATACTAACTTCTGATAATAAATCCTCAACAACCTAGAAATATTATTAAACTTTCTCAACCTTATTAGGATCTTTTGAAGAACCTACAGCAAACATCAAACTTAATAATGAAATATTCCCCTTAATATTGAGAACAGAGCAAGAATGTTCATCCTCACTTTTTCTATTAAACATCAAGTTGGAGATTCTAGCAAGTCAAATAAGACAAAAATAATTATATAGTAACATAGATGGATGATAATGAATAGGTAGAAAGATAAATAAATCACATATAGATAAGACAGGAAGATGCAAAACTATCTTAGTAGGTAGCATGAAATATGAAATGTTGGCATATTTAGGCTTGTAGATGGTCTTCTCTCTGTCTTCATGTTGTCTTGCTTCTGAATCTTACCCCTTTCTGGAAGGACACCAGTCTTGGGTTAGAGCCCACTTTATACCAGTATGACCTCATTTTAATTTAACCAATTACATTCAGAATAGCCCTATTGCCAAATAAGTTCACATTCTGAAATACTGGGGATTAGGAATCCAACATATGAAATTTTGAAAGACAGAATTCAATCGGTACCATACCTCAAAACAAAACAAAATCCAAATATGTATCAACAGGAAAACTGACAATTTTGCTGTGTTTATATTATAGGATACAATTTAGCAATAAAAAGCAGTGACAAACAATTGATACTTGTAAAATAACAGATACATTTCAAAGTAAGTATGTAAAGTGAAAGAAGCCAGGCCAAAAAATTTACATACTTTATGATTACATGCATGTAGATTTCTAGAAAATGCAAATCATTATATAGTGACAGAGGATTAATGTTTATCTATAGATGGGGAGGGAGATTTGTAGAAATGCAAAGAGGATCTAGAGGCAGAGATTAGAAATGAGCATGAGAAAACATTTATCTTGACTATCATGTTGGTTTCAAGATATATACCCATATAAATTCTTACCACATTACACAATTTAAATGCATGCAGATTTTAGTTTATAAAGTTTACCTCAATAAAGATTCTTCATTAAAAAACATTTAACAAATCATCCTCTTTTCTATAGGAGTTTAAAAATGGACTCACTAATAAAAAATCCTGTAATTTAAAAATACACTCTTTCATTGCCTGAACCCAGGAGGCGGAGGTTGCGGTGAGCCGAGATGGCGTCATTGCACTCCAGCCTGGGTAACAAGAGCGAAACTCCGTCTCAAAAAAAACAAAAACAAAAACAATAACAACAACAACAACAACAAAAAAAAAAACTCTTTCTAGTTAAAATAAGATAACAGTCAACACTGATTACTAATGAGATTGCCAAATGATGGTAAAAAAAAAAAAAAAAAAAGTAAAATTAGTTTTGATATGCTGAGTAAAAAACCCTGAAATATAGAACTTTATCAAAATGTATATTATAGAATCATAAAGAGATTATCTCTTGTGTCACTTCAGATAATCTAAAGGAAATGAACAAGTTACTAATTATCTTCTATTAAATAAGAAATATTTACTGCCAACTAAATCAATGATAAATTTTATAAATACCAAAAGTCAAGTATAAGAAAAGCCACTCTGGCTATTCATCCAACCTGAAACAAAAAATGCAAACATAAAATTATTTTTTATTAAAATGTTTGCTATAATGTTGGTCACCTTCACATTCTTCCAGGCCTGGTCAGTGTGTTAAAATGATAAGGGAGTAAAAAGACATTTAACATAGAATACATATTTGCTTTGGACAGTACCACTTTTCAAGGTCAGTAATCATTCTGAATCAGACATTTAACAGACAAAATCCTAGTTTCCAAAGCTACTTTAACCAGATGTGTTTTTCAGATTGAGTCATAAACATGAATGGACTCTCAGAGATAACCTATTCTAAATTTGTATTAAGAGAGATGGATTAATTGCCACCTGGAAATATTAAATGGCTTTTTTAGTATCATACCGACATTTGTTAGTATAGCTAGGGTTAAATCTCTGATCTCTTACTTTGTCCTAGAATAGCTTTCTCCATAAGCTATTATGCTGCAATTTAAACATTTTACAAATAGAGTAATGTTAAGATTTGTTAGAGGGGAGTGACAAACACAGGTTTCCATATACTTTACTGATCAGCTAGAGTCCATACAGAATGCATTAATTAAGCTTAAGAAGATATCAAGACAGCGTCTTTGACATTGAATTAATGTTGCATATTATGCATGACTAAAGAAATAGACATTTTCATAGATATTTTAAATGTAAATGGTTAAATTCTACAACATGAGAATTAAGGCTGAGGACCTAATGCCAGGCATTGTAAACACTGATGAATTAGCTATGGCTCCTGCCTTAGTGAACATGATACTACCAGCAAGGGTTTGTGTGACATAAATATTACCTCTGTTATACATTTATTATATTCTAGACGTGAGTTCCAATGCTTTGATGAAACGGCATTGGAAAAAAATGTGAGAGATTTCAGCATCCAACGTAATTAACACTGCTAAACAGAGTTAATAAAGGTGTGAACATTATTACATTTCTAATAAGACATATCTGTAAGTATAGTGAGTAAACTTATGATATATATTACTATCCAATGTCAAAATCTGGGGAAGATTTACCTAATTAAAGTAGCTACTCTTGTTCTAGAGAATAGGAGAGAGACATGCTCTTGAAAATAAATGAAGCTTTTAATAAGTCTCTCTTAATTTTTAACTCATGAAATAGAAAATTAATTGGCATTGTGACAGAATCTTAAATGTTTTTTGTCAAGGCTATAAAAATTACTTTACACTAAAATACGTTACGTCTTCTGTGGGGTAAGAGTGCCTTAGAGAGCAATTTGCAAAATGTTTAAAAAATATATACCACCTTGAAGTATTAAAAAGTCATTATACTAAATGCAATCACATACTTCTTAATGTGTCTATTCATTCAGTTCTGCTTTATATTAGTTTTCTATTCCTGCCATAACAAATTACCACACTCTGGGATGTTTAAAACAACACAAAGTTATTATCTCTCAATTCTGTAAGTTTCTATGTGTGACACTGAAGTTGCATTGGGCTGGGCTGATTGTTCTACTCTGAGACTCGGCAGGTTGAAACCAAGTTTTCTGTCAGCACTGGAAAAGAATCTGCTCATTTGGGTAGTGGCAAAATTCAGTGTCATGGAGTGGGTGAGCTAAAGTTCCTGTGTCCTTGCTGGCTATCAGCTACAGGTTGTTCTAGTTTTCTCTAAAGGTTTCCTCTGTATCCTGGATCATGAACCCCTTAATCTGTTTTCAAAGCCAGCAACATCAGGACAAATTGCTAGGTTTTCATCTCTGTGATCTGCCCTTCTGCGGCACCTCTGTAACTTCTCTTTCTGCTATTTCTGACTCCAAAGGGATAACATGCTCTGATTTTAAGGACTGTTGTGGTTAGGTTGAACCTGCTAGAAATACCCGAGATAGTCTCTCCATTTTAAGATATATAACCTTAAAAACACTGGCAGTCTCTTTTGCCATATCACCAACATATTCATAGGTCCCAGGGCTTAGGACATCTTTATGATAGACAGGATTCGGCAGATAACATACGAGTTTACGGGGAGTACCTACTTTTTGGTAACTTTGCCAAAGGTAGTCTACACCCTTTCCACCAAGAAACTTTATTTCAAACTATTATTATCTTACATAAAAAGCATAAGTAAAAGAAGCAGAGCATAAAGTATTGACTTATAAATGATACATGAGGGCAGGTGAGTATTTTGTGTTTTTATTGTCAGACTAGCTACGAGTATATTCTATGCTTGTCATTGTCTATTAGTCCTTATATACATTTTTTCACCAGGACATATTTTATCTTTTTCTTTATATTACAGATTATTTCTAAAATAATAATGCATTTACAAATGGAATATGTTACCTGACACAGAGTAGTCGCTCAATGATTATTGTTTCCCTTCCTTTGTTCATGCTCATTAACTTATTTTACATTCCTCCTGTCCTTGCTGTTAGTTACCAAAAACTTACAGAAGGCTTACCTCCTCATCTAAACTTTGTAGATTTATTCCACTTCACAATTCCTCTTCCCTGGCACATTACATCATTCCATACTTTGCTTTATATTAATTGATACATTTCTATGCATGTTGCTGTTGCTCTGATAGCAATGATAGGAGAAGGTCTTTCAAAATAAAATGCAAAACTATACTCTCACCAGTGTGGTTCTGAGCATATAGCAGCTGTTCAATAAAACTGTGGAGTGAAGTCAATTATTACTTCCCATGGGAATATATTGTCAAAGTTAGAGAGAGAGGTAAAAGGATAAAGAGATGTTTTTACATTAGATGAGGAACATTATTATCTGATTCACAGTGAAGCCTAGGAAGTCAAGGAAAATAATAAAGTAGCTCAAATTTTCTTGTTCTTCAGGTCACAACTATGTTAATAATCAAACTTTGATCACAGATAACGCAGGTTCATAATACCTTCTCTGAAATTCCAAAGCCATAAAAGTTTTTAAAATCAAATGTTTCGAAAGCTCATATGGTGATAATACCTAACCTGAAAAAAATTAAGCCAAATAAGAAAATAATGTGAGTTTTTACAATAATTTCCCTTTATGCCATTTGGTATGATTATTAATATATTTTTGGCAGAGATTTTAATGTGGTTGTTGTAGGCACTGCCTCAAAAACCTGTTAGGACATGCTGTATTTGTAATGCAGTACTCTTCTGAGAAAAAAAGAAAACGTCTGAATTCTGAAAAACATTTAAGTCAAAAGTTTTTGTTAGAAATGGCAAAATCTTACCTCTGTAAAGCAGTAAGTAAACTCTAGCACAAAATAATGAAAAATAACTTCTTCTAGGTGAATTATAAATATAAAAATATCTTTTAAGACAAAACAAATTAGACTTTTTTTTTTAAGACTGAGTCTTACACTGTCACCCAAGGTTGAGTGCAGTGGTGCGACGGCCACTTACTGCCACCTCCGACTCCCAGGTTCAAGCGATTCTCCTACTTCAGCCTCCTGAGTAGCTGGGATTACAGGAATGCACCACCATGCCCAGCTAATTTTTGTATTTTTAGTAGAGGCGGGGTTTCACCATGTTGGCCAGGATGGTCTCTATCTTCTGACGTCATGACCCACCCACCTTGGGCTCCCAAAGTGCTGTGTTTACAAGCATGAACCATGGTGCCAGGCCCGTTAGATTTTTTTAGTAGTATTTATACATTGTCTAGATTTTTTTTTTTTTTTTTTTTTTTTTTTTTTTATGGAAAGGTCCGTTATTAGAGGAAGTGGGAGACTTTCAGTGAGGATAGATTTTTGTAGGTCAAATTTGCCTAACAGGTATTGAACCCACTATATTATTTGAGAAATTTTGCCTGTGATCATGCTAATGAAGCTTGCCTATGTGCTTATTGTTGGTGTATGTCTAAAATTTAAAAGGAAATATGGTAATTAAGATAGCGTATAAACTGTAATTGCTAAATTTTCTATTTACATCATTCAATTAATTATCAACTGTATAAATTTATTTGTATAAATACTCTCATTAAGTACTACTTCCATTAAGGACTATTCATTCTGTGGTAGAATTTCCTATATAATTATAAGACTACTTACTAATGATGAATTTGATGAGAAAACACGTTAATTGAATAGTATAACTAGAAAACATCTGGCTCTAAAAGCTTTTGCGAAGTATAATTTTACTGTGAACAAGTAATTGGCATTATCTTTTATATTTTATTTCACAAAACAGCCTTAAGTTTTTAGAACTATATTTAGAAATTTTGAAAGTGTTTTCTTATCTTCTGTGGGGCAGTGGTCCATTCAATACTGGAGAACAATAAAACTATAACAAATATATTCCTGCCTCTATAATATAATTCATCTTTGTAGAATGAAGTCCTCATTGGAAGAATCAATAGTACAACTCTAATACAGAAATCTCCACTGGAGGCATAGTGATATACAAATTATTTTATCCAAAATTTATATCTACATATGTTTACCCTTTATATCAGAATTCCTAGCACTGAGTAAAGAAACCTAAGTTAGCAAGTGAGAAAAGTGAGGATTAGACCAATTATGTTATTTATCTGTTCTAAGTGAACATAATCTCTCCTTTGGTGACACTAGAAGACAGGAAAGAATGATGTACTGAAAACTGCTAAAGCACAAAAATAAAAGTTCTTACGTTTGTGAAATCTGGAAGTAAAATTTTGTCCATTTTATTTTACAAAGAAAAGATTTCATTATAATTACTACTGGGGAATTTTCTTTTGGAAGTGGTAGGGGAAAAAATCTTTTCTGTTTGAGTAACAAGGAGAACTAAAACTTTTTGGTGGCTTACTATCCCCTCTACCCATCAAATTAGTAGTTAACAATTCACAATGTATTGGTTTGAACCATATTAAAATATCTGAAAGTAATAAACATTTTGACAGTTTATTATTATTTAACTGATTTATTTTGATTATTTTTTTTTTTTTTTTTTTTTTTTTTTTTTTTTTTTGAGACAGAATCTTGCTCTGTCACTCAGGGAGGAGTGCAGTGGAACTATCATAGCTCACTGTAACCTCGAAGTCATGGGCTCAAGTGATCTACCTGCCTCAGCTTCTGGGAGCAGGAACGACTGTGTCTTACTTTATACATGAATAAACCGAGGGAAAGAGTGAGTTGTCTGAGGCACACAAGTAGTCAGTGAAGAAGACAGTATTGGAGTTGAACCGTTAGGCCACAGGAGATGTCATCTTAACCACGAAGCTATACAGGCAGTTCTGTGTTTGCCCAGAACCATGTCTATGGATTCTGCCTGCATATTGGATCATACAAAGGGAGATACAGTTCTGATATATCAGCACAGAGCTGTGTAAAGTGAAGACTGCCTCTGTTGCTTAGGAAAAACAAAAATGAACAATTTCAGTATGATTTTATGCTGTTAATAATGTATAACCTTTATTATCTTGTTGTATGTTATCCAGGGAAGTGTTTTTTTAATTATAAATGTCTTGCAACTTCCATGTCTAGCAAGAATATATTGGCACATATTGGTTATCCATCAACATGGGTTAGATATCTTTAAGATTATCTAGTTATTAGTAAAGTATAATTAAAGATTTCCTTATATAATTTTCAATGTATTTGTGTAATTACATTTCATAGGTTATACACAATTGGAAAATATTATCTACATTTAAAAAGACAGATATTTTGCAAGAGAAAAAATAATTGTGTATCAAACTAGTTTATTCTGGTCAGGTATTAAAATTAGTCACCTCGGGAAGATAGAGGTCAGATACTTTTTCTTTTGATTAAGTGAAATGCTGAAATTAGGTGTTAATAAACACACACAGACAAACTAGCATGATTTAATCAACTCAGGCAAAATCCCTGCAACTGAAGGCAATGGAGTTCAGAAAGATCAAAGAGTTGTTTCATGGTCTCTTATTAGAAAGTACCAGCGCTGAGATTTAAATCCCGATCTGTCTCTACAGTTCCAGCAGATCAAACTGCTTTATCCCAGCCATAGACTTTGGTTTGTTTGTTAATTATACTTTTCTAAATTTACTGTGCTGAGGTTAGATAAAGCTATTAGATTTATTTCCAGTATATGCTGCTTATTTAATTTGGAGGGCATATTCTAGAACTAATTGGGCAGAATCTAACAAGATGCTGCTTGCTTTACTTTGCAAACACTGGGAGGAAGAACAAGTTGTTTCTATTCAGCTATAAAGTCTCTTCACTCTTCAACAGTATTACCAAGAGATTCGGTCTCTTTCCTCATATCAAATCCACCCATACAATACAAAATGCAAATTAGAAAGATACTCATTATACACTTAAATAAAATTTTGAGATCATATGATATACTTTCTAACACTTATATCCTGGTATCTGTGCAATTTATTTATTTCACAAGCATTTCTTAAGTGCACCAAGCACAATATGCTAGATTCTAAGCTAAGAATTGACAATATAATGAGAAAGAAAGCAGATAAGATAACTGTCTTCATGAAGCTCACATTTTAAGAGGGGTAAATCAGTAAACAAACAACTCTATGTAGAGTATATCAGAGTGAGAGAGTCCTGTGTAAAATAAATAATCAAGGTTAAGGAAAACAAGAGTGTTGGAGGTGGGAGGCTCATTCTGATAACTTATTTAAAGTTTTCAGGAAAGGCCTCTATAATCAAGTAACATTTGAGCAAACACATGAGTGAGAAGAACATTTCTGGAAAAAAATGAGCTGAAATTATAAAGGTTTGGAAGCAGTAAAAAGCATGGTGTGATTAAGAAACTGAAAGGAGTTGCTATTTCCATGTTAATTTTATTAGGATTATGGCCTCCAACTGTATCCATGTTGCTGCAAAGGACATTATTTTATTTTATTTCATTCATTTTTTTTTTTTTTGTACTTTAAGTTCTGGGGTACATGTGCAGATCTTGCAGGATTGTTGCATAGGTACACACATGCCATGGTGGTTTTCTGTCTCCATTCCCCTGTAACCTACATCAGACATTTCTCCCAGTGCTATCCCTCCATAAACTCTCTGCCCTGTGCTGTCTCTCCCCTAGCCCCACCCCTGAACATACCCCAGTGTGTGATGTTCCCCTTCTCTGCTCATGTGTTCTCATTGTTTACCCTCCTATGAACGAGAATATTTGGTGTTTGGTTTTCTGTTCTTATGTCAGTTTGCTGAGAATGATGGTTTCCACATTTATCCATGTCCCTACAAAAAACATGAACTCATTTTTTATGGCTGCATAGTATACCATGGTGTATATATGCCACATTTTCTTTGTCCAGTCTATCACTGAGGAGCATTTGGGTTGGTTCCAGGTCTTTGCTATGGTAAACAGTGCCAAAATGAAGATACATGTGTGTGTGTCTTCATAATAGAATGATTTATAATCCTTTGGGTATATACCCAATAATGAGATTGCTGGGTGAAATGGAATTTCTGTTCCTATATCCTTGAGGAATCTTCCACAATGGTTGAACTAATTTATACTCCTACCAACAGTATAAAAGTGTTTCTATTTCTCCACATCCTCTCCAGCATCTGTTGTTCCTAGATTTTTTAATGATTGCCATTCTAACTGGCATGAGATGGTATCTCAATGTGGTTTTGATTTGCATTTCTCTGATGAACATTTTTTCATATGTTTGTTGGCCACATAAATGTCTACTTTTGGAAAGTGTCAGTTCATATCCTTTGCCCACTTTTGAATGGGTTTGTTTTTTTTCTTGTAAATCTGCTTTAGTTCTTTGTAGATTCTGGATATTAGCCCTTTGTCAGATGAGTAGCTTGCAAAACTTTTTCCCACTCTATTGGTTGCCAGTTCACTCTAATGATTATTTCTTTTGCTGTGCAGAAACTCTTAAGTTTAATTAGATCCCATTTGTCTATTTTGGCTTTTGCTGACTTTACTTTTGGTGTTTTAGTCATGAAATCCTTGCCTATACCTATGTCCTGAATGGTATTGCCTAGGTTTTCTTCTGGGGTTTTTACGGTGTTAAGTCTTATGTTTAAACTTTATCTATCTGGAGTTAATTTTAGTGTAAGGTGTAAAGAAGAGGTCCAGTTTCAGCTTTCTGCACATGGCTAGCCAGTTTTCCCAGTACTGTTTATTAAATAGGGAATCCTTTCCCCATTGCTTATTTTTGTCCAGTTTGTCAAAGAACAGTTAGTTGTAGATGTGTGGTGTTGATTCTGAGGCCTCTGTTCTGTTGCACTGGTCTATATCTCTGTTTTGGAGCCAGTACCATGCTGTTTTGATTACAGTAGCATTGTAGTATAGTTTGAAGTCAGGTAGTGTGATGCCTCTAGCTTTGTTGTTTTTGCTTAGGATTGTCTTGGTTATGCAGGCTCTCTTTTGATTCCATATGAAGTTTAAAGTGGTTTTTTACAGCTCTGTGAAGAAGGTCAGTGGTAGGTTGATGGGGATAGTGTTGAATCTATAAGTTATTTTGGGCAGTATGGCCATTTTCACAATATTGATTCTTCCTAACCATGAGCATGGAATGTTTTTTCCTCTGTTTGTGTCCTCTCTTATTTCCTTTAGCAGTTGTTTGTAGTTCTCCTTGAAGTGATCCTTTAAATCCTTTGTTAGTTGTATTCCTAGGTATTTTACTCTCTTTGTAGCAATTGTGAATGGGAGTTCACTCCTGATTTGGCTCTCTGTTTGTCTGTTATTAGTGCGTAGGAGTTGCTTATCAACTTAAGGAGATTTTGGGCTGAGATGATGGGGCCTTCTATATATACAATCATGTTATCTGCAAATAGAGACAATTTGACTTCCTCCTTTCCTAATGGAATACCCTTTATTTCTTTGTCTTGCCTGGTTACTCCAGCTAAAACCTCCAATACTATATTAAATACAAGTGGTAAGAGAGGGCATCCTTGCCTAGTGCCAGGTTTCAAAAGAAATACTTCCAGTTTTTGCCCATTTAGTATAATATTGGCTGTGGGTTTGTCATAAACAGTTTTTATTATTTTGAGATACATTCCACCAATACCTAGTTTATTGAGGGTTTTTATCATAAAGGGCTGAAGAATTTTGTCGAAGGCCTTCTCTGCATTTACTGAGATAATCATGTGGTTTTTGTTATTGTTTCTGTTTATGTGATTGATTATATTTATAGATTTACATATGATGAACCAGCCTTGTATCGCCAGGATGAAGCCTACTTGATCGTGATGGATAAGCTTTGTGATGTGCTGTTGCATTCAGTTTTCCAGTGTCTTACTGATTTTTGCATCTATGTTCATTATGGATATTTGCCTGAAGTTTTCTTTTTTAGCTGTGTCTCTGCCAGGTTTTGGTATCTAGATGATGTCAGTCTTGTAAAATGAGTTATGGAGGCTTCCCTCTTTTTGTATTGTATGGAATAGTTTCAGAAGAAATGGTACCAGCTCCTCTTTGTACATCTGGTAGAATTCGTCCCTGAAGCCATCTGGACCTGGATTTTTTTGATTGGTAGGCTATTAATCGCTGCCTCAACTTCAGACCTTGTTATTGGTCTATTCAGGGTTTTAACTTCTTTCTGGTTTAGTCACAGGAGAGTGCAAGTATCCAGGAACTTATCAATTTCTCCCAGAATTACTGGTTTATGTACATAGAGCTGTTTGTGCAAACTCTGATGGTAGTTTGTATATATGTGGAATCTGTGATGATAACCCCTTTATCACTTTTTATTGCATCTATTTGATTCTATTCTCTTCTTTTTGTTATTAGTTTGCCTAGTGGTCTATTTTTTTTATCTTTTCAAAAAAACAGCTCCAGTATTTATTGATTTTTGAAGGTGTTTTTGTGTCTCTATCTCCTTCAGTTCTGCTCTAATCTTAGTTATTTCTTGTCCTCTGCTAGCTTTTGAGTTTTTCTGATGTTGCTTCTGTAGCTCTTTCTCTTTTGACAGTAGGGTGTCAGTTTTAGATCTCTCCTCACTTCTCATGTGGGCATTTAGTGCTATAAATTTCCCTCTAGACACTGCTTTAAATGTGTCCTGGAGATTCAGGTATGCTGCATCTTTGGTCTCATTGGTTAAGAAGAACATCTTTATTTCTGCCTTCATTTCATTGTTTATCTAGTCGTCATTCAGGAGCTGGTTGTTCAGTTTTCATGTATTTGTGTGGCTTTGAGTGAGTTTCTTAATCCTGAGTTCTAATTTGATTGCACTGTGGTCTGAGAGACTGTTTGTTATGATTTCCATTCTTTGCATTTGTTGAGGAGTGATTTACTTCCAATTGTGTGGTCAGTTGCAGAGTAAGTGTGATGTGGTGCTGAGAAGAATGTATATTCTGTGGATTTGGGGTGGAGAATTCTGTAGATGTCTACTAGGTCCACTTGGTCCAGATCTGAGTTCAAGTCCTGGGTATCCTTTCTGATTTTCTGTCTCATTGATCTAATATTGACAGTGGAGTGTTAAGGTCTCCCACTATTATTGTGCAGGAGTCTAAGTCTCGTTGTAGGTCATTAAGAAATTGCTTTTATATCTGGGTGCTACTGTATTGGCTACATATATATTTAGGGTAGTTAGCTCTTCTTGTTGGATTGATCCTTTTACCATTATGTAATGCCTTTCTTTGTCTCTTTTGATCTTTGTAGGTTGAAAGTTCATTTTATCAGAGACGAGAATTGCAACTACTGCTTTGTTTTTCTCTCCATTTGCTTGGTAAATCTTCCATATCTTTATTTTGAGTCTATATGTGTCTTTGAAAGTGAGATGGGTCTCATGAATACAGCACACTGATGGATCTTGACTTTTTATCCAATTTGCCAGTCTGTGTCTTTTGATTGGGGCATTCAGGCCATTTACATTTAACGTTGATATTGTTATATGTGAATTTTAATCTACCATTTGTTACTGGCTGGTTGCTTTGCCTGTTAGTTGATGCAGTTTCTTCACTGCATTGTTGGTCTTTGCAATTTGGTAAATTTTTTCAGTGGCTGGTACTGGTTGTTCCTTTACATGTTTATTGCTTTCTTCAGGAGCTCTTGTAAGGCAGGTAGAGTGGCAACAAATCTCTCAGCAATTGCTTGTCTGTACAGGATTTTATTTCTCCTTCACTTATGAAGCTTAATTTGGCTGGATGTGAAATTCTGGGTTAAAAGTTATTTTCTTTAAGGATGTTGAATATTGGCACCCTCGCTTTTTCAGCTTGTAGGGTTTCTCCTGAGAGATCCGCTGTGAGTCTGATCACTTAGTTTTATGGGTGACCTGACCTTTCTCTCTGACTGCCCTTAGCATTTTTTCCTTCATTTTAATCCTGATGAATCTCATGATTATGTGCCTTGGGGTTGCTCTTCTTCAGGAGTATCTTTGTGGTGTTCTTTGCATTTCCTGTATTTGAATGTTGGCCTGTCTTGCTAGGTTGGGGAAGTTCTCCTGGATAATATCCTGAAGATGGTTTCCAGCTTCGATTCATTCTCCCCATCACATTTAGGTATGCCAATCAAGCGTAGAGTAGGTCTTTTCACATAATCCCATATTTCTTGGAGGCTTTGTTCATTTCTTTTCACTCTTTTTTCTCTAATCTTGCCTTCTCATTTTATTTAATTGAGTTGATCTTCAGTATCTGATATCCTTTCTTCTGCTTGGTCGATTTGGCTACTGAAACTTACGTATGCTTCATGAAGTTCTCGTGCTGTGTTTTTAAGCTCCATCAAGTCGTTTATGTTCTTCTCCAAGCCAGTTAATCTAGTTAGCATTTCATCTAACCTTTTTTCAAAGTTTTTAGTTTCTTTGTATTGGGTTAGAACATGTTTCTTTAGCTCTGAGAAGTTTGTTATTACCCACCTTCTGAAGCCTGCTTCTGTTAATTCATCAAACTCATTCTCCAACCTGTTTTGTTCTTTTGCTGGTGAGGAGTTGTGATCCCTTAAAGGAGAAGAAGCATTCTATTTTTTGATGATTTCATCCCTTTTGCCCTGTTTTTTCCCTATCTTCGTGGATTTATCTATCTTTTATCTTTGAAGTTGGTGATTTCGGATGGGGTTTCTTAGTGGCTGTTCTTTCTGTTGATGTTGAAGCTATTTCTTTTTGTTTTGTAGTTTTTCTTCTAACAGTCAAGCCCCTCTGCTGTATGAGGCATTTTTTTTTTCTTTTTTTGTTATACAAGGGTTTGCTGGGCTGACTTGGACTCAGCTCAGCTGCTGTGTAGGCTTCCTCTGGCTTTTGTTTACTCCGTTGAGTTTAGAACTGTCTTTACAATGGCAGATGCCCTCCCCACACTGAGCTCAATCATCCCGGGTTGAGCTCAAACTGATATGCTGGCTGTGAAACTCTCAAGCAATAGGGCTTCAGTTTGCTGGTCTTTGTTAGCATGGGACCTGCCAAGTTGTATCACCTGTCTCCCTGCTTTCAGCTCTCCCTATTTCTAGGGGGCAGGTAGATCCATTCCACAGGTGCCCTCTGCTCTAGTCAAAACTTCTGCCCAGTTTTGTGCTGACAACTCACAGTGCCAAGCTGGCCTGAGCTGTTGCTCACATCTGTGCTGGTAACCCCTAATGATTTTCAGCCTGGTGATGTTCTCCTGGACTGTTGATTGCAACAGCCAGGGGAGAAGTACAGTATCTGAACCAGAGTGCCCAGAGGGTAAAGTCCCCAATCCTCCAGTCAGTTGTACTTCCCGAGTGAAGCAGCACCCCACCTTGCCTCAATTCACCCTCCTTGGGCTACACTCACTGTCCAACCAGTCCCATTGAAATGAACCTTGTACTTTGGTTGGAAATGCAGAGATCACTTGCCTTCTGCATTTCTATTCCTGGGAATTGCGCTCCAGAGCTGTTCTTATTTAGTCATCTTAGCAGAAGTCTATGATTTTATTTTTCATGGCTGTGTAGTATTCCATGGTATATATGTACTACACTTTCTTTCTTTTTTTTTTTTTTTTTTTTTTGAGACGGAGTTTCGCTCTTGTTACCCAGGCTGGAGTGCAATGGCGCGATCTCGGCTCACCGCAACCTCCGCCTCCTGGGTTCAGGCAATTCTCCTGCCTCAGCCTCCTGAGTAGCTGGGATTACAGGCACGTGCCACCATGCCCAGCTAATTTTTTTGTATTTTTAGTAGAGACGGGGTTTCACCATGTTGACCAGGATGGTCTCGATCTCTTGACCTCGTGATCCACCCGCCTCGGCCTCCCAAAGTGCTGGGATTACAGGCTTGAGCCACCGCGCCCGGCCTGTACTACACTTTCTATATTGAATTTACCACTGATGGGTACCTGGGTTGATTGCAAGTCTTTGCTATTGTGAATAGTGCTGTGATGTACATATGAATGAATGTGTCTTTTTGGTAAAATAATGTATCTTCCTTTGGGCAAATACCCACTAATGGGATTGCTGGTTTGAATAGCAGCTGTTTTTTTCTTTGAGAAATCCCTAGACTGCTTTCCACAGTGGCTTAATTAATGTAGATGAAGAGATTCATATCCAAACTCATCATCACGCAATATTCCTGTGTAACAAACCTGCACATGACCCCCTGCATATAAAGTAAAAGTTGAAATAAATAAGAAACAGGAATGGGGCAGTGTGGCCTGGGCACAAGGGGCAGAGAGAGGTATCAGGAGATGAAACAGGAGATATAGCCAGGACCAGGCCAAGTGAGGCTCAGCTACTGAGTAGCTGGAACTATAGGTGCATGCCACCATGCCCAGCTAATTTTTTTTATTTTTAGTGGAGACAGGGTTTCACCATGGTGGCCAGGCTTGTCTTGAACTCCTGACCTCAAATGATCTGTCTGCCTCAGCCTCCTAAATTGCTGGGATTACAATGAATTTTTTCTTTACTTAGCAATATAAGGCTATTCTTTCCTTCTCAAAATGAATTATAGCAGTTTGATTTTGTGTAAGAATAGCATTTATTTAAAACATAAAAATTAACTCTAGTTTCTTCCAATGGATGATGTCTTCCCTCTTAGTATCAGAGATGTGGAATAATCTGACTCTGTAAGAGGATCTTTAAGGGTATGGTATGAAATAGATTGGGACAGGGCAGGAGAAAGACATAGGGAGAGTAGGTGGGTGGTTACTGCAGTTGTGTGGCTAGGAGGTGTTTTTGGCTTGACTCAGGGTGGCAGCAGTGGAGGGAGAGGAAATCAATCAGTGGTTCATTTGGGAATATTTTTAATTTCTGGTGCTGCTAATTGTTTAAGAGAAAAGAGGTTAGGTATTTCAGTCGGCTTCAGAAGAGATAGTTAAAAATATAAGACAAGAGATTGAATGAAGTTAGCTACAGATACAGAAGAGACAAGGAGAAAATACAAAAATAAGAATGAGAGAGATAACAAGAGCAAGGACTTTGAGTCAGACATAAGAAGCAGATTCTGGAACAGAAATAGAAGGTATGTCTGGGTTTGGGAGGAGAAGCAGAGAGAGCAGGGAGTGGGAACGCAAATGGAGGAAGTGTTTTTAGGAGGGGGGAGACATGGATTTAAATGCTACTACTAAGAGGTCAAACAGAATCTGAAAACTGATGGCTAGATTTATCAAAACACAGGTTAAAGCAGCCTGGAAAAAAACTGTTGTAATGAGGTATTTGGAATTCAAGTGTTATTGTAGTGAGTTCAAGACTGAAAGAGAGAAAAGGATTGGATAACTTCACGAAGTTTTGATGAAAATGGAAGCTGAGAAAAAGGGCATAACCGGAGGATGTTATGAACTTGTGATTGTTATTATTTAAAATATTTTTTCTTGGTTGCTGTTTTAAAACATGTAGTATGCTGGAATGTTAAAGAGAAAAATAAATTGATAATTCAGGAGTGAGAGAGGAGAATTGCTAGTGTTGTGCCCTTGAGGACCTGAAATAACAATCTGTGGGCAACAGAGGGGCAGATTTAAGCAGCTGCTTGGACAGCTGGGTCATGGTCATAGGAAGACAGGTAGAGCTAACGGGGTCAATGGAATGTTACTGAGTGCACATGAATGCTGCTTTTCATGATTTCTATTTTCTCAGTGAAATAGAGAAAGATCATTGAGCCAGGCACAGTGACTCATGCCTGGATTCCCAGCACTTTAGGAGGTTGTGGCAGGTGGATCCCCTGAAGTCAGGAGTTAGAGACCAGCCTGGCCAACATGGTGAGATACCATCTCTACTAAAAACACATTTAAAATAAATTAGCTGGGCCTGATAGCATGTGCCTATAATGCAAGCTACTTGGAAGGCTGAGCAGGAGAATCGCTTGAACCCAGGAGGCAGACACTGCAGTGAACCAAAGTTATGCCATTACACTCTAGACTTGGCAACAGGGTGAGACTCCACCTAGAAAAAATAATGAAAGAAAAAGAGAGAAAGATCATTGAAAGTGCAGCTGGAAGTTGTTAAAGGCTTGAGGAGAGAGGAGTGAGAGTAAGAACTAATAAAGTTAAAGAATAAAGGGGAAATGAATTGAAAAATGAAAAAGCATCATACTTGCCATGATTACTAAAGATAGAATTTGTTTGTTTGGCTTGGCAATGGGGAGAGGTGAGAGAACCGTTTTTAGCCAAGTTTGTTTTATTTGCATATCATTCTCTTACAGTTTTCATTCTTTACTTTAGAAGTTCAGGGTAAATAAGCACACTGTGCTTTGAGTTAAAATTGATTTTTTCCCATAACATCCTAAAAGAATCATGAGCATCGTGCACTTATTTAAACCTATTACTTTTTATCTCTAAACTCATTTGATGCTAAAATATATATGAGTTGATGAAATTCTGCTGAATTTTAAATCAGTAGACCCTGATCCACAAACCAGTTCTTTCCTGTGTGATTGTTTCCTCTGCAGAATATTTTCACAGTGAAAGATTCCTTCAGTTTACTTTGCATGAACTTATGAAGACAGTGCTTGGGGAAAGCTAACTCTCTTTCTCTTTCTTTTAATGTAAACAGAAAAAAATAGTGTAAAACATAATACTTATGTCTCCCAAGTGGTATATATGCCATTTTACTATCATAAAATAATTGAATAAATAATAATTATAATCAGTAGAATCATAAAATGTTGGCACTACAAAGCATCTGCAAGATCATCTAATATAATATACTTAATTCATAAAACTTGAAGGTCTAGAGATGTTAGAAATTTGCTGATAATCTCAAACCTGCTGATGAACTTAAACGAAGATTACTTTACAATTAGCCTGATGCTCTTTTCACTGATCACTGTTCATCTTTTATGCCTTAAATTTATATTTTGTTTTAAATTATTTAACAGATTGTTTTAATATAATCACTCATATTACTCAGTTATGAAATCATTTGTGTATTAATTAAGCAAGCAATACACGTCCAGATGAGTGCTTTGCTTGGTGGATGCTATCACATATAATGGGTTGAATAGCATATTGTATCTACCCAGAATCTCAAAATATGACTTTATGCAGGAATATGCTCTTCACAAATGTAATTAAGGTGAGGACCAAGATAAGATTATACTGCATCAGAGTGATCCCTGAATCCATAGGTAGTGTCCTTACAGGAGACAGAAAAAAACAAGATATACAGGTACACAGAAAAAGCAATGGGCAGATGGAGGCAGATTGGAAGATGCCTCTGAATATCAAGGAATGACAAGATTGCCAGAAACCACCAGAAATTAGGAGTAAGGCTTGGGATGTTTTCTCCCTCAGACCTACTGGAAAGGACCAAGCCTGCTGACACCTCAATTTTGGAGCCTCCTGAGCTGTGAGACAATACGTTTCTGTCATTTTAAGCCACCAGTTTGTGGTGATATGTCACAGTAGTCCTAGAAAACTAATATAACATAGGAAAAAATATCAGAGTCCATAATCTGGAAAATTAGTAAAATAGAGGAAAAAAAACAAAAACAAAGGAAAACCAGTACCTTAGTCTACGGCCATTAGTAAGCATTACAATGATGCCTCCCCACTCAGTTGATAAACATGTTCCTTGTTCATTGGAGTTGAACTAGAAAAGTGAATTTGTTTTTTATAGTGTATAACAGCACCACAGTCTACATTACAATGGCCAATAGACGCCATGTTACTGGACAGTGGTAAGCTTTCCAGAATTTATCATACATTTTTCCAAGCCAATACTGAAAAATATTCCTTTTGTCAGTACTGCCTAGGACCTATGATACATGATATGGATAAAAGAGCAATTATTTAAAAGCTAGTCACTCTGTAACAGTTTCTGTGCTAAGGAGCTTTGCATATGTGAGCTTGTTTAATTACAAAGCATCGGCATTTGTACCTGTATTAGTTTTCCATTGTTATGTAAAAAGGGACCACAAATTGAATGACCTAAAACAACACACATTTATTGACTCACACTTGTTTTGGATCACAAGTCTGGAAATGGCTTAATGGGATTCTCTCCTCTAGGTCTCAAAGATGCAATGCAGGTATCAGCTGCCCTGTGCACATCTGAGGCTCAGGGTCCTCCTGTAAACTCATTTGGCTTGTTAGGAAAAGTCGTTTTCTTTTTTTTTTTTTTTTTTTGTGCTTGTGGAACTGAGATTCCTGTTTGTTCATTCGTTTATTCATTCATTCATTCATTCTTTCTTTCTTTCTTCATTTATTTATGGCTATGTGCCATGGGTGCTGTCAGCAACTAAAGGGTTCTGGCCATGTGGTTCCTCCATAGGTAGTTCACAACGTGGATGTGTCCTTTTTCCCAGGCCAGCAAGAGATTGCCTGCATTTTTCTGACTCTATCTCT
Organism: Saimiri boliviensis; assembly: GCF_048565385.1. Classification (NCBI taxonomy): domain Eukaryota; kingdom Metazoa; phylum Chordata; class Mammalia; order Primates; family Cebidae; genus Saimiri; species Saimiri boliviensis. The sequence continues at coordinate 89,367,096 of NC_133461.1, forward strand.
CGCTCAGATTTAAAGACCTCATTAGATTAGGTCAGGTCTATTTAAAAGCCAACTAATAAGGGACTTTTTGATTAAGGGTCAGGGCCTTGCTCTGTCACTCAAGCTGGAATGCAGTAGTATGATCGTGGCTCATTGCAGTCTCAAACTTCTGGGTCTAAGTAGTGTTCTCACCTCAGCCTCATGAGTAGCTGGGGCTACATGTATGTGCCAGCATGCCGAGCTTAGTGTTTTTCTTTTTTTTTTTTTTTTTTTTTTTTTTTTTTTTGAGACGGAGTTTTGCTCTTGTTACCCAGGCTGGAGTGCAATGGCACGATCTCGGCTCACCGCAACCTCCGCCTCCTGGGTTCAGGCAATTCTCCTGCCTCAGCCTCCCGAGTAGCTGGGATAACAGGCACGTGCTACCATGCCCAACTAATTTTTTGTATTTTTAGTAGAGACGGGGTTTCACCGTGTTGACCAGGATGGTCTTGATCTCTTGACCTCGTGATCCACCCACATCGGCCTCCCAAAGTGCTGGGATTACAGGCGTGAGCCACCGTGCCCGGCCGAGCTTAGTGTTTTTTAAAAAAAATTTTTGTAGAAATAAAAATTGTTGGCCAGGTGTGGTGGCTCATGCCTGTAATCCAAGTACTTTGGAGGCCAAGGTGGGAGGATCATTTAAGGTTGGGAGTTCAAGACCAGCCTGACCAATGGTGAAATCCCATCTTAAAAATAATAATAATAATAATAATAATAATAATAATAAAATAAAAATGGTCATTTTTTGTAGAAAAGAAATGGGATAACTTTTTTTCGTTCTATTTCCCAGGCTGGTCTCAAACTTTTGGGCTCAAGCAGTCTTCCAGCTTCAGCCTCCCAAAATGCTGGTATTACAGGCATAAGCCACCCTACCCAGTCTAATTAGGGATCATAATCACATAATTCCCATATAGCATAACCAAATCATATGAATAAAATCCCAGAACATCTGCAAGTTCTTCTCACACTCAAAGGGAGGAGGTTACGCGAGAAGTGTCCACCAAGAGATGGGAATCCTGGGTCCAATTTAGAATTCTGCCTACTACAGCATTCCTGGTAATTAATGTTGATTGATTCCTAGTGTGTACTTTCATACATAATTCGCAGGTTTGGAATATTAGTCCTGGCAGGGACTTTGGAGTTCACTGGCTTGCTGCTCTGTCTCCTTGCTTGCATTTCCTCCTTTCTTTAGCTTTTCTCTTTAATTAATATGTTTTTAGAATAATACACTTATGACACGACCCCGGTGATTTCATGTTTGTGTTCTGATTTATTGGCGATACCTAGAAGGGGCTTGGCTTTCCTGAGGTTTCATATCAGAGCAGCAATACTCTATAGTAAAACATGAGTTACATGTTTTATCAATGAAATTAAATAGAGTAAGGTAATAAGTTTTAGAGTTCTGATAACATATGTCATTTCATCAGTTTTTTAAAAAGGGGTTTGCCTGGCAGCTCCAAATATAATCTCTCCTAGCTTCTTACTGAGAGAGCTATAGAACATTACAAAATCAAAATAAGAGGAAAATGCACAGCAATATTGGGAACTAGGCTAGCAATCAACACGAGGGGACGTTCCCCTCTCTGCAGGATTGATGGACCTGACATGAATAGTGGGTTGAGTAATTTATGAACTCCCTGCTCTTTTCTAAAAAGGCATGAGCATGTCCACCTGAGAGTATATGTATTTACAATGATGACTCATCAGTTTCTTCCTATTTGCTGTTTCACTTATGTTTCAGCAATGCAGTCTTTTCCAAAGACAAAAGCTACTGATTTTTGTGTCACCAAGAGTGCTGTTCTACTGGCCCTACCCACAAATTGACAAAATCAGTTTGTCAAATTGTAGGAATGAAGTAAAAATGAAGGGAGAGGAGCAAGGAGAGATAAAAGGAATGTGTGTCTCTCTCTGTCTCTGTGTGTGTGTGTGTGTGTGTGTGTGTGTGTGTGTGCGTGTGTGTGTGTAGGGAGGGTTGGTGGTGGTAAGTCCCATTCTGAGAATACAGTCCCCCAAAATGAAGTATTGTGAACTGTTACATATGCTAGGGTCCATCTGAGAACTGTTCCAAAATAAAGCAAAAGAATACAAAGTCATAATCATAACAGTGAGACAGAAATCACATTTGAGTTCAGAAGAACTGTGTGTCTTTCAGAACACCAGCATATCAACCTGCCACTGTAAAGGATGGTACATCAGGACTCTAGTGCTAAGAACTGCATCAAGGAAAATTTGTTTGTTCACATTCTAGTAAATTAGTGGAAGAAAACAATTCCCCATTTCTAGGACTAAAAGTATTTATCTGAGATAATTGTGTCATGGTGGTGGTTTCTCCCATACTGTTCTCATACAGTGAGTAAGTCTCACCAGGTCTGATGGTTTTATAAATGGGAGTTCCTCAGCCCAAGCTTTCTTGCCTGCCACCATGTAATCATACATTATTTTGCTTCTCATTCACTTTCCACCACGATTGTGAGGGCTCCTTAGTCATGTGAAATTGTTAGTCCATTAAATCTTTTTCTTTATAAATTACCCAGTCTAAGATACATCTTTATTAACAGAGTGAGAACAGACTAATACACAATATATGATTGAAAAGCACTGTATGTCTACATTTTGAGAACTGAGAGAGTTTTCAGTAAAGAAGTGATACTTAGATTACAGTAGAACAAAGCAGGATTTCCCCATACTTTTTGAAAAGGGCAAAAGGGAAGAAATGTTAAAAGATGCTTTATTTGAGTTGAAATTTTAATGAAGTTATTTTGCTTGTAGATGACATAATACTGTCATCAATAATATGCATGTATTGAGACCATGGACCATCAGAGAGGTACTTCTATCAAAAATAACCTCAACATGCAAACAATCAAATGTTTGCTTTGATCTGTTGTTTATCTGGTCCATTGGCTCTCTGGCTATGAAAACGTGTCTGTCTAGTTGGTTTTCGAGGTGTAATCTGGCTTCAGAACCTCTAGTTGACTATTACTTTCACTGTATAACCTAACACTGATTCATGTAGAAGCAAACTTTTTTTTTTTTTTTGGCATACAGTTTGAGAATGACATGGATAAAGCCCTTTGCTGTATCTTAGAGAATTATCAAGCAAACTTAAAATTATCTAATAAAGTTAACTGCTAAGCATGGTTAACCTTTAAGTTTAATTGAGTAGTCTTTTCTTTATAAAAAGAGTACATAACAACAGCTCCAAGAAATATCTGTAATATTTCAAAAGAAAAACCTTAACTCTACAGCTGGCTCTACATACACACACCCAGAGGAATGAGCAGAATGAAGAATTAAGCAATTTCTGCTTAGTGCGTGATTTATTTGATTAGTGCAATGAGCCAGTATGCAAAATTTAGAATAAAATTTTTGTGTTACAATAAAAGAAAATAGAAAACAACTTCAGACCTTGAGGCTGGGGATAAGGCTGGGAGCTAGGATTATAAGCTAAGCTATAAGCTTGGTCTCTTAATAGTAATTTGTTCTACTTCTAAATAATTGGCAATTAGTGAATTCTAATAGTTGTTTCTTTAGGTAGCTTTATAGGGATACTAGTCTAAATTGTGGAGTCCCCTACCCCCGACCCCACCATTACTTAGATTGTACAATTTCTTCTCCTTCTTACTGAATTTTCTTCAGGGGAACTCCATTTCTGGAATTTATCTTTTGCCAAATACGGCCAAATATTTCATTATAGAATTGATTTTATTTTTTCCTCCATGGACACATCCCATAGTTACTACCCACCCAGCACAACACCTGTTAAATTGTTCAATAAATCATTCTCTTACTCAGTTGCCTTGCCACCATTCAAGAGAATCCTGGGGTAATTGATCCTGATGCAGTCTCTAGAAGATCTATTTCACCAACGAACAGGACGTTTCAACTGCCCCACTGAATTCTCCCAACAGTTCTCAAATGATATATGGAAACGTATGCTTTTCCAAGGGGAAGGGATTGTTTGACAGTTTTAACTTCAGAAGAAAGAAATCTGTGAAAAGTAGCTGTAGCCTCTTCCGTGCTTTTTTCCAGGCTGTCTGTTGCAGCTCTTCAGCATCACTGTTTTCCATGTGAGTGCTTCAGCAGGTTTTCATGTCCCTTTTCCATTATTGTAAATCAGTCATTGATGATCAGCCAGGGCTTTCTATTGGATCTGGCTTTGTAGGCCTAGTCACAGAGCAAGAACTTCATTTCATGGTTGTCTTAAAAATAAAGTTAGTCACATCATCTTTAAGTTTTTAAATTTGAAAGCTAAATTGGTACCATTGACTTAGTGCTTGACCCTTGCATTTTTCAACAAGCTCTTAAATGGTTGACAGCCAGATTTAAGACCAAAGACATACTCTAAATGCTTACAAAGGAGTGGAAGAGAGTTGCTAAACTCTGTCTCACACAACATTTGCTCTAATGTGTTGTTGGAAGACCAGAAATTCACCTGAGATATTAGAACCTCAAAAAAGACTAATCCTTATTATTCAAGAAGCATCAGCATGACAAGGCATTTATTCATCAAGTTTTCTCATGTGCTTATTTTCATCTTAATTATGACACAAACCAAAAATTCTTAAGCATGCTTCAAAAAACCGCCCTGTCAGCATGCTAAGTGAGAAACAAATCAAAGCCAGACCCTGTGGTTAAGAAAAGAGTGTTCAAAGGCTTAAGAATCTCTAATTGTATTATTGACATTATACTATTATTTTAAGACAATTGGAGTAAATTAAAATTAATGAATCTGAAAATTGAGCATTGCATTTTCCTAATAAGAAATGAATTTTTAAAATAAAGGGAAGATCTTTTTTAGGTTTGAATGAATGTTAAATATAGTGTAGTTAATTTCATTTATGAGCTGAACATATAGCTGGACTTTAGACATGTTAATCTGAATTGCATAACATTAACATTACAATATTATTAGCATGTATCACTTTTGGGGATTAAGCCTTCTAGACCTTCCCAGCAAAAAACTCATTAAAGTGCATATGCAATTAATAGTATTATTGAGTCACATAATTCCTGCAACCATAGTTAAATAAATATTTAAGCTATCCTTAGCTTTAAGAGGGTTTTCTTAAATTGGTAGTTTGTATTTAATTAGAGTCATTTACATTTCCTTTATTTTTTGTATATTTTACAAGGTAATAGAAGATACTTTGTCATATAGTTTTTGCTTATATGTTTAGATTTCATATTATCAGTAATGCAGGTGTTTGAAATATACCTGGCAAATGCTGGAAAATTATAATTTAATTTCCAAAGAGTAGTTTTCCATAACAGAATAGATGCTAGAGCTGAGTTAATTTCAGGGAAAATGTATGCATAAGAAATACTCTTACTATACCAAGAAATATTCTAGCCTCTGCACAAAGCTGTCAGGGAAGTCTGTGGTACACTTATAATTCTCAAACAGATCTGCAGCTTCCTTGAACACAGGTGCTTATAGAGGTAAATACAGTCAAGGAGCCAAATCTGATGTTGACTGTTTTTGTAAGACTAGGAATGGTTTTAACAGATGAGCATTTGTGATAGATTTGATAGTAAGGAACTCTAACTTCAAACTCCAATTAAGTGAAATTTTATCTCTGTCATACATCGATTCCATTATTTTCATCAGTAGACTTGTATTAGCAAAAAAAAAATTCTCAATTATGATTACATTTATCTTATTTTTTTAGTGATGCATAATAGATGGACATAGTTCGGAAGGTATATTTGATAATTTAATACATTTATACTACTTGTAAAGATAAAAATCAATGTACTTGGAATATCTATCACCTTAAATATTTGTCCTGAATGTTTCTTTTATAGCTATTCAAAAATATATAAGATAAGGAAAATTATTTTTTTTTAATTAAATTTTATTTTACATTCTGGGATACCAGTGCAGGATGTGCAGGTTTGTTATGTAGGTAAATGAGTGCTATAGTGGTTAGCTGCCACTATCAACCCATCACCTAGATATCAAGCACTGCATGGATTAGCTATTTATCCTGATGCTCTCTCTCCTCTAGCCCCCTACTGACAGGTCCTATTGTGTGTGGTATCCCTCCCTGTGTCCATGTGTTTTTATGGTTCTGTTTCCACTTAGAAGTGAGAACATGTAGTGTTTGTTTTCTGTTCCTCTGTGAGTTTGCTGAGGATAATGGCTTCCAGCTCAATCCACGTCCCTGGAAAGGACATGATCTTGTTTTTTTATATCTGCATAGTATTCCATGGTGTGTGTGTGTGTGTGTGTGTGTGTGTGTGTGTGTGTGTGTACCACATTTTCTTTATCTAGTCTCTCATTGATGGGCATTTGGATGGATTCCATGTCTTTACTACTGTTGTGTGTGTGTGTGTATATATATATATATGTAAAATATTGTAATATATGAAAATCTCATATATTAATTATATATAAATATATTAATTATATATAAATATGTATTATATATTTATACTTTTACTATATACATAACATATATATATATATATATATATATATATGTTTATTTTCTCCCACTCTCTCTGTTTCTCTCTCTCTCTTTCAAAAGACACAGGGAAGGTTAAATGACTTCTCTTTTCCTTTGTGCAGTGTGACATTATGTAGCCTATAATCCAAGGAAGAATTTCAAAGGAGCACGTGCTTGGTCACAGAGTGAAACTTACACCAAACAAGTAATAAAATGGAGTGTGTTAAATTAGCAATACTTTACCCTGATAATTTTTCAGCATCTACTCTGAATCTTAGCAATAGCACTTATGAGAGAAAGGTTTCAGTTTGCAATAGCACAACAAGTTGTATATGCAAAATAAAATGAACCGAACGGAATAAATTATCCAAAATATTTCTCATTGGTATTCCCTAACATCACAAGGTACTGTATCTTCTTAAATGTAAAGAAGATTTTAGGTGTGGTTGATATGCTTTATAACGGCTGTATTTTCCCGAGATGAATAACTTGCCTTTTATGACTATTTCAAAAACAGATGAGAGATCTATTTGCATACCTCATTAATGATTTTTTTTTTTTAAATCAGGAACATGTTTCCAATTTTATATATCCATAAACATCTCTTTCCATTATGTGAATGAAAAATAATATATCTTCTGCCAGATTTATACTTGGGTACCAGTGTTTGAAAAATCTAAATTGTGCTAATGATTTCAACATTTGAAATGAATGAATTACAATAGTGATATTACTCATGATGTGTTGATAGCATATTAGGATCTTATTATCTTGCTTTAGTTCTTCTGTTTTCATTGCACTTGGCTACCGTTCCCTTTCTGTCTTGCTGTTATTAATGCTTTCTTATCTGAAAATGAGAGAAATGTGATACTAAGAAAGAATGTTTTATTTTTAGACATTTAAGAAACAGTATTTTTTTAGAAAAGCATTTTTTTTTGTTATTACGGATGAATATTTCCCTTAGATGGCTTCCATCCCTCCCTCCCTTCTTTCTCTCTCTCCTACTGCTTCCTTGCTTCCTTCTTTCCTTCCCCTTCCTTCCTCCCTCCTTTCTTTCTCTCTCTTTTTCTCCTTCTCTTTCTCTCTTTCTTTATTTTGTAATTTTCAGACAGAGTCTTACTCTCACCCAGGCTGAAGTGCAGTGGCCTGATCTTGACTCACTGCAACATTCTCCTCTAAGGTTCAAGAAATTCTCAGGTCTCAGCCTTCCAAGTAGCTGGGGTTACAGGTGCATGCCACCACACCTGGCTATATTTTTGTGTTTTCAGTAGAGATGAGGTTTCACCATGTTGGCCCGCTGGTCTCAAACTCATGACCTCAGTGATTCACCTGCCTTAGCCTCCCAAAGTGCTGGGATTATAGGCAGAAGTCACTGCACCTGGCCTAGAGGGCTTCTTTTTCTTACTCTTACTCTTCCTTTTTATGATAGAACATGCCACAACTGAGAAAAATCAATAAATTAATTTTTATGTCTGAGGTACAATCTTCAACCCACCCACTGTAACTCAGAAAGTTAGAACAGTAACTACAAGTATTAGTAAATTTAGATGAAATGTAACTCTTCATGTTCAAAAATAACCCGAATATAAATTTCATGGAGAGAACTACATGCATGACTTCTTTTTTCTCTATTCATTCAAAAATTATTTATTGAGTGCTTTGCATTAGAAATTCTACACAGTACCTATGTTACCAAAATGAATGAAGCAATTCAGTTCTCATAAATTTAAATGAGATAAATTCAATAATTAGGAGAACAGCAATATATTATAAAAGTATGCACATTAAACCTTAAGAGCGCATAAGAGGACCATAGATTTTCTGATCAAGGAAGACCTCTCAGAAGAGAATATATGAATGGAACTTCCAACAATAAATAGCAGCCAGGAGAAAAGAGGAATGTTGTTCCCCAAGCAGCGTATGTGAAAATTCAGATGGCCACACTACTTTTAGGACTTTGTATACTGAGTAAAAAGAGAGAAGTCTGAAAGCATCAGCTGGAAACTAGAGAGTTTATATTTACCTTGGAATAAAAACTTTGAGGAAGTTTAAGAAGAGAATGACTATGGGGAAAAACAAAATTTTCATTTTCTTAGATAAGCATTATGCAGAAAAAAACCTTTCCCATGTGTAAGCTCAGACTTTGGCTTGTCTTTCACCTTTTTAGGGAAGTCTCTTTTCCCTACACAGAGTAGTTTTCAATTTTAAGACACACATCTTCATGAGAACTTTTATTTATGGCTTATTTACATCTTAATATTTTATAAAATCTGGATATGTTTATGGAATTCAATATGTATACGCTCCCACTTCACTGCCCTTTTAAAATAAAGATACTTGGGCTTGCAGAATTTAATGACTTGGTTCTTAGATTGCCTTTTTGGTGGTTAACAGCACTAGAAGCCAGAATTTTTCATGTTCTTAGGTAAGTGTTAAGTGTTCAGTGCAATTGAACATAGGGACCTTTTCCTGGACTACCTTTCAACTTCCAAGATCACAGTGCATATTCTAATAAGGTGTTTAAACAAATCATCGCAGTTATAAATGTACAGGTCCAAACTGGAATGATTTTAGTATTAGTTTGTTAAACATGCAGTCTATGGCAAAAGCACACTATTTGTTCAGCTGCTCACAAAAAAACCTGTCAAACTATTAGAGGTGGTCATCAGTCAGATGATACCTCTGTTCCAAGTGGCAGCTGTTTCTGTCTGGAGTATAGAAAATCACCAGGAAAATACCCTGTGGATTAACCATCTCATCTGACTCTGCTATTAGAATAAACTTGTAAATTTTCACTATAAATCTCTAACTTTTCTTACAGATTTCTCTCAGTAGCTACAACCTTTTAATCATTATAAATTCAGCAGACATTTTATATCAAAAAACATAGTATCATTGAATGAGTGGATACTGTATCAATTCAATTAATTTGAATACACAAAATATTTACATCTATATTTATTTACCAGCAATTTGTGAAGTGGAGTGTCAGGCTGAATCTAAAACACTCTGCTTAAGATTTATCCAAGTACAGAATGTATTATATTACTTTTGAAGAGTAGTCAGAAAAAAAGTATTATAATACTAAACCACTGAGCTTATTTTAGGAGGATAAATCCAAATAATAAATTATATCATTAATCTTAACTGGAGAAATGTAGTGACATTGAGGAGAAGGGGAATGAAACTCCTTTTTTAAAACTCATCCTTTCAAAAATCACTCACTCCCACCCATCCTCGTTTTCTTTTTCCTTCCCATCCCCTCCCCTCCACTTCCCTCCCCTCCCCTCCCCTCTGCTTCCCTTCTTTCCCTTCTGATATGGTTTGGCTCTGTGTCCCCAACCAAATCTCATCTTGTATCTCCATCTTATAATTCCCACATGTGTGGGAGGGATCCAGTGGGAGATGATCGAATCATGAGGGTGGGTCTTTCTGATGCTGTTCTTCTGATAGTGAATGGGTCTCATTAAATCTGATAGTTTAGGGAGTTTATCTGCACACACTCTCTCTGTCTGCTGTCATCCATGTAAGACATTATTTGCTTTTCCTTGCCTTCTGCCAGTGTTGTGAGGCTTCACCAGCCACATGGAACCATAAGTCTAATTAAACCTCTTTTGTAAATTGCCCAGTCTTGGGTATGTCTTTATCAGCAGTGTGAAAACAGACTAATCTACCTTCCCTTCCTTCCCCTCTCTTCTCCTTGCCTGTCTTTTGCTTCTTCCCTTCCATTCCCTTTTCTTTCTTTTAACATTAGACTTCTTTTGAAAACTATAATAAAAAATTGCTGCTGTAACTAAAGCTGCAGCTCTCCATTGCTGTTTTCTTTCTCTCACTCCCCAGTCCAGGATCCTGAAGGTGATGTGTATGCTCGTCATGCACTTCTCATGTGTGATTTTGAAAGATATGTGTATGCCTAAGACCACATACACATGTACTTATCCCAAATTTATTGTTGTTTATGTTTTATCTTTATAAATGGTGTGATGCTGTTTTGTTCTGTATTTTCTTTAACTCAGCATTATGTGTTTTAGATTTATTAATGCAGATTTTGTTCATTTATATGTGTGTATGTATTTATGTATATCTGTATATATTTATGTGTGTAGCCAATGGCTATGCTCTGTCTACCTTCTTGTCACACATATGGTAGTTTCTACCTGGGGACAACATAGCCAGAGCTAGCTCATGAGGCATTTTTGTGAGGACTAATAAGTATTCATATAGGGTATATAAAACCCCACATTAGTGTGCATGACTTGGTGGGTACAGAACAAAAATGAATTGGACCCCTTGCTTACTCCTTGGCTAAGCCCTCTTTTCCAGGACAAAATGTGATGGCACCAATGCATCCTAGAAATAGAATCACTGGGTCCTTGGGGATATTTGACCATAACTTCACTTAGTATTAGCAAATTTCTCTCTAGCATGTTTATATCAGTTATCTTCTTCTTGATACAGTTTAACAACTTGCAATTTCTCACATCCTTCCGAACCTGTGTATTGTTAGATATTTTCTATTTTTTTCTCTATCTGATTGATGCAAGGAGGCACAATAATGTTTACATAATATAATCCATTCTAAGACATTTTAAAGATGAGACTTTGTGCATGATGCCAAGACTTTGGTTTGCCTTTCACCTTTTTTATTGACGTTTTCTGCCCCTCAAACACAGTTTTTAATTTTAAGACACATTTGTGAGAACTTTTTATTTATGACTTATTATACATCTTGAGCCTAATCATTTGATGGCTAGAGAATGTGACAATTCTGGGAATCTACATTGGTTTGGTAGCTACCTATGAGTTCCTGTCCCATGGTAGACCCTGAATTCTTCTATAGTCTTTCATTCAAACTACACTGAGCACATTATAACCTCTAAAATGATGACAGTGCATGTGGTTATCATTTTTGATTCAAGATAGTTGCATCAGTAGTGATAAAATATCTAGGTAGATACTTGGGGAAAAATAAAACATTCCAAAGTAAAGCTAAGTAAACAGATGAATGGAATATTTAATGGTAAAATAATTTTATTATTTAACAGGAAAATATTAATAATGAAGATGCTCAAAGAATATATAGGTGAATATTTTTGTAATCTTTTGCATCCAAAGGTGTTTACTGAATTTTATATGTAACTGGTGGGGCACAGTGGCTACTGCCTATAATCCCAGCACTTTGTAAGGCCAAGGCAGCAGGATCACCTGAGGCTGGGAGTTCAGGACCAGTTTAGCAAACACAGTGAAATCCCATCTCTACTAAAAATACAAAAATTAGCCAGGCATGGTGGCATGTGTCTGAAATCCTAGCTACTCAGGAGGCTGAGGCAGGAGAATTCCTTGTACCCAGGAGGTGAGTGTTTCAGTGAGCCTGGATGGTGCCACTGTACTCCAGACTTGGTGACAGAGAGAGACTCCATCTCAAAAGAAAGGAAAGAAAGAAAGAAAGAAAGAAAGAAAGAAAGAAAGATCCTTTATGTAACTTGAAGGTCACACATAAATTGTGATTAAATTTGAATTCATAAGTAAAATATTTAAATGACAAAGTACTTAAGATAGAAATACAAAAATGAAAATAAAGTGAAACCAATCAAGAAAAAGAAAAGACATTTCTTTGAAACAAATGTGATATTGAAAGCATTTCTATTATCATTAAATAAAACATTCACAAACCACAAGAAAATAATTAAATAGTAATAGAAATGTTAATGCATAAAAACACATTACTATTAAAGAACAAATACAACTGTTAATATTCAAATAAGTGGTCTTCTAGTTATTGCAAATAAAAAATTGAGGTGTCTAATATTTTGTCTACTTCCAATCTTAATTGGAAGAAAATCAAGATTTATCAGCTTATTCAAGATTATTCAAAATATGAAAAAGGTAGTTTTTATAAAGCTTGAAATAAAACTTATATAGTTAACATTCAATTGATGATAGTTATGCAATGATAGTATTACTTGAGGATATGGAGAAAATAGCACTCACATCCACTGAGGGTTTTTAGATTAGTACAGTCTATGTTTCAAAAATATACTCTGACTGAAATACAAAATTGATAGGTAAAATTAAGTGCAAGGTTAAATGTATTAAAAACTTTCATTAAATCAATGTTTATACAGCCCCAAAGAGCTTAAATAGTCATGATTAGAGAATTTGGTTACAATAATTGTTGCATATAAAGATAATTAAACACTATGATACCTTACAAATTCTACGTTTTTAAGTGAGAAACACTGCTAACTGGAACTTAGACTATACTTTCTTTCCTTCCTTCCTTTCTTTCCTTCCTTCCTTCCTTCCTTCCTTCCTTCCTTCCTTCCTTCCTTCCTTCTTTCCTTCCTTCCTTCCTTCCTTCCTTTCTTTCTTTCTTTCTTTCTTTCTTTCTTTCTCTTTCTTTCTTTCTTTCTTTCTTTCTTTCTTTCTTTCTTTCTTTCTTTCTTTCTTTTCTTTTTCTTTCTCTCTCTCTCTCTCTCTCTCTCTCTCTCTCTCTCTCTCTCTCTCTCTCTCTCTCTTTCTTTTTCTTTTTTCGACACATGGTCTCACTCTGTCACCCAGGCTGGAGTGCAGTGGCATGATCTCACATTACTGCAGCCTCAACCTCCTTGGCTCAAGTGATTCTCATGCCTTAGCCTCCCAAGTAGCTGGGATTACAGACACATGCCATTCCCTGCTAACTGTTAAATTTTTAGTAGAGATGGGTTTTCCTCATGTTGGCCAGGCTTGTCTCAAACTCCCAACATCAAGCGATCCACCTGCCTCAGCCTCCCAAAGTGTTGGGAATACAGGTGTGAGCCATCTACCAGGCTATAATATCTATTTGTAAGAAAATGTATTGTATTTCACCACCATTTAAGTATATTCATATTACTAGTTTATATTATATAGTTTATAATATAATTAATATAAACTATGTATGTTTAAATAATATATGTGTGTGCATATATACATACATAGTCATTTTCATTGAGCAAGCTTGACCTAGTAAAATTCATCAAGAAAACTGCTTTTTCTCAGATCAGTGCTTCAATCACAGTCTATCAGTTCCTCAATGGTTTTAGTTGATATTTTTGACAGATCCCATATGCATTGGTCTGGGTCACATCAGGAAACAGATGGCACAGTCAACAATGAAGTATAAAGGAGTTTAATAAGGTGGTATTTACAGAGATAATGGTAAGATCAAGGGAACTGAGAAGTAATCCTGAAGCAACCAGGGACTCCCAACAGTGGGAGTAAAAAGCTGCAGGCCTGCAGAGATAGGATTAGAGAGCTGAAACTGAAGCTGGGAGACCTCACAGGGATGGTCACCATGGGTAAGAAACACAGGCACTAGCCAGCTATGCCCAGTACCCCATGGTGTAAGTGTAGGTGAAATAAATACTTTGCCTGTCCTTTCCTCTCTGTCTCTACTGCCCTGCTGCTGCCGCCTCATTGGCTGGAAATAATCAGAAGTGAAGACATGGGAGATGAGGTCATGTAGCGTGTGGTGTTCACTCTCCTGGGTAAGGAGCAGGAAGAAAAGTGCAAAAAATGCGTCAAAAGTGCAAACGGAGTAGCCAGGATGGTACAGCTTCTTGGTGAATTTTAGGCATATGATTATCTCATTTTTATGTTTCAATATCCAGCCAAGTTTACACAAAAATGCAAACTTTACGTCTAGCTTAAAACTACTCCCTCTCCACCCCATGGCATTCAGGCCACCCTGAACTCCATATTGTATAGCTTTATTTTCTCCTCCTCTGCCCATCGTTTTGCCTCTGGTTTCTCCAGGACAGAGGCAAGTCTTGAGGAATATGAATGAGAGCTCAGAGGATGTAGATTTTTATTCTCACTTAGGGTTCTTTCTTGCTCTAGAGCAACTGAAAAATGCTTTCCACCACGGTAAACATCCATAATGATCATTCATGTATGGGCTACTTCGTAGGATAGTTGTGGACTGTCATCAGGTAAGCCATACCCTTGACATGGTCTATGCCTTTTTCTGCTGCTGTTTTGAGACATCTTTCAGCTTCTGTCCTTCTCTGATATCAGAATATTAGTGTCTGCATAGGTCACCTGTTTGATTACATTTCTACTAATTTACACCTCTGCATGTTGTAGAAAACTGGTAGGAAAGCAAGTGATTCATTTCCACAGTAATGTAAATTATGTCTGGTAGAATGCAATTGATTATTGCCCTGTGGATTTTTGCCAGTTTTGCATCTATTATGCAAATTATAATTTCAACATTACTGATGGACTTTTATATATGTCTGTTCTTTGGATTCTCTTTGTGACCTTTTACTGATTCTCTCATGAGCAAATGAGATAAAGTCTTTGGTTATGTGTTCGTTTTCTAAGAGAGTCATGATTTTACCTTTTTTAAAAAATGCTCTTTAACAGTATAGCATAACTCTTAGCTTCTAGTATCTACTTGTTCCAGCAGGTATGGTTCTTTCTGGATGACTTAGCTGTATCCGACTGCTTTCTTCTGGTCCATGGGAATTCATGCATTCTTGGCCCATCTGGTTACCACTCTTACACTCTTGTCTCATTCATCTGTTCAGAATACCTCCAGACAGATGTGGGACAAGGAGGAAGCTTTATTTATTTTGAAAGCACACTAAGTTTCTCAGGCTCTATGGTTTTATTTGCTTGTACCCTTTTTGCTTGGCTTAAGGAGATTAGAAGAATAACTGTTCTCACTTCTTTTATAAAGAGGACAATGGAAATACTGCAGTACTGTTTATATTATACCTTAGACATTCTATAGTCATCTCTATCTTAGTCCCCTGTCTTAACTGTTTAGTCTTCCCTTTCATTTTCAGAGCTAGTTAGCTGTGGTTGCAGATTGAATTACCTGGAAAACAGACTCTGATATGAAGAGTTGTATGCTAATTGATTGGAATTGCTTTTAACTTATGTGATGAAGCAAAGAAAGCAGGGTTTGGAAGGAGATGGATCTAGCTGTGATACAGTCTCTGCAGAGGTCTTAACAGCTCTTGTGGAAAGCTCTGAGGCTAGGAAAGCCATTTAGAGTTTTTCTAATTTGATTGAAGAAGTCTAGTCCTTTTACGTTCTTCATTCAGTTAATGGACATACACTGCCTCTGGGAAGCGGGGTGAAACTGGAAGTGGTAGCTCTTTTTAGGCAAGGACAAGTTGTGGGGGCGCACTCTAGCTGCTAGTAGTTGAAAGTTGGGAAAATGAGCGTTTTGTTGTGAAGTGAGTATCTCAGCAGAGCACCGTGAATGACAATACAGCTATCTTTTATCATGTATGCCGTTACAGAACACTTTGATGTATTTTTTAAACCTTTTTTCCTTAGGTTCAGAAAGACATTACAGGTTTTTTATGTATGTAAATTCGTATTTTGGGGATTTGTTGTACAGATTATTTTATAACCGGTAGTAAGCCTAGTACCCAGTAGTTGTTTGCTTTTTGTTTAATCCTCTCCCTCCTAACCTCCAACCTCTGATAGGCCTCAATGTGTCTGTTGTTACCCTTTTGTTATCCATGGGTTCTCATCATTTAGCTCCCATTTATAAGTGAGAATAACCAGTATTCAGTTTTCTGTTCCTGTATTAGTTTGCAAAGGATAATGGCCTGCAGCTACATCCATGCTTCCACCAAGGACGTGATCTCATTCTTTTTTATGGCTACATAGTATTCCATGGTATATATATACCACATTTTCTTTATGCAGCATGTCATTGATGGGCATTTAGGTTGATCCCATGTGTTTGCAATTTTGAATTGTGCTGCAATGAACATACGCATGTATGGGTCTTTGTGGTAGAATGACATATTCTTTTGGGTATACAGCCAGCAGCGAGACTGCTTCGTGGAATGGTAGTTCCGTTTTTAGGTCTTTGAGAAATCCCCAGACTGCTTTTCACAATGGTTGGACTAATTTTTTCTCCAGATAATTATGTGTAAGTTTTGCCATTTCTTTGCAACATTGCCAGCATCTGCTATACTTTCACTTGTAAATAATAGCCATTCTGACTGGTAGAAGATATTATCTCATTGTGGATTTATTTTGCATTTTACTAATGATCATTGATACTGATAGCTTTTTCATATGTATTGTTGGCCACATGTATGTCGTCTTTTGAAGTGTTTACTCATGTTCTTTGCCTACTTTTTAATGGGGTTGTTTGTTTTCATATAAATTTGTATAAATTCCTTATAGATACAGGATATTAGATAATTGTCAGAGATATAATTTGTAAATATTTTCTCCCTATCTGTGGATTGCCTGTTTACTCTGTTGATAGTCTCTTGAATGGTGCAGAAATTCTTAAGTTGAACTAAAGCCCATCTATCAATTTGTTTTTGTTGCAATTGCTTTTTGCATATTTTTCATGAGATCTTTGCCAGTTCCTATGTCCAGAATGGTACTGTCTAGGCTGTCTTCCAAAGTTTTTATAATTTGGGGTTTTACATGTATGTCTTTAATCCATCTTGAGTTGGTTTTTGTATACAGTGTAAGGAAGGGGCCCAGTTTCAATCTTCTGTATATGGCTAGCCAGTTACTGCTACACCATTTATTGACTAGGGAGTGCTTTCTTCATTCCTTGTTTTTGTCAGCTTTGCCAAAGATCAGATGGCTGTAAGTGTGTGGTCATTTCTGGGCTTTCTATTCTATTTCATTGGTCTATTTGTTTTTGTACCAGTATCACACTGTTTTGGTTACTGTACCCCTGCAGGATAGTTTGAAGTCAGGTAATTTGATGTCTCCAGTTTTGCTAGGATTGCCTTGGTTATTCAGGTTCTTTTTTGGTTCCATATGAATTTCAAAATAGTTTTTTTTCTAGTTCTCTGAAGAATGTCATTGATAACTGGATAGGAATAGCATTGGATCTATGAATTGCACTGGGCAGTATGAGCATTTTAATGATATTGATTTTTCCTGTCTAAGAGCATGGAATGCTTTTCCAGTTGTCAGTGTCATCTCTGATTTCTTTGCAGGTATATTCACAGTTGAATTCTGCCAGATGTACAAAGAGCATCTGGTACTATTCCTACTGAAACTATTCCCGAAAACTGGGGAGGAGAGATTCCTCCCTAACTCATTTTATGAGGCCAGCATTATTCTGATACCAAATGCTGGCAGAGATAGAACAAAAACAGAAAACCTCAGGCCAATATCCTTGATAAACATGAATGCAAAAATCATCAACCAAATACTGGCAGACCAGAGCCAGCTGCACTTCAAAAACCCAGCAGCACTAATCCACTACTATCAATTAGACTTCATCCCCACAATACAAGTTTGGTTCAATACATGTAAATCAATATATGTGATTCGTTACATAAACAAAACTGAAGACAAAATCCACATGATTACCTCAGTAGATACAGAAAATGCTTTCAGTAAAATTCAACAGCCATTCGGCTTACAAATTCTCAATAAACTAGGGATTGAAGGAACATACTTCATAATAATAAGAACCATCTATGACAAACCCGCAGCTACCATACTTCAAAATAGTAAGACCCATCTGTGAGAAACCAACATCCAAATGGGCAAAAGTTAGAAGCATTCTCCTTGAAAAATGGCACAAAACTAGGATGTCCGCTCACCACTCCTATTTAACATAGTATTGAAAGTCCTGGCCAGGGCAATCGGGCAAAAGAAAGAAATGAAGGCATCCAAATAGAAGGAGAGGAAGATAAATTTTCCATGTTTCCTATGTCTAGAAAACCCCATATTATTGGCCCCAAAGTTCTTTATGTTACTCAACAACTTCAGCAAAGTGTCAGGATACAAAATCAATATACAAAAATCACTAACATTTTTATACATTAAGCTAAGGATCAAATCAGGAAAAAAACTTTCATTCGCAGTTGCCACAAAAAAAAAAAAAAAAAAAAAAGGAATACAGCTAACTACGGAGGCTAAAGGTCTCTGCAAGAACTACAAATCACTACTCAAAAAATTCTGTTTTAAATTTAATAAAATTATAACTAAATTTTATTCTTAAACCGAAAATTTAAAAACATTTCAAGTAGGTATCTGCTATTATTGTTAATCTTAGTATTTATTTTATACTGTAAAATTATTCATTCAAAGCACCACCTGGTTTTCCCAACCTTGCCCATGTGCAGGAAACCCAGACAAAATACTTTAAGTTTGAAACCCCTTTGGTCCCAGATGGAGGCATGGAGCCGGTAAACTCCTGCCTTTGAATCCATGCCCCTCGCAGACTCAGGATGGAAGTTTATTTAACACAGTCCCTCAATTTGACCATAAAAATATTCTAGGGCAGCTTTCTGTTACAGAGCATTCTTCTCTTTATTGCTTTAATTAAAGATGTTTTACTGTATTTCACTCAGAAATCTGTCTTCATTGTTTAGTTTTATAATGAAGATGACATTTTTGAGATGTATCTTTACCTGAAATATTTTGTGTATAATTTATATAAATTATATTTGGGAGTAGCTAAAATAAAAAAAAGGATTTAAACATGAAGAACTATATCTAATTTTCAAATATCATAACATATAACATAATGTAGTATAACTATGTGATGATTTTTTTCTCATAACTACACTGTAAACTTCAGGAAGACAGGTGTCACTTTTCTTACTATTCTACCCCAATCTCCTAGCACAAGAAAAAGCATAATAGCTAACATTAAAAAATGTTTTGGAATCCAGAATTAATAATTTTGTAGCACCATAGGAAATCATTATTGATGTTATTAAAAGCATTTTAATTTATTTTACTCTCATACTCTAAAGAAACTTTGTCAGCTATAATTTGTTACCAGAAGGTGAAGAGGGATTGACAATTCAGAAAATATACTGAAATTAAATAAGAAAGTGGCTTTTTCACACAAAGTGCTGATGGAACTGGCATATATCAGATGTCTGGGCACCATAGAAAAAAAAAAAAGAAAATGGAAAAGTGTTTTTCTTTGGCCTGACATTGGCTCTAAAGATTCAGGGAAAATCTAGAACTTGGAGCTTCAACAGCAGGAAAAGAGAGTTGTGGAGGATACCTTCAACATCCCTGACCTTTAGTGTGCTGTCCAAGGTGCTGGTTTCTGTCTTGCCTCCCTTGTAGCGCTGAAGAAATTCCCACAGTTTGTAGGGTCGCTAACAGCAAAGGAAAATGAGCAGATGGCTTGTAGTGCCCAGCACATCTCAATGAGATTGAGACAGGATAGAAAACACAAAGCATCTCCATAGAGAAGGAGGAAGAGAAGTAGAGTGCCATTAGCATCATAGTCTGCAGTGTATCAGCATTTGCATTATAACAGCCAGGGAGCAAGAGATTATGGACTCATGAAAAAAAGGAAAAACAATAAATCCCCTTTAAGAATAACATGCATGAGCCAGTGAAAATACATCCATAGAAAACTTTGAGTGCTTCCCAGAATCTCAGATCAGAGTGATGGGCAAAGCTCTATCTATATCAGAGCCAGTTGGATAATAGAGAGGTACCTGTTTCTTCATATGCCAAGATGGCAGAATCTGCAAAAAACATAATCAGTTAAACATGACACAACACATTGATTTTGAATCCTGAGACTTTGCTAAAGTTGCTTAGCATCTTAAGGAGATTTGGGGCTTGGGCGATAATATCTTCTAAATGTACAATCATGTCACCTGCAAATAGAGACAGTTTGACTTCCTCTTTTCCTAATTGAATACCCTATATTTCTTTTACTTGCCTGATTGCTCTGGCTAAAAATTCCAATACTATAGTTGAATAAGAATGGTGAGAGAGGGCACCCTATCTAGTGTCAGTTTTCAAAAAGAATGTTTCCAGTTTTTGCACATTTAGTATGATACTGGCTGTGGGTTTGTTGTATATAGCTTTTATTATTTTTGAGATATGTTCGATTGATACCTAGTTTATTGAGAGTCTTTAGCACAAAGGGCTATTGAATTATCATAGGCCTTTTCTACATCTGTTGAGATAATCATGTGCTTTTTGTCTTTGGTTCTGTTTATGTGATGGATTACATTTATAGGCATGCCTATGTTGAACCAGCCTTGTATCCCCAGGATAATGCCTACTTATACACCAATAACAAACATAGAGCCAAATCATGAGAGAACTTCCATTTACAATTGCCACAAATAATCAGTGGTGATTAGAAAAATGCAATCAAAACCACATTGAGATACCATCTCATACCAGTTAGAATGGTGATCATTAAAAAATCTGGAGACAACAGATGCTGGAGATGATGTAGAGAAATACAGCTAACAAAGGATGTGAAAGACCTCTTAATGGAGGACTACAAACCACTGCTTAAGGTAATAAGAGAGAACACAAACAGATGGAAAAACATATCATGCTCATGGTTAGAAAAAAATCAGTATTGTGAAAATGGCCATACTGCGTAAAGTAATTTATACATTCAATGCTACTACCATCAAGCTACCCTTGACCTTCTTGACAGAACTAGAAAAAAACACCTTAAATTTCATATGGAACCAAACAAGTACCTGCATAGCCAAGACAATCCTAAGTAAAAAGAACAAAGCTGGAGGCATCACACTACCTGACTTCAAACTATACTAGAAGGCTACAGTACTCAAAACAGAATGGTACTGGTCCCAAGTCAGAGATACAGAACAAAGGCATCAGAAGTAATGCCACACATCTACAACCATCTGATCTTTGACAAACCTGACAAAAACAAGCACTGGGGAAAGGATTCCCTGTTTAATAAATGGTGCTGGGAAAACTGTCTAGCCATGTGCAGAAATCTGAAACTGGACCCCTTTCTCACATCTTATACAAAAATTAACTATAGATGGATTAAAGATTTAAACATAAGACCTAACAACATAAAAATCCTAGAAGAAAACCTAGGTACTACCATTCAGGACATAGGCATGGGCAAGGACTTCAAGACTAAAACACCAAAAGCAATGGTAACAAAAGCCAAAATAGACAAATGGGATCTAACTAAACCTAAGAGCTTCTGCAGAGCAAAAGAAACAATCATGAGTGAGCCGGCAACCAACAGAATGGGAAAAAATTTTGCAAGCTACCCATCTGACAAAGGGCTAATATCCATAATCTACAAAGAACTAAAACAAATTTACAAGAAAACCCCATCAAAAAGTGGGTGAAGGATTTAAATAGGCAGTTTTCAAAAGAAGACATTTATGTGACCAACAAACATGAAAAAGTGCTCATGATCACTGGTCGTTAGAGAAATGCAAGTCAAAACCACATTGAGATAACATCTCACATCAGTTCAAATGGCAATCATTAAAAAATCTGGAGACAACAGATGCTGGAGATGATGCCGAGAAATAGGAATACTTCTACACTGTTGGTGGGAGTGTAACTTAGTGCAAACATTGTGGAAGACAGTGTGGTGATTCCTCAAGGATCTAGAAATAGAAATACCATTTGACGCAGCCATCCCATTACTAGGAATATACTCAGATGATTATAAATCATTCTGTTATAAGGACACTTGCACACATATGTTCATTGTGGCACTGTTTACAATAACAAAGACATGGAACCAACCCAAATGCCCATCAATGAGAGACTAGGTAAAGAAAATGTGGCACATGTACACCATGGAATACTATGCAGCCATAAAAAAGGAGGAGTTCATGTCCTTTGCAGGGACATAGATGAATTTGGAAACCATCATTCTCAGCAAACTGACACAAGAGCAGAAAACCAAACACCACATGTTCTCACTCATAGGTGAGTGTTGAACAATGAGAACACACGGACACAAGGAGGGGAACATCACACATTGGGGTCTGTTGGGTGCTGGGGACCAGGGGAGGCATAGCGGGGTGTGGGGAGATTGGAGAGGGATAACATTGGGTGAAATATGTAATGTAGGTGACAGGGTGATGGAATCAGCAAATCACCATGGCATGTGTATACCTATGTAGCAATCCTGTAAGATCTATACATGTGCCCCAGAACTTAAATTATAATTATATATATATATATATATATATATATATATATATATAAAATAAAGACACAACATATATATAATATATATATATATGAAATAAAGACACAACAAAGAGAACAAAATAAATATTATATGAGACCCCAAAGCAATGGAGATTTATGAAATGCCTACCAAAGTGTTCCATATACTTATCATTAAGAATTTCAATGTGTTGCTAAAGAATATACCTAAATAAATACATGAAGTCAAGAAAACAATACACGAACACAATTGGAAAAAGGACAAAGTGATTAAAAGTATTTTAAAAAGGGGAAATTCTGGAACCAAAGAATATAGTAACTAAACTGAAAAACTTACTGAAAGGCTTCAATGACAGATTTCATTAACCAATGCATACAATTTGAAATAATTCAGTCAGAAAAACATAAATAAAAAAACACAGTGAAAAAACCTGCATTCATTATAAAATTAGCTGATACACATATTATAGGAGTTATAGAAGGAAAAGAGAGAAACGTGGGTAAAGCTATTAAAGAATAATGGGGAAAAATCTTCCCATGTGTAGGGAGGACAATGGGCATTCAGATTCATGAAACCCAAAGGATTTTAAGTAAGCTAAATTAAAACAGGGCTTTGTTGTTGTTGTTGTTGTCATTGTTGTTTGTTTGTTTAAATTGGGTGAAGGACTTAAGTAGGCATTTCTAAAGAAAACTTTTAAATGGCCAGTAGGTTAAAAAGATGGTGAAGACCACTAATCATCAGAAAAATGCTAATTAAAAATTCCAATATCACCTCACACATCCTACATTGGTTATTATTGGGGGAAAAATGACGCGAAGAAAGGAAGAAACGAAGCAAGGAAGAGTGGAAGAAAGAAAGGAAGTTAACAAATTCTAGGGAGAAGGTGGAAACTGGAACATTTGTATACAGTTGATGAGAATGTAAAATGGTGCAGCTGATATGAGAGAAATTTGAAACTATCCTGAGGCAAAAGTACAAATAACCAAACTTACGGGCTGCATCAAGAGCACTTAAGAGGGAAGTTTATAATGATAAATGTAATATTAAACAGAAATATATTAAATTAAAACCTATATCTCAAAGAATGAGAAAACGAAGAGACTAAGACAAAATTTAACAAAAGAAAGGAAATAATGTAAACATGATCAGAAACAAATAGAAAACAGAAAAAAGGGAAAAAAAATCAATGAAACTCAGAGTTGGTTGTTTGAAAAGATAAACAAAATTGATAAACCCTTAAGTAGACTACCTAAGAAAAAAGACTTAAACTAATGTTATCAGAAAAGAAAGAGGAAATATTATAGCTCATACTACTGAAATAAAAAATGAGACAAATGTAAACAACTGTATACAAGTAAATTGGATAACCTGGAAGAAATTTAAAAATTTCTAGAAATATACAACCTACCAACATCGAATCATTAAAAAATAGAAAAAAATTTATATTTGATTAATAGAAATGAGGAGACTTACAATTAATATTAAAAGCCTTCTAACAACAAAAACAACAACAAAATTCCAGGAACAAATGGCCTCACTGGTGAAATCTACCACACATAAAGTGAAAAATTAGCAAATCCTTTTTAAAACTACCCCAAAATTGTAGAAGGAAAATTTTCAAATTCATGCCACCATGTCAGCATTATATTAGTACCAGGGCAAGATAAAGACTCTACAAAAAATAGAATACAAGACTACAAGCCAATAATTACAATGCATAGAGATGCAAATATCCTCAACAAAATACTTGCAAACTAAATTCAACAACATATTAAGAGAATCATACACAATTACCAGAAGGGATTTACCCTTGGGATGCAAGAATAATTCAACATATGTAAATTAATCCATGGAATACACCACATCCACAAAACAAATGATAATGATAATCTTAATAGATTTAATAGTTACAGAAAAAGCATTTTACAAAATTACACTATTTAATGATAAACATCTTTTCTGTGATTAAAATGCTCAGCAAAGTAGATATAGAATAAATTTATTTTGACATAACAGTGGCTACATATGAAAATTCCACAGTTAACATCATACTTATTATTGAAAAGTTGAAAGAATTTCCTGTAAGATAGGGAACAAGGAAATCGCTATTTGTGTTCAATGTAGTACTGGAAGTCCTAGCAATAGAACTTAGGCAAGAAACAGAAATAAAAGACATCTAAACTGGAAAAGATGATATAAAATAACCTCTGTTTGCAGATGACTTAATCTTTTACGTAGAAAACATTAAAGACCCCACAAACAACAACTACAAATACAAATTGTTAGGACTAATATATGAGCTAGTACAGTTAGAGGATGCAAAATCAACATAGGAAAATCAAGCTGTGTTTCTATACATTAACATCAAACTATCTGAAAAGAAAATTAATAAAACAATCTCACTAAACATGGGATAAAAGACTTAATCTTAGCCAAGGATATGAAAAGCTTGTAGATTTGACTACAAATCAATGATGAAAGAAATTAAAGAAACACAAATAGGTAAAAAGACAATTGTATTCTTACATTGTACACTTATTAGTGATAAAATGTTTAAACTATCCTAATCAATCTGTAGACGTATTGCAATCCTATCAAAAAATCTCAATGACTTTTTTTTTTTTAACCTCATTTGAAAAGTAATTGTAAAATCCATATGGAACCTCCCCTCCTAGAAAATATCATGAACAGGCAAAGAAGTTTTGAGGAAAAAAAAAACCTGGATGTATTACAATTCTTAATTTCAAAATACATTGCAAAGCAACAACAAGTAAAACAGAATGTCACTGGCATAAAGACAGACATACAAACCAATAAAACAGAATAAAGACCCCTGAAATAAATCCACACCTATATAGTTAGCTGGCCTTCAACAAAGGTTCCAAGAATACACAATGGGGAAGGAATAGTTTATTCAACAAATGATGTTGGAAAAGCTGAGGATTCACAAACAACAACAACAACAAAACCAATTTAACTCTTATACACAAACATCAACTTGAATGGAGATTTAAATGTAAAGTCTGAATCCTTTAAAATTCTAAAAGAAAACATAAGGGAAAAAGCTTTATGACATTGGTCTGGGCAATATTTTCTTGGATATGACCCTAAAAGTACAAGCAACAAATGTAAATACAGACAAGTTGAACTATATCAAACTAAAAACTTGTGCATACCAAAGGAAACAGTAGGCCAGATGCAGTGGCTCATTTCTGTAATCCTAGCACTTTGTGAGGCTGAGGCTGGCAGATCACTTGAATTCGGGAGTTCAAGACTAGCCTGACCAACATGGAGAAATCCTGTCCCTACTAAAAATACAAAATTAGCCAGGTGTGGTGGCACATGCCTGTAATCCCAGCTACTCCAGAGACTGAGGCAGGATAATCACTTGAACCTGGGAGACAGAGATTTGTGGTGAGCCGAGATTGGCCATTGCACTCCAGCCTGGGTAACAAGAATGAAACTTCATCTCAAATAATAATAATAATAATAATAATAATAATAATAATAAATATAAAGGAAGAAAACAGTTCACAGTCCACAGAGTGAAAGGCAGTTTACAGAATGGAAAATAATATATGAAAGCTATGTATCTGATAAGGGGTTAATACCTAAAATATATAAGGAACTTCTGCAACTCAACAGCAAAATAAAATAAGCAAATAACTTGAATAGACATTCGTAAGAAAACTTCCAAATGGCCAATAGGTTAAAAAGGTAGTAAAGATGATTAGTGAATCATCAGAGAAATGTAAATTAAAAATTCTAGTATCACCTCATACATCTTACAATAGCAATTATCAGAAAAAATGAAAGGAAGGAAGAAAGGAAAAAAGGAAGAAGGAAGGAAGTTAACAAGTGCTAGGGAGAATGTGAATAAATTCGAACACTTGTACACTGTTGGTGAGAATGTAACATGATGAAATGGTGAAACTGACATGAAAAGCAGTATGGAGATTCCTTAAACACTTAAAAATTCTGTAAACACTTAAAAACTACCATATAACCTAGCAGTTTCACATCTGAGTATATATCCAAAATAATAGAAATCAGAATCCTGAAGAGAGATTAGTATTCCCATGTTTACTGCAGCACTAATCACAATATGCAAAATATAGAAACAACTTAAATATCCATTGACATATGAAAGGATAAATAAAATGTGATATGTTTACAATTGAATATTATTCAGCCTTAAGAGAAAAAAAATAAATTGAGACTTCCACCTTCCAGTTCCACACATAAAATTTGGAACTCACCAGTGTGCCTTGACAACAGTGAAAAAGCTGAAAATACTAAAAAATTAACACTTTTTTTTTAAAGCTCCATAAGAGAAGTTGCAGTGGCAAAAAAAAAAAAAAAAAAAAAAAGTATCTCTGAGCTTGAAGATACCTCAACAGAAATTTCTAACACTGAAAGCAAATATAATAAAGACAGAAATAAACAAAACAGAGTATCTTAGAATTGTGCCATAACTACAAAAGGTACAAATACGCACATGGCAATACCAGAGAAGAAAAAAGAGAAGGAACAGAAGAAATGTTTTAAATGATCATGATAAAGAAGTTCCCTAAATTAAGGTCCAATGTCAAATCACAGAACCAGGAAACTCAGAGAAAACCAGGCAGAATAAACGCCAAAAAATTATGTATCTAGGTATACATTCATATCATATGCAAACTTCAGAAAAATAAAAAACTCCTACAAGAAGTCAGAATAAATCAAACATCTTACTTGGAGGGGAACCAATACAAGAATTACAACCAACTACTCAAAAACACTGCACACAACAGAGAAAAGTGAAATATTTAGAGCTGAGAGAAGAAATGGGAATTCACTCATGATTTGGGTTTCTGTTTGTCTGTCATTGGTATATAGGAATGCTTGTGATTTTTGCGCATTGATTTTGTATCCTGAGACTTGGCTGAAGCTGCTTATCAGCTTCAGGAGATGTTGGGCTAAGATGATGGGGGTCTTCTAAATATATAATCATGTCATCTGCTGAAGCTGTTTATCAGCTTCAGGAGATGTTGGGCTAAGATGATGGGGTCTTCTAAATATACAATCATGTCATCTGAAAATAGAGACAATTTGACTTCCTCTTTTCCTAGTTGAATACCCTTTATTTCTTTTTCCTGCCTGATTGTCCTTACCAGAACTTCCAATGATATGTTGAATAGGAGTGGTGAGAAAGGGCATCCTTGCCTTGTGCTGGTTTTCACAGGGAGTGCTTCCAGCTTTTGCCTATTCAGTATGATATTGGCTGTGGGTTTGTTATAAATAGCTCTTATTATTTTTAGGTACTATCAATACCTAGTTTATTGAGAGTTTTTAGCATAAAGAGCTGTTGTATTTTGTCAAAGGCCTTCTCTGCATCTGTTGTGATAACCATGTGGTTTTTGTCTTTGGTTCTGTTTATGTGATGGATTATGTTTATTTATTTGCATAAGTTGAACCAGCCTTGCATCCTGGGGATGAAGCTGACTTGGTCATGGTGTATAAGCTTTCTGATGTGCTGTTGGATTCAGATGGCCAGTATTCCATTGAGGATTTTCATATCAATGTTCGTCAGGGATATTGGTCTGAAATTTTCTTTTGTTGTGTCTCTGTCAGGTTGTGTTATCAGGATAACGCTGGCCTCATAAAATGAGTTAGGGAGGATTTCCTCTTTTTCTGTTGTTTGTAATAGTTTTAGAAGGAATTGTGCCAGCTCCTCTTTGTACTTCTGGTAGAATTCGGGTGTGAACCTGTCTGGTCCTGGACTTTTTTTAGTTGAGAGGCTATTAATTGCTGCCTCAACTCTAGAACTTGCTATTAGTCTGTTCAAGAATTTGACTTTTTCCTGGTTTAGACTTGGAGGGTGTAAGTGTACAGGAATTTATCCATTTCTTATAGATTTCTGATTTATTTGCATAGAGGTGTTTATAGTAGTATCTGAGGGTACTTTGTATTTCTGTGGAATTGGTCGGGATATCCCATTTATCATTTCCACTTTCTGTTTGCCTGTTTGGAAGGCCCTCAGGGTCAAAAGAATGATAGCATATATTAAACTTTTTCTTAATATGATTTATATTCTTACAAATCAGAATTGCCTCTTTTTCAAATCTTGATATTTTGATTTTTTTCACTTTTCTGTTGATTATTGCCTAGAACTGATTCAGCGCTAGTGTATTTGTATATATTTTTCAAAACACTGCAAATACTCCATGAGAATAAGCTGCTTGTGATTCAGTAGTGTGTTTCATCCTCAGCCTAAAGCATGGTGTCTGTTTCATAAGTGAATGGTTTAAAACTTACGATAATTAGCATATGGTCACAGTATAAGTTCACAATAAATAAAACTTATTTAAGTGTTATTATATATTAATTGATTACATTATTTGGTATTAAAACTATTTTAGTTATATTTGTTTATATAATGTTATGAATAATTAAATATTTTAGAAATATTTGAGTTTTTTAGATAGATCTCTCTCAGTAAGTGCTCCTTTAAAATTTAAGCAAGGGTGAAGGGGAACATTCATGATACAATTTTTATTCAGATTTATGAAGTCCTTAATTTATAATACAATTATTATTCAGATTTATATGCTCCTTAAATGTTATTGAAATTGATTAGGTGCACCACTGAAAAACAGTCTTACATGTGAGGCTTATGTTATCAGTGAAAGATCTCAAAGTCTTAAGGTAAAGGAGAAGCAAATTGTTTGGTGTTTTTACTGGGTTGTTTTTCAAGGGGTTAGTGTTTGGACACATGTGGCCAGACATCAAAGTCAGTAAAACATGCCAAATGGAAACCGGTAAACATGGTATGCTGTTCCCAGTGTAGTTGCTTGTAGTTATCTGGGGATTAGATAATACAAAAGAACAATTTATCTATTCACTTTCGATAAATAGATTATCTGTATACCAATCTTTATTGAATCTTTAAGACTACATTAAGTAGAGGTTTTCAAAGCATTTGGCTACCAGTAAACTCATGAAAAAAAAAAATGCTGAAAAGACATTTGGCAGAAAGATAGGAGGAGAGGAATAGAAGAGAGTTCTAAAGAAAGAGAACATTAATACATATATAAAAAGTGGGCATTTTTTCTGGGAATTCAGGCCAGGCATTCTCCAATGAGTCATGGTTATAAGTATCTGTAAACTATACTTAGCTGCACAGAAGGATTCTATATTATATAAATTGTTTTTTAACAAAGATAAACCATTTTGCATATTTTTGACTCTTATGGAAACATATATTTGATATCAGGTGCACAATCCTTGGCTTTCACCTATTAAAATATACCCTGTAGTAATAATATGAGAATCTCACCCTACCTGTGTTGAAGTGCTTCGATGTCTTTAATTTTAAATCAATCCATACTATATTTTGGATTTTTGGTACTTTTTTATAATACAGATCTTTAACTTTATCATATAAAGTGCTCAGTATGTATGCTAGTACAAGCACATATATTGACAATATGTCTTACCTACTTCTTGGATTATTGGATTGAGTTTTCCTCCTTTTTAATTGTGATTAAAAGGAATGAAACAATTTTAAAATTACAAAAATGAGGAATGGAACAATAATTTACTTTTCATAATTGTTCTGGGCTCTTCTTAGACTTTGAACATGTGCTTTTTTCCTTCTTCATGATTTTTTGAGGTAATACTTCTTGCCTGTGATAACATTTATCTTAAATATTTTTTTTTAAATAAATAAAACTAATATTGATAATCTTGCAAGGATATCCTGCGTTATAATTTATTACATATAATTTAGAAGTATTAAGATTGTTATTAATGCTTGCAAATAAAGATAAATTAATCTTTGAATGCTCTGAATTTGAATCAACAAATAATAAATTATCTGATAACTGCCTTTTCTATATTTAACATTGGATTTATCCTCATTTACTTTTTTCCTTTTGCTCATTTTTTTTTTTTAACTTTTAGTGTCAGAGGTACAGGAGCAGGTTTGTTATATAGATAAATTATGTATCACAAGCATTTGGTATACAGATTATTTCATTATCCCCATAAAAAGCATAGTACCAGACAGGTGGTTTTTGGATCCTATTTCTTCTTCCAGGCTCCAGCCTCAAGCAACACTGTGTATTGTTTGACTGAGTTGCCTTTGTATGCATGTGTGTTCAATGTTGAGCTCTCACATACAAGTGAGAATATGTATGTTTTGGTTTTTTGTTCATTTGTTTGCTAAGGATGATGGCCTCCAGATCCATCTGTGTTTCTACAAAGAACATAATCTCATTCCTTTTTATTGCGGTATAGTATTCTGTGGCATATATGTACCACATTTTCTTTATCCAATCAGGCATTGATGGATTGATGGACACTGAGGTTGATTTAATGTTTTTGCTATAGTGAGTAGTGCTTTGATGAACATATATGCAAATGTGTCTTTATGGTAGAATGATTTACATCCCTTTGGGTATATACCCAGTAATGAGATTGCTGTGTTAAATGGTAGTTGATTTTAGTCCTTTGAGAAATCTCCAGACCAGTGGCTGAACTAATTTACATTCACATAAGCATGGTACAAGCATTGCCTTTTCTCTGCAACCTTGCAGAGAAATTTGAAGCTGGGGAATGCAATGTCTCCAACTTTGTTCTTTTTGCTTAGCATTGCTTTGGCTATGTGGGCTCTTACTGTTTCCATATGAATTTAAGAATAAATTTTTTCTAATTCTGTGAGAATGTCCTTGGTAGTTTGATGGGAATCACAATTCCTTTTAACAGGAGAATATTTTAATAAAATCATGTATTTTTAGACCCATAAACCTTTTACAGTTATTCAGGGTCTAAATTTCAAATAATAAAAGGTGCTCTGAAAACAGATAACTTTTTAAGTAAATAAGGAAAGCATTATGAAATTATATGAGATTATATCATTGCTAGTTTTATACATTATTACTAAATATTTAAAAAAATCACACTTTTGTAGAGTCTTTCTGTAGCTTGAGCATGGATATCATCTGAACTCTTGCAAAAAGGAAAATGATTGTCCAATTCTCACACAATTTGTATGTAACATGTAATTTTACATACTTGTCACAAATAACATTTCTGTCACATTTATAGGAAAAATAACTCTGAGTCTCAAAGGTAGCAAGATAGAAAAATTATAATTCAGTATTTCAGACTGCATTCAACAAATAGAAAATTCTTAGGGTAAATTAGGAAGTTGTTATTTTTCTTAAGTGTCAAGTTATCGAAGCATGTTTTGGATAGGAATCTTTAAAGCACTCCTTTGCAAAGTAATGTGGGGTGACTTACGTAGTCAAATCTCAAGTACCGGTATTGTACGCTGCTTAAAAACCTAGAGCGTTGCTTCTCAGTCTTTTGGCTAAGATCAAGTGTAGTATTTTTTCTTATCAGTTTAAAACCTAGAGCAGCATTTCCCAACACACTGTTCAGTGTAATATTCTTTGTTAAAAATATTTTTCTGAGGCCAGGCGTGGTGGCTCACACTTTTAATCCCAGCCCTTAGGGAGGCAAAGGCAGTGGATCACCTGAGGTCAGGAGTCAGAGACTAGCCTGACCAACATGCAGAAACCCCATCTCTACTAAAAATACAAAATTAGTCAGGCATGGTGGCACATGCCTGTAATTCTAGCTACTCTGGAGGCTGAGGCAGCAGAATTTGCTGGAACCCGGGAGGCAGAGGTTGCAGTGAGCCGAGATGCACCATTGCACTCCAGTCTGGACAATAAGAGTAAAACTCCCTCTTAAAAAATAAATAAATAAAAGAAAATGAAAGAAGTAAAAAGTATTTCTCTGGTTAAATAACTGGGAGTTATTACAAAATATTTTTCCACCTTGACATTATTCCATACATAGTAGAGGCTTTAACAAGTCAACTTGTCTTTTATTATCTAGGATTTCCTGTGGGTTTTGTTTTTGCTGTTCAGTGTTTTGGTTTTTGCATATGATTTGTTTTCTCAAAAACTCTTGCTGATGCTTTGTAGAACTAAGTATTCAATGAAACACATTTGGTAACACTGATACAATGTAACATGAGTCTCCACTAAGAGATTTATATCCCAGTCTGATTAAAGATGAATACTGCTGCCTTCTGCATGCAGGGTCTTAGAGAAAAATTTATGGAAGAAAACATATGTTTGTAGAATATTCTCAGTTATGAAACAAAAAAATCACATTGTTATAACTTTAAAAACTAAAGAATTAGTTTGCATTCTCAGCTAGTATTTCAATTTTTTATTCACTTAGTTAAATATTTTAATTCTTTACAATTTATTTAATATTATTTTCCCAAATGAATTTTTTCCTAAGATAAATAATGTCATTAGAATAGTAACCATTTTCTATTTTAGAGACAGATATATCATACTTGACTGCAGATTTGCATTTTATATTTTTATTTACATTTACTTAAAAATGTAATGCACATTTAAAAATTTTACAATGTATTGTATATATATATATTTTTTTGAATAATTCCAATATAAATATATTTCCAAAAGGATATAATACAGTATGTAGAAACTTTATTGTAATGTATATATGTTATATCAATAATTTAAAGTAATAATTTAAAATTAAAATGTGCAATATATTTTTGAAAAGTATGCTTATAGATATTAAAATTATATAGTGACATTAACCAAACTGACATAAATTACACTGTCCAGTTGTCCAAATTTATTTTTCCTGTTACCTGAAATATATGGCAATAATTAAATTTTTTATTTAGATACAAAATCTTTAATGTTTGAAAAAGCACAAACTGTATGTTAATATGTAGAAATATTAAACTTTAACATTGTTTCAAAAATGCAAGGTTTTGGAACACGAGGTTTAACAAAGGGGATAAACAAGAAAAAAATGTAAGGTAAGGGTTCAGCATATT
Source organism: Saimiri boliviensis (assembly GCF_048565385.1). Taxonomy (NCBI): domain Eukaryota; kingdom Metazoa; phylum Chordata; class Mammalia; order Primates; family Cebidae; genus Saimiri; species Saimiri boliviensis. The sequence continues at coordinate 89,400,373 of NC_133461.1, forward strand.
CAAACTAGACAATGTTTTTTTTTGTTGTTGTTGTTGTTTTCGGAAAATTAGGTTTATGCTCATGAAAAATCATGGACTTTATTGTTCTGTGGGAAGAATTAACATTTACACAAAGAAACTAAGAGTGTGTGCCAGATTATGCAAATTTAGGTTAAATATAATTATATAGAGTTTCCTGTACATCTCAAGAAATTGTAAAGTAATTCTGTGAATGGCCTTACATTTGAGCTCATTTGAGTTATGCAATTTTCTGATAAAAATAGAGCATATTTTTATTAGCGTGGAATGAAAGTCAGATGTAACTAATTAAATTTTCTATACAAAAGGAATTACTAAATGAATTCTACTTAAAATTTCTCCTATTAACTGTTTTATGCTAAGAAAATTTAACCTTTTATCTTAGAAAGCAAACTTACTTTGTTGCAATTGTTAATTTTTGGAAGTAGAAACTTTGGGTGTTCCAGCTTGAGACTATTTTCTTAAAGTAGTCTCATTTTGACTTCCCGAATAAAGTATCCCCATTATATCGTAACCTATTACAAATATATTTGAAGAAGTGTTAAAATGATTAAACTTTCAGGTACCACATTATTAAACAGATCTCCAGAACATGATAAGATTCAGAGAGATGCCAACTTATTCAATGAACAATTGATATTTTCAGATATGTAACTTATGTTCTGTTTGTTGTTTTTTGAGATAATTTTTCTTTTTTAGATCATGAAATACAAATCCAGCCTTCATGGACTGACATGCCAGGCTGGCAGCAATAGCATCACTTGAAGGCTAACATATGCCAATTATTTGTGTATTACATATATATTTCAATTGTTAAAGCCATCATGGAGATCATGTTTGAAAATAATGGCTTTGAGTTTAACGTAAATTATGCATTTTTATGAGAATAATTGCCTTCAGTTTTGGCTACTTTTTGCTTATCCATTTCCTTAAATTTTAAAAATATACTATGTAATTTTATAAACTATACATATATCACATTTTTTAACACTGTATTTTATGAACAAAGATTAACCACTGTTATGTGGTAAGTAAACATTTGCAATTCCCTTGGATTATCATTTGCACATCATTACAGAACAGTGTCATTGCAGGACAAAAAAATCATTTTCTGATAATTCAAATAAGTTTTTTCTTTACACATATGGAATAAATATATTTTCGCCATTATAGCAGAAGAACCTAACACAGTGTTCCAGATAAAGTGTCATATTTTTTACGTTTTCTTGCAGCATTTTAATTTCAGAATATGTGAATAATGTAAAAATAACTATATATTTTTAAAAAAGAATAGTCACCACATTCAAATATTGCTCTAACTTTTCTTGCATATAGTCTTTTAATGTTAACAGTTTTTGCATTTGTCACATTATCAAATTAACCCAAGTAGATCAATATTACTTCAACTTGTAAAAGACAAAAAATAGAGCAGAATTATATATAAATATTTGCTGAATGTAGATTAATATATTGATTATAAATAAAACAAAAACGAACAGAAAGTTCAAGCAGATTAAGTTCCATCACTTTTTCCTTACTGGTCTTCGGTATCATAAATATACTTTTAACCTTTGTGATTATGATCTGAATTTGGGCAGGCTACTCTGCTGGCCCAAAATTAACTAACTTTTAAGTTAGTTAAAGCAAATTATTAAATATCAGTTACATATTATTTCTTAGAAGAATTTTTTTTTTTTTTTTTTAGAAATCCAGATGGAATTTGTGTTAATTTTTTTTTATAAGTGTTTAGGGAATGGCAAAAATATAGTAGGGGATTTTTTTTTTTTAAACCAATGTGGGCAGTTAATGGGTCAGTCTCCTCTGTCAGAGGCTTGGAGTCTATTTTAGTGTCACCAGTAATAGGTGTAGCACCAAACTGAACTGAGCCGGCTTTGGAAACCAAAGAGTTACTGTAATGCAAAAGGCAATTTCTCTTAAGTTGTTCATATTAGATACTGGTTCTCTGTTTTGTTTTCCTGTGCTTTAATTGTTCTAATTACTTCTTACTATTCATTTTCTATGGTGCCTATGATAACTATGAACACACTCACAAGTTGGATTCAGGAAAGTTACCTTGCCTGTGTACTCTAAAATACAAAATCTTGAGGTTTCTTTGTTGGAAAGTTATCTGATCTAAACTTCTCTGTGTGACCTGTTGAGTAGTTTTAAAGGTGAATATTGGGGTTTTTAAATTCTACAATGTTTTTAGGTCAGTCAGTATGGTTGGCCATGAAGGTTTATCAAACTATACCCTGAAGTACACTAAATAATATAAAACATTAGGATATTCAAGTTTAAAAGAATAATTTACCCAACCTCTGTCTCATTTATATGATTCCCCCTCCTTTTAGGGATTTTTTTTTTTACCATAGTTTAGGTTCATAATTTAATGTGTCATTGATAAATATTTTTAAATACCTTCACAGTAATTCAAAAGCTAATAATTTATTATTCAATCATTATAATATTTTAGGGATGGAAATAATTATGCCAAACCATGAGAGAGAGAGAGAGAGAGAGAGAGAGAGAGAGAGAGAGAGAGGAGGGGGAGAGAGAAAGAGAAACTACGTTAGTTTTGGGGTATATTTTGTGGTAATACTCAGGTTCATTTTACAGCCAACTCATTCTACCACATCTCACATTAAGAGAAAATGAACCTCCAGAATAAATCTTTAGACATGACATGAGCCACACTGAGAGTTTCAAGCATTTTATAAGAAACAGAATCCAGATGAAATATGGCCCCCAGGAGAATGTGATTACACAGTGAGCACACATTCTTAATACTCAGGACATCAAGGTTCGTATTTCTTATCATTAGAGTCCCCTTTTAAGATTTTCAGAAGGGTTGGGCATTCCAAAGTTAAAAAAAAAATGTAGATGCTTAGTAATGGATCATACCCTCAAACTAGCATAGTTTTCCTCATGCTACCAGTAGGTAAAATCAACAGGAATGATGGTCTGTGTTAAAATAGAATTTGTCCAATGCCAAAAGAGAGTATCCTACATGTGAAGCATTGAAAATTTAATATCAATTCATTATTTAGAATTCAACTGTAGATTTAAAAATTACAGTAAAAGGTTTGTTTTTTCACTTTTTTATTTATCTAGTTACAGCAATCTTTTATTCGTTTGAAATCTAGTATCATGTCTTAGTCACTCATCTCTTGACTCTGTTTTCCTAATTGACACCTGGTATTCAAATGTTCAGGTAGGTACATATCCTACTACAGAAGGCTTTTATAATTAGGAATGAAAAAGTTATTATCTTAAATACACTTATAATCAATGAGACTCAGCCTGTTACAGTATCATTTCTTATTTTCTTCATAGCATTTTCCACCACATGACATTATCTTGTTTGTTTACTTTTATGTTATTTGTGGTCTGCATTTCTCCCACTGCCGAGAAGCTCTGGGAGAGATTGGCCTTGGCTATCCTTGTTTGATCAACCACAGTTTGCTTAGCAGTACTTAGAATAGTGGCTGATATACAGAGGTGCTTGTTACTATTTATTGAATAGATGAGTGGATGAATGAACTAAAATATAAAAAAGCAATAGAGATTAATTTCTCTGAAACACAGGTTTCTTGTCTATAAAACTTGGACTAGTTGAACTTAATCCAAAATTGTTGAGATTATATTTTTAAAAGTAATGTAAATTTTCTTAATTTATTATACAATAAACAATATATAGTTAGTCCTTGTTAGTTCATTTATGCCTGTCTTTGAATAGCATACTACCTAGTAAAGTTGTTACTCAGAACTCAGACAACTTGCATAACCCAGATAATTCGATTGTGTACTTTGCATTACATAATGGATCATAATTTGTCAAATGCTTGACAACTTTCCACTTCAGTTGCCACCTTCCTTATTCCTTTCATTTCAGTATACATAGCTCCATATGTTACATTTCTATGTTAGAGTAAAAAAAAAATACTATAACACAGGATTAAACACATTAAATCTGTAAAGGATACTAAAGTAACATTGATGTATCTAAAAAATATTAGGCATTAAATCCCCTCATTTTACAATCAGAAAACAGGCTGAGTGTTGAGTTGAAGACCTTGCTATCATCTGACTTCTAAAATAGAACAGATGTGCTGCAGTGAGGCAATCATTCCAGAAATTTGATTCTATAAATGATCATACCACTCTTTCCTGGAGAGCTTAAACTTACACCTAAACCATTCTCAATATCCTGTGATCCATTGTGATAACCCTTTTCAACTGATCAGAGATAGCATGCCAAGTGAAAACCATGTACGATCACATATTGTCTAAACCTCTCACTTAGATTAGGTGTATATAGGTTATAAATGAGATCTGAAATGAAACACAGGAATTGAAATCTGATTTCTTATTTTAAAATTACTGATAATCCTTTTGGAAAATTCAAATTAATTTTATTTATGGGAATTTTATCATTTCATTATGAATAAAGAGCCACTATAAAATAACAGACTTCTAAAGATGAAATGTAAAAGGAAATGTATATTCTTTTAATTTTTAATTAGAAGTTTCAATTCTTATTTATAAATTTTTTTCTATTCGACTTTTGCTTTGAAGTAATAACATTTATTTTTTAAGACTCTCAGCCTACTTTTAAATACTGACTTCATATTCTGTGCTGTACATTCAAAACTTAGTGGAATGTCATTAAATCAGTTATAAATTCAAGATGATCTATAAAATCTAGTTTAGTAATTCAGTTGACCCAATGAAACAAAGAATTATGTATTTCTAGAACTTTGGCTATTTCTTAGGCTTTATATTTCCTTAATTAATTTTGAAAGCTGATGATTGACTTTCCCCATGATGCCTCAAAGCCTTAGTTGTGGTGCCCAGTGAATTCAGAATCTTTTCACAGGTTGTAAACACTAGGAAAATACTGGGTTTTTCATGTTCTTAAAATTCAAATAGTACAGAGTTTTAACAAGACTTTTAATCTACAATACTTTTCAAATTACTGTCTTACATTGCATGATCAACTCATCTATAGACACTGTTAGATAATACAAACACAATTGTGTAATAAGAGAAACTAGATGCACTTTTGAAAAAAATCTGGCTAGTTCACAAATGCTTTGGATTTATTCCATTTGTTTCACGTTTTATACATTTTGATATTTTATGCATATTTTAATGATTCATGATTATGAATCAGTGAAGTTTTTTGCTTTGCAATGCTCTAAACAATACCATAATCTCTTACCTTCTGTAACTGTGAAATAGATAAAACCAATAAAATTAATAAAATATATTTTTATAAAACTAATTTTAATATGAAAATTTTAGTAAAATAGCACATCATGTTTTCTTTAGTCATCCTTCAATAAATACTTTGAAAATAATGTATTTTAGATTTAAAATACATTATTTTAAACGTATTTAAAATACATAAGGAAACATTATATGTGTTATGAAGAAGTGGTGTGTTCTCAAATGTTGAGAACAACATAATCTATATCATTTTCCCTTAAATCTTTGGTTTCAGGAAAATTAAACATACACATAATATTCAACATACTAACTAGTCATAGTGTTAAACCTTTTTGTTATTTCTGTCTTCTCTATGGCTTTCCTTTAATATTTTTGTTCTCTATATTGTAAGAAAACTTATATCCTTCTGGAAATAGCTGTATAGAGAAAATAAATGATTATAACCTAGAAAATATGGCTAGATCTACTAAAAATATCTGGAAAACTAATTTAATGTTATATGTAGTAATAGTTTATAAAATATACTGAGCATTATTTTTAGGCCACATCAGTTTGCTCATTTTATCTTTATTAGTTATATGTACCACTTTTTAAAAACAGTGATTTGGGGGTGTTTTTGAGAAAAAGTTTAGTATATATTTATAAGCTGCACTTAAATTTTTTTTTTCTGACATAGACTTTCTCTTTTTTGTATCAGTGGTGTTTCTTTGAGTGATGAAAATACTAGGGGTCCCATTTATATTTTAAATAAATCAAGTGATTCCTTTTTTTAGTTATAATAATTTTATTAGCTGAATGTGTTAATTTTTTTAAAGTATTAGTGAGTACTATAAAATCAAAATTTCTTCATTACCATAAAACCTGTTTTCTTGGCCATTAATAATTTTTCCTAAGAGGGAAAGTGAAATGTAAATAAATACCTTCCTTTCAAAATTTGTCATGTGACCTCCCTAAAGAGGGTAAGTTTCTGCAAGGTAATTAGAAGAAGTTATAGGAACATTTAAAATTCACACAGGTGCTATTTTCTGGAGCAGTTATTTTAGTGATATACTAATCTTCTGAAAACATTAATATAATACTGCATTGAATTATCTGGCTTAATACCCATCCCCAACCTCAATTCTCCATAGTCCCATGTAAAATAATAAGGAATGTATATATCAGCCCCTGTTTCTTGTTCTTAACACAGAGCACCTAAAACCCTTATAAATAGGGATGCTAGGAGAACTTTTTGTTTTCATGTTTGGTCTTTAAGCCATTTCCTGAGAGAGAACTACTAAGACGTTGGTAATTTCTGAGTGAATAGTAATGTCTTTTGTTCAAATGAGGTGACTCTGTGGAATCCTGGAAGGGAGCTGGTCACCAGGAAGACCAAGCCATGACTAGAAGCTTGGGATTTACAGCCTCACTTTCTAAATTTTGGCAGGAGGCGGGGATTGGGGAGCTGGAGTAAATAATTCATCATTTCTACATGATGAAGCCTCCACAAAAATTTCAAAGCTATGAAGTTCAGAGAGCTTCTGGGTCAATTAACACATCCATGTGCTGTGAGAGTGACAAGCCCCAACTCCCTGCCCTCTGGCCCCTTCTAAACCTTAGCTTACATGCCTTTTCATCTTGCTGTTCATCATCCTTCAAAATACTCTCTGTAATAAATCAGCAATAGTAAATAAACTGTTTTTCTCAGTTCTCTGAGCCACTCTAGCAAATTTTCAAACCCAAGAAGGGATCATAGGATTAGTAGTCCATTAAGACAGAAATTGTGAGTAACCTGGGGTCCTATTACTTGTGACTGGGATCTGGAATAGGGGGAAATCTTGTGGGATTGAGCCCTTAAGCTATGACATTTGTGACTTCAGTTGGTGTGGATATGTAATTAAATTCTAGGACATGCAACTGGCATGGGAGTATTGGTTATTGGGGGGGAAATTACACATCTGATCACAGTGTTGAGTGTGAGTATAGAGAAAAACGTGTTTCCTTATTTGCTCCACTATTAAAAGAGGTTAGCAAATCCAGGCATTAGTATGGTTGGTAAATGTCCTAAGAATCTGCTGGAAATAAGTACTCAAGTATTTGTTTGCACACATATCCAAACCATCCAAAACTTTCTAGTTTCAGAATGCATATGCTTCCCTGAGCTGAAAGGACTCATTTGTATTCTGTTTAGAATTAACATTTGGAAGTCTTCATGAGGAATATAAATAGTTCTGTTTTGTTTTTGTTTCTAAATAATATCTGGAACTGTGTAGAGACACTTGGATAGCAAGGGGAAAAAAAAAGTAATAGTGGCTCGGTCTGGGGAGACTTCCTGTGAACACTGTTTTGTTTTGGAAAGAACGTGGCACATCTGTTTCAAAGTATGTACAGCATTGGACTGGATATATGCTAAAAGTTAATAAAGTCCATGCAATTACTTCAAATCCTCCCAGATTAAGATATAGTGAATGTGACAAAGAAATGAAGAAATACATCAAATAAGTAATGCTGATTAGCATCTGCTTATATTCTTCATTGCATATATTTTTTTGTGTGTGTAATGTGATATATGTATATGCAGGGATATAAGTTTGTACACATAGTAGTTTTTTTGGTCTCAAAAATTAAATCAGAGGGACTCTACAAGGAATAAACTATTAACTTATTGAATAAAGTGTAGTGATTTTAATCATTAAACTGATGTGAATTCTTCAGTTTTATTGGTCATATATTTACAAGAGAAAATATGACCAGGTTTTCTTAAGAGAAGCATTTTTATCCTGTATAAGTATATGGATTAAGCTTAATATTTTTAAAACATACATCTTAATAGAATTGATTTTTAAAACACAGAACTGAAAAGGTCTCTACTCACTATTAATACTCTTCTTTGAACTGTTTTTAAAAACTCAATAAAATAAATGAAATGATCGCATGTAAGATTTGATCCTCTTTGTTTTGACTATCACATTTAATCATGATTACATAGTAGCACCAAAATTAGGACAAATTACAAGAATCACAGGAGAGATCGTAAATTATATGAGCTCATTGCATGCTTCAATAGGTCTCATTTCAGAGAAAAAAAAGGTTTCCAACTGCCAAAACTTTGCTGCATTTTCTCTCCCCCAAAATAAACCCCAATTCACTTCAATCTAAACAAAAGATACAATAGACTGATTTTTGAATAGATATGTTATCTACAGTTTATAGGACAGACAGTCCATTTAAATAGAAAAAGTGATTTTACATAAAGCAAGATAGAGTACAAAAGCACAGCTTTTGTAATTTTGGTAATATTGCAATTTTACAAACATGTTGCATAGTATGTGTAAGAAAATAGTTCCATTTTTTATATCTCTATATATACAAGAAAACATTTACATGAAAGTACAAAACAAAATAAATGAATAGTGGACCTGATTTAAAGAATTGTATAAATAACAAGACACTCAAACTCCAAATTACATATCTCCATTGTTAATGAATGTCCTTGCCCATCTTTAACCCTGTTTGGCTTTTATTTATAAATATTCAAACAAATGAGATATTAAGACTGAAAAGAAAAAAAAAAAGAACCACAGTTCATTATACCTCATTTCCTTTAATGTTTTCCATTGGCTTTCTCAAAGAGCAGACCCATATCAGTTAACACTTAAAAAATAGCCCTCTGATTCTACAAGCATTTCAAATTAATTATATTCTTCAAATAATGTTCAGCAAGCAGTGAAAGTTTAAACTTGGCTAAGTAAATCCATACTGGGCCCATTTTGGAATATGATCTTTATATATTGGGTTTATGAATATCAAGGAGTTTGTTATGCATGTGTAAAAGAAATGTAGACCACACTAGTGATGTTTTCCTTCTGAAACAAAAGCATTCATTAATTTCTACAGCTCAGAATCCTCCAAGAAGAATGTTTTCTAACTCATGTTATACTTAAAAGACCCCCCATTCATTTGAATAAATTAGTAGGAGCAGCAGAGTTTTAGAGTTAAATACAATAGAACTCCTAGTCTTTGGTCTTTGACATTTAAATAACTAATGCATTGCAGTATAAAACAACATGAATAACAGTGTTCAATTAAGTTATTGATTATGATTGTTGAAAATGAGTACAAATGTAATTTTCCTTTACTTTGTGATAATATTTTACAGTGTTCATTACCGTAATATGTACCAGTATATAGAAAAAATAATTTCTCCATGTCATTAAATATGATCACATGAACAATTGTTATTAGACCACAGCTACTGGAAGAATTTGGTGACAAGATCTCATTCATGTAAAACTCAAATATGAATTTGGCTTTGATGGTTTTATAGAAAATTTGGCCACTAAATACTTGCAATGATTTTCATAATTTAATATTATATTGACATTATTTGCTGTGAAATATAACACTCAAATTCATTAGACAGTCTCTAGGCTATTGGGGCCTCATACATAGATACCATTTGCAGTGAAATGATATATTAGGAGTTTTATTGTATCAAATGCCATTTTTTGTAAAAATGCATTCTTCAGTTGTCATTCAGATAGAATGTGTAGGAATTTTGAATGGAATAACATAAGCAATTCAACAATTAATCTCTGTGATTATACTATCATTTCTTCAAAAGATTAATGCTTTTTAGCTTTAAGGAGATAATAGAAAGATCAACAGTATGCTTATATTTGTTTAATATTTCTATTAATTGCCTAAACAGTCATTTTGAATCAAACTCAAATGCATTATTTTCCTTTTTATCATCAACCATATTGTTAAATCCTTTGAACCAAGCATGATTTTTCCAAAGGAACTTTAATGTTCAGATGGTTAAGAGCAAAAAAGGGAATATAAAAATGAGCATAGGAAGTAGGTTGCCAA